>NC_062566.1:134378832-134707999 GCF_022837055.1 Prionailurus viverrinus
ATACGGTACAGTATTGTTACCTGTAGTCACCATGCTGTACGTTATGTCCCCGGAATTTACTTATCTTCTAACTGGAAATTTGTACCTTTTGATTATCTTCACCAAACTCCTCCACCCCCTCTGGCAACCACCCATTTGGTCTCTGTTTCTATGAGTTTGGTTTTTTTTAGATTCCATATAGAAGTGAGATCATACGGTATTTCGTTTTTCTTTCTGACTTAGTTCATACAGCACAAAGCCCTCAAGGTCCATCCAATGGTGGTGCCGACGGCAAGATCTCATTCTTTATTGTGACTAAATACTATTCAGGTGTGTGTATGTGTGTGACATCTTCTTCGTTCACCCATCGATGGACACTTAGGTTGTCTCTGTGCCGGCTGTTGTGATAATGATGCAGTGAACATAGAGGTGCGGATAATCTCTTCAGGAGAGTGAGTTCATTTTCTCGGGCTATATACCCAGAAGTGAGGTTGCTGGATCATATGGCGGTTCTGTTTTTTCATTTTTAACTTAATTTTTGAACCTCCGTACTTTTTTCCGCAGTGGTTGTGCCAGTTTTCACACCATCAACAGTGCACGAAGGTTCCTTTTTCTCCGGGTCCACGCCAACACTTGTTACTTCTCGTCTTCTTTCTTCTTGATGATAGCCATTCTGACAGGCGTGAGGTGACATCTCATTGTGCTTTTTTTTTTTAATTTTTTTTTAACGTTTATTTATTTTTGAGACAGAGAGAGACAGAGCATGAACGGGGGAGGGGCAGAGAGAGAGGGAGACACAGAATCGGAAACAGGCTCCAGGCTCTGAGCCATCAGCACAGAGCCCGACGGGGCTGGAACTCACAGACCATGAGATCATGACCTGAGCCGAAGTTGGACGCTCAGCCGAGAAGTCGGACGCTCAACTGACTGAGCCACCCAGGCGCCCCTCATTGTGCTTTTTTAAATTTTTTTATTTTGAGAGAGAGAAAGAATATGAGTAGAGGGGCGGCAGAGAGAGGGGGAGAGAGAATCCCAAGCAGGCTCCAGGCTCTGAGCTGTCAGCACAGAGCCTGACGTGGGGCTCGAACCCACAAACCACGAGATCGTGACCTGCGCCGAAGTCAGATGCCTAACTGACTAAGCCACCCAGGCGCCCTTCATTGTGGTTTTGATTTGCATTTCACTGATGACTAGTCATATCGAGCACCTTTTCATGCACCTGTTTGGTCATTTGAATATCTTCTTTGGAAAAATGCCTTTTGGGTCCTCTGCCTCCCCCCACCTTTTTTTTTTACCTGGATTGTTTGGGTTTTTTGCTGTTGAGTTCCATGAGCTTTTCATGATTTCTTTACCTATTTCTTCTGTTCCCTCCTCTTCTTTCCTTTGGTGACTCCATTCACACATACACATACCTGCTGCCTGCACGTGTCTCCCAGCCCCCTGGTATTTATTCACGGTCTTGAGTTTCTTTCTCTATGTATGTTTCACGTAGGCTAATAACTACTGATGTGTCCTCAAGTTCACCAGTGTGTTTCTTGAACATCTCACCTCGGTGAATCCCATGCAGTGTATTTTTGATCTCAGACATTGTCGTTTTTAGGCCTAGAAGCTTAATTTGTCCCTTTTTATATTTTCCATTCTCTTAACCTGTTCAGTGTCTCCTCTAGCCTTTTAAAATTTTTTTAATGTTTCTTTTTGAGAGAGAGAGAGAGAGAGAGAGAGAGAGAGAACGTGAGTGGAGGAGGGGCAGAGAGAGAGGGAGACACAGAACCTGAAACAGGCTCCAGGCTCTGAGCTGTCAGCACAGAGCCTGACGTGGGGCTCGAACTCACGGACTGTGAGATCATGACCTGAGCTGAAGCCGGACGCCCAACCGACTGAGCCACCCAGGTGCCCCTGGATTTTTTTTTTAATGTTTATTTATTTATTTTGAGAGAGAGAGAGACCATGCCAGCAGGGGAGGGGCAGAGAGAGAGGGAGACACAGAACCTGAAACAGGCTCCAGGCTCTGAGCTGTCAGCACAGAGCCTGACATGGGGCTCGAACCCACGAACCGTGAGATCAAAGTGGGACACTTAACCGACTGAGCCGCCCAGGCGCCCCCCTCCTCTTGCTCTTTGGGTGTGTGGCACAGTGACAACAACTGCTCCCCTGCCCTCCTCTGCTGGTTCTAAATCCACCTCCGTTCTGGCTGGGTTTGATCGCTGGCTGTCTCCCCCTTACGGGTCATAGCATCCTGCT
Source organism: Prionailurus viverrinus (assembly GCF_022837055.1). NCBI lineage: Eukaryota > Metazoa > Chordata > Mammalia > Carnivora > Felidae > Prionailurus > Prionailurus viverrinus. The sequence goes on from NC_062566.1 coordinate 134,381,053, forward strand.
GCCTTGCATGCCTGATAAATTTTGAGTGGATGCCAAACACTGTGAGTTTTACCTTGTGGGACGCCCGGTGCTCTTGTGTGTTCCTACAAATATTCTTGAGCTTTATTCTGGGGTGCAGTTATGTTACCTGAAAACACTTTGATCCTTTGGGCTCTTGAGCTTTCAAGGTTTCTCAGGTCGGGCTGGGGCCGTCGTTAGTCTAAAAGTAAGCCTTTCCTGCTGCTGAGGCAGGCGGTTCTGAGGATTCTACCCAGTGGCCTGGGAATTAGGAGGTTTTTCAAAGTGGCGGGTGGAAACAGGGACTGTCTCTGGCCTGTACGGGTGCCAGGAACGACTTCCTGTCGTGCTTCTGGGGGATTCCTGCCTCCAGAGTGTCCCTCGCACGTGTGCACTCTTCAGTGCTCTGCTGATATCTGAGGGGTCCTCCTGCAGACCCCCAGGATCCTCTCCCCCCTCCATGCTGTGCCTTCTTGTCTGTAGCGGCATTGGTCTCCCCAGACTCTCAACCCTGCCCTTCCCATCAAGGCGCCCACTGGCCGCTGTCTGGGCTCCTCCTTCCTGCCCCACAGCCCGGCACCTCTCCCCAGGTGGGAAACTGAGTCGCTTGCAGGGATCACCTGGTTTGTTTCCTAACTCTCGAGGGCCACGTTCTGCACCAGCCGGATGTCCCACGTCTTGAAAACCATTTTCGTATGTTTTGTACGTTTCCGTTGTGGTTTCATCTGGAAGGGGAGATCCAGTCCCCTCTACTCCGTCTTGGCCGCAAGCAGAATTTCCTCAAGCCGGTGTTTTTAACAGCTGTGTTTGCACCTTCCTCCTTTCCCGCACTGTGGAAAAGGGGATGTAACAGTTGGGTCCGAATCGGGCCCACTGCTCACTCCCCCGGGCCCCAGCTGCGGCACCTTGCTCAGTCTGGCACGTCTTGGAATCTTCTAGATGCCGTAAAAGGTGGGCAGTGTACGCACGGACCCTCACAGCCGAGTCTGATGCCAGGGTTAGAGAGCCAAGCCGTGCACCTACAGAGCAAGTCCCTTTCCACACCGCCATTGCCTCTCGAGTTGCTTCTGGGTGCCCTGTGACCACATGAGGGAGTCATCCAGAGGGCCAGTGTTGGGATGCGGGAGTCAGGCCTGTGTGCCGGCAGCCCGAAGCCGGGTGGGTGCCCCCAGGCCTCCATCCAGGCCCCTGCACCGTGGGGAGTCTTGCTCCCCAGGAGTATGCAGTTGGGCAGTGGGGGCGGGCACCAGACGGCCGCAGCCTCAGGCCTCCCCGGGGTGGCCGCCAACAGCCGGGCCTCCGCGTGTCCTCTCCAGACCCCGTGATGACCCCTCATCCTTCTCATCACGGGGCTGTGGGGGCCGGTTAGCAATGCAGTAAAACTTGGCTTCCAGCATGCTTGGCAGGAGTGGGGGGGGGGGGGGGGGGAGGGGCCTGGAGGAGATGACAAATTGGTGTCCCAGGCCCCTGTGCCCCCGCCTCTCTGCCGAGCCGGGCGGCACTTGCCTGTACCCCCTGCCTCCTCTCTGAGGTCCCTCCAGCCCTGCTTCCTCCCCGTGGAGATTCCACCGGGGCCCCCTCTGTTCCCCCCAACAACCAAATTTATCAGGCAGGGTCGGCCACACGGGCAGCGTGCTACGGAGAGGCCCCCCCTGTGCTGTGTTGGCGGGGGGTGTCGAGGAGCCTGAACGAAGCTATTACCAGGCTTTGTCGCCTTGGTCACCCTGATCAACATTGTGTCAACGCACGTTGCGCCCCGAACGTCACGCTCAGGCACGCAGACAGGTGAGGCAGAGGCCTGCCCTCAGGTGGAAAGAGGGGGCGGACGGCGTGGATGCATCTTGAACACCAGGCCCTGTGCTGCACAACCGCCCTGCCACGCACCCCCTTCACACAGGGGGATAGCGGGGCTCAGAGAGCCTGTGGGTCTGGCCCAGAGTCACCCAGGTAGGAAGGGGTGAGAGCGGGCTGGGTCCGAGCCAGGGCCCAGGTACCAGCTGGATAGCAGCTGACGGACTGCAGCGCTCAGGTGGAGGGCAGGGAGCCCTGAGCCCTGGCAGGTGTGGTTCAGGGTCACAGACCTCTGCGGCCCAGCCTGCCGTTAGCCTGTCTTCCTCCCCGGAGCCTGTGTGCGCAGAGGGCATTGTGGCTGCAGTGAGTTGTCCCAAAGCCCAGACGGGCTAGTGCCAGAGGCTGGCCGGGGGGTGGGGGTGGGGGCCCACACGAGGCTGAAAGAGCCCGGGACGGGGCCGCAGCAGGGGGAGCTTGCTCCAGAAGTGGTCACCCTCCTCTCCCGCCTCCTCCGCACCCCCGCAGCCCCTCTGTGTCCGTCAGAAGAGCAGAGGATCCTGGCGTTCCTTGAGGGCGAGCCCTCCTGTCTCGATTATACCCGGATCGCTGCTACCCCCCCCCCCCCCCCCCGGACCCAAGGCCGGACTCGAGACAGCCAGGAATCAAGAAAAGCACAGGAAGCTGGATAGAAAACCGCGTCTTCCACTCGCTTGCCGGGCACTGACTGCTTGAGTCCGGATTGTAGCTCTCTTTCCCCAGGGCAGGGCCACCTGTTACTGGCCACACCCAGTCCCGCCACTGCACCCCACGCCCTGTCCCTGAGCTCCCCAGGCCCCAGCACCCTCCCCTGCCCCCTGCAGGGTGATTGCCATGGTGCGGCCCAGGACGGGGGCTTTCCGGGAAACGTCGTGTGCCAGCCTGTGAACAGTCCCAGCAATGGGAACTGAGGGTGGTTGTTCCACCACCGGAGAGGGTGAGACCTCTGCAGCCCGCAGCCGGTGGTACTTGGGTTTGAATAGAGCGCTGATCCCTCTCAACTTCTGGGCCTCGGTATCAACGTGGTGGCCCGGAGGTAAGGCCACACCAGCTGTCCGGGTCGGCCCAGGACCGAGGGGTTTCTCGGGACGTGGGGCTTTTTTTTTTTTTTTTTTTTTTTTTTTTTAAATTTTTTTTCAACATTTATTTATTTTTGGGACAGAGAGAGACAGAGCATGAACGGGGGAGGGGCAGAGAGAGAGGGAGACACAGAATCGGAAACAGGCTCCAGGCTCTGAGCCATCAGCCCAGAGCCTGACGCGGGGCTCGAACTCACGGGCCGCGAGATCGTGACCTGGCTGAAGTCGGACGCTTAACCGACTGCGCCACCCAGGCGCCCCGGGACGTGGGGCTTTAAGTGCTGAGACCCAGAGACTTCCTGGCAAACCTGGATGTTGGGGACCCTACTCACAAGTCACCTGGGGTTCCCCAGGGATCTTTGGATCCCTCGGGGACGACTGCCGTACCCTTCCAGAGCGTAGGGCACCTCACTGTGTATTCACTAATACTCTTGCTCTTTAAAAAGGAAGGGGGATGATGGAATTAGCACCTTCCCTCTGGCCCATTCATTTCTCAAAAATTTCATATGCACCCAGTATAGGTCTGATACGGTTCTGGGCACTGGGCACACAGGGGAATATGTGCTAAAGTCCCTGCTCTCTGCGTGGGGACAGGTAATGAGTGTAGAGGTGAACACGTACACAGCTGGTTGTCAGTGATGGTACCCAGTCCTGACCCCTCGGCACCTCCCAGGGAAGGCGGCCAAGGGCCAGGAGACCGCACAACCCCTGCTGCCCCTCCCCACCTCTGTGTCACAGCAGCCACCAGGAGGGATGCCCAGGAATTAATGCCCACTCCTGTGGCTTCATCGGGAAGGCGGCAGAGGGCGAGCAGGACCCATCACACCCCTGGCCCCGGGAGTTGACTCCCCTGGGCTGCCGGCGAAGTGCACTTTTCTTCTGTGCCCTAGCCCTGCTGTGTCCGCGGGGACCCCCTGAAATCCCAGCCTGGGCCTGACAGCGGTTGGCGACCCCATTAGGAGAGCAGGGACCACCTCCAGGAAACAAATCCCAAGGCTCAGGGAAGTTGGTTTGCCTGACTACTCTTGGTCCCTTCTGTCTCCCACTGGCCACTCACCACCCAGAAGCCCCCCACAGGTCTGGAGCACTGTTGTGGGAGCACACTTAGCCAGAAGCATGGCTCGCCCTATGGCTCCCCAGTAGCCCATTTGGGGAAGAAGTGCCAAACAAAAACAAAACAAAAAAAAAGAAGACGACGACGACAGTTCCACTGAAGTCATGAGCCTCCATGGGGAGCACTCCAGGCAAGCTGAAACTGAACCCTCCCCCCTCCCCCCGACATCAACGTCTTACAACTCATTCCTCTTTATGCATATATCTGCCTCCCCTCTCTGTCCAGGAGACCCTCAGAGGCTGATGGGACAAGCTGTGCCTTGTTCCTCTTTGGAGCCCCAGGGCCTGGCCCACAGTAGGTGCTTAATAAAAACCCACGGGATGGACGCAGTGACCCCCCAAGTCAGGGAGCCTGAGGGTGAGTTCTGACTCCTGTGTTTTCATTGCTCTAGGCCCCTGGCCAGATCCCTAAGCAGATCTCGCGTAATGCCAGAATCCTTCCCAGCATTCCTTAGAAAGGGTGAGTGGCCCTCTGTGTGTCTTCGACGACGGGGAACTTACCACCTTGCAACACAGTGACTTCTGCTGTCAGGCTGCCACTGTACGGCCGGGGACCTCACTTCTTCTCTCCAAGCCCCGGCACACTCAACTTTGCAACAGGATGGCGGTGGTTGTGATGAGTTACGACAAACCTCGAGATTATGAGGCTTAACTATGGTAACGTGGCCCCTAGTAAGTGTCAGCAAATGGGAATTGCTCACTGCACGCTTCCTCTCTTGAGCCGAAAGTGATCTTCCCTTTAATTCTGCCCCTTGGTCCCAGGAAACAAGTCTGTTTCTGCTTGCACATGGTAACCTCTTCTGTGATTGCACGGGGCCAGGGAGAGCATTGAGCTGGGGAAGCCGGAGGCCCGAGTCCCAGGGTGGCCCTTCCACCTGTGACTTAGAGTAAGATACCTTCTTGGAGCCTCAGTGTCTCTGTCTGTTAAATGGGAGCAGTAACACCTACCTCACAGCGTGGGCCGGAGAATGATACGCGATGATGGATGAAAAAGTGCACACTGCACAAGATTGCATGAATGCCAGTAACTATTACTATGTTTGAATCGTCCTCCTGTGTCCTGGCTTGGTGTCATTCCTTTTTTTTTTTTTCTTTTTTGGACTAAATGTACCTATTTCCATTAATTATTTTCCAAAATGAATATTCTTTCTGGAATCTTCTCCGTGTCAGGCAGTGTTCTTATAAATCAGTTTTCTTAGAAAAAGACATGATGCTCCAGAAGAATCCATCACGTCCTTGAATCTAGCCCTGATACACCCATTAATGTGGCCATTGAGGGCCAAATCTTGCCTTCCGTGATGCTGGACCCTTGACTCCTACTGAGGAGACACATCTCTTTTCTGACCGATATTTAGCCACTTCTGCCTTCCAGAATGTGTACCCCTGATCTTTTTGAACCTTAGCACAGATATGTCAAGAACAGTGAGGTGTCTGAAATCGCATGTTTGCCTACTATAATTTAAAAGATGCTGGGGCGCCTGGGTGGCTCAGTCGGGTAAGCGGCCAACTTCAGCTCAGGTCACGACCTCACGGTCTGTGGGTTCGAGCCCTGCATCGGGCTCCGTGCTGGCGGCTCAGAGCCTGGAACCTGCTTCCAATTCTGTGTCTCCCTCTCTCTCTGCCCCTCCATTGCTCTCGCTCTGGCTCTCTCTCCCTCCCTCCCTCTCTCTCTCCCTCTCTCTCTCTCCCTCTCTCACTTTCCCTCCCTCTCTCTCTGTCCCTCCCCTGCTTGCTCTCTATCTCTCTCTGTCTCTCAAATAATAAACATTAAAAAAAAAAGATGCTGACAGAACACATGGGCTTCTGGATAAAGGACTTTCTCAGCCACAGCACAGCCAGCAGCGTGGGCTTCATGTTCTCTCCGTGCACCTTACCGCACAAGTCCCGGTGGGGTGATGTGGGGCATCCTGGGGGGAGACCCTGGGCACACACTGGGTTTGTGGAATGGCCAAGAAGCCGCATGCTTAGGAAACCCCACTCTTTTTTTTTTAATTTTTTAATGTTTATTTTTATTTTTGAGAGACAGAGAAAGACAGCATGAGTGGGAGAGGGGCAGAGGGGGAGAGAGACCCAGAATCCGAAGCAGGCTCCAGGCTCCGAGCTGTCAGCACAGAGCCCGACGTGGGGCTTGAACTCACGAGCCATGAGATCATGACCTGAGCCGAGGTTGGACTCTCAACCGACTGAGCCCCCAGGTGCCCTGAAACCCCATTCTTTTAAAGGGAGCTGCCGGCAAAGCTGTCCAGCCTTTGCTCAGAGGGAGACGTCACCATGGTCAGGAAGCAGAGGGACCGCTATGTCTTTCTTCGGGGCGGTATGCTGTGCAAACGCCTTTAAAAGACCGTCGGAAACAAAAGCTGTCAAGGCCTTTGCTCGGAAGGCGCGTGAGAGACCGATGGAGAATTGTCTCCTGATAATACTCATCCCTCGAACTGCAGTGCCCAGATCTGGGTTTGCATCTCCCTTGGCCACTCCTGAGCTGTGTCACCCTGGGCAAAAGTACTAGCCTCTCTGATCCTGCTTCTACAGCCTGAAGTAGAAGTGCTGTAAGGGGTTCTGGACGCTTCTTCCGGAAGTGTGCTTACTGTGCGGGTACGGAGGAGCCTACGGGGAGAAGGCACAGAGCTGCGATCGTGGTGGTTTGGAGCTCATCCGTCCGACGCTTGATTCTCCCCCGTGTGTCTTCAGGATCCCTCCTTGACCTGGTCCTTGGGCTCCTGCTCCTTCCCTCCTGTCCAATGGGCAGAATCTCCATCCCGGCCCAGAGCCCATCGGCCGGCGGTGAGTGCCCGCAAGCTGGGGTTGGGAAGGCACGGAGCCCGGCTCCCACCCAGGCTTAGGGGAAGCGGGTGAGTTACTTCTGAATCTCAGCCTCCTCGTCCAGGTCATGGAACCTGCCTCTTGGGGGTTAGGGGACAAATGAAAGGAGGGGATAAACACGGCACGTTTGGAGCATCCCCCCCTCCCCCCTCACTCCCCGTGCTGAGCAGGGCCATTATGACGCCGTTCCGGAAGTCTGAGCTTCCTGGGACACAGTGTGAGGCAGGACGTGGGTTTCCTACCTGGTGAGAAAGGGAACTGCTCTATCTAGCTGCTCCCTGGAGAGAACTGATGAGGAAGGGGCCGTGTGGAGCGAGCTGGTGTTGCAAACCTTGCAGACCCGTCCACATGCTGCCACACGGGCAGTAATTTACCAGGCATCCATGTGGCAGGGCCCCTGTGCGTCTCCTGCGCAGGGAACACAGAACTGCCCCGCGTGTCCTTCCGAGGGCCGGAGCGGTGGGGGTAGCTCGGGGCCCCAGACACCTGCTGTCCGGTCTCGGCAATGCTGCCCACGCGCTGTGCGACCTTGGGGCTGGGTGACGGACGTCCCCCCTCGAGGCTCCACTTAGGGACTCAGCGAAGCCGGCGGTTACGGGCCAGAGACGAAGAGTCAGACAGACTGGGTTTGAAACCTGCGTTTGAAACGGGCTGGGAGATTCGAACGTGCCATGCATCTTCCTGGGCCTCAGTTTCCTCGTCTGCGAGGATTTCTCGATGACCTCTCGGGCCTCGTGGATCAGACCGCGCCGTATGTGTGCAGGCACCTGTTGTGATGTTGCATTTCCTGTGTCCTGGTCCGCAAAACGGGGTGGGGGGGGGGGAGGTGGACCGCGGGACCTCTTGCTGCACATGGAAATGGGAAGACCCCCGGAGACAGGGTGGGGAAACCCTGGTCCAAATTCTCTTCAGCCCCTTCCTGGTCGCGTGTGACCTGGGCAAGCCATACTACCTGTCTGTGCCCACCGCCAATGGCAGCAGCTAATCGCACCTCCTCCCGCCAGGCGTGACAAAAGTACCGGTCACCATGCCTGGCCCGGGACCTGGGCCGGTGCTCAGGGTGCCTCCCGGCTCTGAGCTTGTCACCCAGCAGGGCTGCTGGCCGCAGAGATGGCTTCTCTACGTGGCGTTGCACCCAGCAAGAAGGTGACAGATCCTCAAAGTGGGCCATGCACAGGTCCCAATGGCTGGAGCTGCCCGTCGCTCTGTCCCAAACCAGGGGTCAGTCCCCAGGACACCCACTGGAGCAGCTTGGGCTGATGGACCCCCCCCAACTCATTGCCCCCCAGTGCCACGCAGTGTGGACTGGCCCCTGGGTGGACAAGGAAGAAAGATGCCTTCTGCTAAAGGAAGATCAGCTCAGCCTCCTCTTGACAAACCATGTCTACGGATCCCTCTGGGTGGAGCCCATTTTTTTTTTAATTTTTTTAACGTTTACTTATTTTTGAGACAGAGAGAGACAGAGCATGAATGGGGGAGGGGCAGAGAGAGAGGGAGACACAGAATCGGAAACAGGCTCCAGGCTCTGAGCCGTCAGCACAGAGCCCGACGCGGGGCTCGAACTCACGGACCGCGAGATCGTGACCTGAGCCGAAGTCAGCCGCTTCACCGACTGAGCCACCCAGGTGCCCCTGGAGCCTGTTTTTCATACTTTTGGTCAGGAAAATTCGGCACTGCTGGGGGATGTTCTGGGGGGAGGAACGTGCGGGCCTCCTCTCCCCGGATCCATCATGTCCGCAATGGGCAGACACCAAGGCTCCTTCTGTCTTGACTCATGTCAAGGTGGCGGAGGAGGTGACCTCCAGGTGCCCTTGGCCCCTTGGGTCGCTCTCTGGCGCCACCCGTGTTAACACCGGCCATTTGCGGGGCGCCAGGCTCTTTGCTGAGCGCTTTCCTGGGATCAACACAGATAAGCCTCCGCCCTCCGTTTTGAGTTAGAAATTACAATTCTGCTCACTTTTCAGGTGAAGCAACTGAGGCTCAGAGAGCTGCTGTAAATGGTCGAGCTGGGATTCCAGCTGGCTGCCAGGCGCCCGTGTGCTTTTGCCCACCTCACTCCCTGCTCTGCCGTGCGGGGGACGGGGGGCTGGGTCTGAGCTCAGCCCGAGCAGGGAGCCGGAAGGACAGCAGGGACGGGCATCCCTCACGTTTCCACGGCGCTTCTGGTTTGCAGGGCAAGCTTGCTCTGATGCGGGAGCACGGGTCACCGGCTTTGCCTGCAAAAGTAGGAACCCAGGTGCAGAGAGGAAAAGTAGGTCTCCCCATGCCAGGCTGCATGCCAGCCCTTCCACAGGGTATATGGCGGGGTGGGGGGGGCGGGTAAAGAAGGGGCTCCGGAGGAAGGGCAGCACTGCGGAAGGCTCAGGAAGCAGCCAGTGAGTGGCCTGGGAGGTCCCTGAGCAGGGGAGCCGGTGTCGCATCTGAAAGGTGCTTGGCGCACAGGAGGGGCAGGTGGAGGGCACCCGCACCAACGGACAGAACAGTAGGACAGATGCCAGGTCCCGTGGCTTCGGAGCCCACTGGGGATGAGCCCCTTGGGCCTGGAAAGCAGAGGGGCCGGGGGCCGGACCCCGCGACGGGAAGACTGATGCTACCACTCAGGGCCTCATGCCAAGCAAACCCAGTCTTCCTTCCTCCGTCCGCTTCATTCGTTCGCCAGCCTTGCTCTGGGCCCCTTGCCTGGGTCCGGCTCCGCACCGGGTACTGGGAGAAGAGGCGGCCAGGACAGCCCCTGCTACCGAGGGGACAGCCATTTGGTGGGAGAGCAGAGGAGCCGAGAGAACTGATGATAGAGAGAAGGCTGGGGCTGGCCTCAGAGGAAGGCACTTCAGACAGCCTGCAGCGGCAGGCTCTCTGGGAGGGCTTCCTGGAGGAGGTGGTGTCTCCAGCCCTGCTGTTATGGACTTCCTGTCCTGCTGCTCTCATTCTGCACACTTGGGTCTTTTTTGTAGGCTGCGGCAGCTGTGGTTGTGGCCCCAGGCTCTGGAGGGGGCCGGCTGGCGGGTCCTCGAGTCCTGAAACTCTGGGCTCCAGCCGGTGCCGGCTTCCGTCTGTTTGGGGGCTTGTAGGGTTTGCCACTGGGGCGCAAGGGTCCTCAGGAAGGAAGGAAGGCCAGAGCAGGCGTGAAGTCTGGGTGCCCCTCCCACCTTCTCCCCGCCCCCCCCCCGCCACCCGATGAGGCTCAGACCCTTTTATGTGTCCCCATTTCTCATCCCACCTGTAACACACAAGGCCCGCTGGTCCGCCTCATGCTCAGAGCCCAGGGGCCTCGTGCCCGCCATGTTCATTCCGGATTAGGCCCAAGCTCCTCCCTGAGACCCCTCCTGTGCACCTGTTCAGGTCCCTGGGGTGTCGGCCCTGGGACATTTGCCCACAGGGGACAGTTGGCTCCCCCTTTGGGCAGGGAGAGCACACGAGGCTCAGACCACCAGTCATAGACCTGCATCCTGCGGAAGGCACTTGGGTCCCTCCACACAGAGCCCGCGTCAGTCCTGTGTGGGACTCTGTGGGGCGCGGGGTGAGCCTGGGACAGGGCCCGCATCCGTGGTTTGAACTGGCCTCTAGAACAGATGCCCTCAGAGACCGCCCGCTCTTCTCATCTGTCCTGATGACTCACCTGTCCTTTTAATACCCCAAAATGCCTCCACTTTGGGGGGAAACGTGCCGCTGCCCCTGTCCCTTCCCCGAGCTGTGCTGCCTTTGGAGGAAGGCACAGCTGCCTTCCAATTCCTGCTGCACCCTCTAGGCTCCTGTGCGAAGTGAGCCAGTCACTTAGCAGCTCTGGACCTGTTTTCCTGGCCTGTAAGACTGAGCCAGTGGCATTTGTCTGGAAGGGTTGAGTGGGGATTGGGAAGAGCGTTGGGGTCCCCCGTCACCCACGCTTGGGTCTGCTGACCACCCTGTGCTTCCTCTGACCAGCCTGACTCCAGCTGGCGAAGCCTCCTGACTCAGACCGGTCCCTTCTCCCAGAAGAACCTTGTCTCAAATATGTTGGTTCTCTTACCATCTTTTTTTTTTTTTTTTTTAGCTCTTTGTTGGGTCAGCTTTGCTGGTAGGCAGCAGGGGGAGGTTCAGTGTGTTGCAGCTGAAAGCTCATCTGTCAGTGACTGACTCGCAAGATGGCAAAGTAATAATCGTGTGCAAGGAGGCCAAAGCCTTCGGCTGTATTCCTCGTTTTTAAGGCAATCAGCACCTTGAACCGATTTCCCACCAGTTTGGTCAGAGGGCAACTCACAGCCAGGGTGGTGGAGACCATCCTCCCGAAGCAAACCTAGTCCACAACCTCGGGTGACCAGATCGTTTTCCACCACAAATATTCCAACAAAGGAAAACAATATTCACGGAGTCAGAGTTGCAAGTCAATAGCCATCAGGGCCGTTGAAACAAAGCATTCGTTACAACATCAAAACTGGCAGGTCTTCTCGGTAAACACAGCGAGGCTTGACCTTCTGAGGACAAGACTCGGCATCAGATTTACCTTAAACGTTCTGGTAACTGTTCCGTGAATACGTAATTATCTTCTTACCCGTCCCAGCGAAGGCCAACCAAAGGCCCGTGCCCACAGCTTCGTAGTGTCTCACATCTCAAGCAAACGTGTCTGTGAATCCTGGTTTCCTGTTTGCTTCCGGGGAGGCGTAACTTAGCATCCAGAGCCCATCTCTGAAGTGTGCAGCCTGATTCATCTACACATGGTGTGACAGTGGTTGACGTATCAGGCCTGTGTCCCAGCCATCCTGTGAAAACCCTGCTTATACAAAGTTAGTGCCTGGCTGGAGGGTCCCCTGCATCCCAACTGCTAAGGGCCGTTCACGCGGCAAACAGTACGGTTGACCCGGGACACCGGCTTTCCTTCCCGGAGTCTGGAATTTGGGTAGGTGCTGGGCAGAAGGTGCCTGCGTGACCGGCCCCTGGTGAACACCCTGGTGCTGAGCAGCTTGTGGTCACACTGGGGACATTTCATCCCAACCCGCTGTCGGGGAGCACGGGGCATCCTGTGTGACTGTTCCAGGAGGAGGCGCTCCCGAAGCAGGTGCCTGTGGGCTCCACCCACCTGCACCTTTCCCTTTGCTGACCTTGCTTTGTGTCCCGTGCTGTAGGTGATACACCAGCCACGAGCCTTGTCAGAGCGTCCTCGACATACACGTACACATGTAGACGCCCCCATGACTGCCGTCCAGGTCAAGAAGCAGACCATTCCCGGGGCCCCTGAAGATGCCCTCTCAGAGCTGGTGCCTCCCAAGGACTTGCTCACCCATCGCTGTCCCTGTCCCCCGATCCCTGCCAGACCTTGGGACCCATCTCCCTCACCTGCCACTCCTCTCCAGCTCTGTTTGCACGCATCTTCTTCTGCACACAGACAGCTTACTCGCAAATGCATCTTTTGTCTCCTGGAAATAGCTGCCCCTGCCCCAGCTATGTTTTATCCACCAGAACGTTCCTTAATGACATCATTTCTACTGACCCTCTTCCCTGACCCCCCAGCACTTAACTCCCCATTCTCACTCTTAAAAACCTTGTGAATATTGGCTTATTATAATTATGCGCATTATTAAAATGCTCCTGGGGTGGGGGGTGGTTAATAGTTCACTTTCCTGCCGAGACTTCTTAATAAGCTCTAATCCCTCACCCCATCTGAGAACATTTTAAAGCAGAACAAGATTCATTGGACCACCTTTGTTGTTGTTGTTTTGTTTTGTTTTTTATTTTAGAGAGAGAGCATGGGTGGGGGAGAGGGGCAAAGGGAGACACACAGAGAGAGAGAGAGAGAGAGTAGGCTCTATGCTCATTGCAGAGCCTGACTTGGGGCTCGATCCCACAGCCCTGGCATCATGACCTCAGCTGAAGTCGAGAGTCAGATGCCCCACAGACTGAGCCACCCAGGCACCCCTTCAGAGCAGGTTTTTTTATGTTTATGTATTTTGGGAGAGAGAGAGAGACACAGAGCATGAACGGGGGAAGGGCAGAGAGAGAAAGAGAGAGAGAGAATCCCACGCAGGCTCTGCTCTGGCAGCACAGAGCCTGACTTGGGACCTGAACTCAGGAACTGTGAGATCGTGACCTGAGCCCAAATCGGGAGTTGGGTGCTCAACCGACTGAGCCACCCGGGTGTCCCTTCAGACAGTTCTGAACGGGCGCTAGCGTTTCAGGGTTTCCCACGTAGTCAGATGCTCAGACATGCTCTAGGGACTTACAGGTGAAACGGGAAACGCGTCAGAATCTGTCCTCTCAGGTGGGATGGGGTCCCGCAACCAACAGGCTGCTGTCCTCCCCAGAGGGATCCGGGTCCTCTCTCAGAGTGACAGGCTCTTCCTAGTTTTAGCTGGAGGAGATACAGGAAGGACACGACTGTGTTGACCAGGGGCAACAGGAACAGAAAATCACAACCGACAAATAGAGGCTCAAGGACAATGGAACACCTTAAAACAACAATATCGTGAAATCCCAACGACTCCTGTATTGATAGAATTCACTATGTTTAACTCTTTTCTTCGGTGTAGTTCAATTTCATACAAACTCTCGAGAAACCAGTGTGTTCCTGATGATGTGTGAATGAGGCTCCCAAAATGAACAGAGCTGTGCAAAGTCCAGCTGCTTTCGTGGTTCTTATGGCATGAAATAACCTGATTAGTTCATGTTTACGTTTCTTCGCGTATAGAGAGGATTCATCTTTTTATCACTTTTTCTTATGCATTTATTTTGAGAGAAAGAGAGCGAGTGGGGGAGGGCCAAAGAGAGAAAGAGAATCCCAAGCAGGCTCTGTCCGCGTTGTCCGTGTGGAGCCCAGTGAGGGGCTCAGAGTCTTGAACCCCAAGATCATGCCCTGAGCTGAAGTCGGATGCTTAACAGACGGAGCCACCCAGACGCCCCTCTTGTCACTAATTTTTGATGCAAAAGTTGAGGTCACTCCGATGTTTCCCTGTCGGAAGCCGGGAGGGGGCTGGGGGGTCACGCTGTACTGCTCTGTCCCTTGGCCCCCTCTCCCTGGCCGTAGAGGAATCGGGTAAATACTTGGCACAGAATGGGATCTCTTGATCACATTGGGTTAAACTGTATCTTTTTTATATAAACGATATCTTTTTATGTCTTTTACTCGTAAATGACATTTGAAAGCGAGAGAAGAAAACAGACACACTTTCCATTAGACAGGCTGGACGTCAACAGGGAGCCAGGAAGAGCGGCCATCCCAGAGTTCCGTGTTGTGGCCCTGCCCTCTCGGGCGCCTCTGGGATAGAGCCGATGGGCTGCTGGCGGCAAGACCACTCGTCTTCCGTGGTGGGGGGCCCACTGGTTGTCCACGAGGGTCCGAACCCGCTCGGTTCGGCCATGTTGCGCTAGGTACCTGCACCTGTCATAACTCTGAGTCCCTCGGTAGATCTGAAAACAGGCTCAGTCACACCTGCACTGGTTCGTTTGGGACTTTGGCTGTGCTCGCGTGTGCACACAGCTTTGCACACGTAACGGCAGTGATGTTGGTGCAGCCCAACCTTTGTTGGACGTGTGCTAAGTGCCCAATACGGTGCCCGCCGTATATGCGCGAATCTGCACAAAGGCCCGGTGCCAGGAAGGGCTCCTATCATCCCCATTCTACAGATTAGGAAGCTGAGGACGCTTGCCCAAGTCCTACAATGAGCGAGCGGCAGGAGGGACGTGAAGGTCTGTGGTTGGACCTCCCTGCTGTCACCTGCCGTGAGAAGCCCAGCGGTCAGATGCGGCGTAAATTGCAGGATATTTATTCCCTAGCGGGGTGGGGTGTTTCCTAACACACGAACATCCGTCTGCAAATGCCCATGGCACTGCTGTGGCCCGGCCAGCCCTCCTCTCCTGGACCGTCGCGGGTGCGTCTGACCTGCTGGTGCCTCGAGTCCCTTCCTGACCCAGGATCCTTTCCTTGTCCTGCCCGTGGGGGGATCAAGTCCAAGTCCCCAGGCTGACCCTCAGTCCTGCGAGCAGACCCTGGCGCCTGCCCCAGCCCGGGCCCCCTTCCCGGTCCCGGCTCCGGCCTGGCAGACGCACACGCGGCCCCCAACGGCACGGCCCAGACTCCACGTGCTTTGTCCCTGGAATGCCCCGCTCCCCTCCTTCGGGGTCAGGTTCAGAACCCCCTCGCCCACGCAGCCGGGTGCCCTGGACTCCACACGTGAAGGCAGGGCTCTTTCTCTGTGCTGTTCTCGAAGCTCCTCCCCCTTCCATCCACTAGGCTGTCGTCCCTGTGGACGTCAGGTGGGGCCCCGCTGGCCCGGACTTCCCAGTGTCCCCAGCACAGAGCAGGGGACCGCGCGAGGTGGGGTCTGCACAGGAGGAGGAGGTCGGTGGGCGCGGGGGGCAAAGCCCAGGTCTGCGCTGGGCTCCACACTTGCCGTGGGACGTCTGGCAAGTCCTCGCCCCACGGGGCTCCGTCCCCCCCCCCCCCCCATGGCAGAGTGGGAAGGCTAGTGGCCCTGTTTATACAGCAAGTGCTGAGCAGCCGAGCCAGGGGTGGTGTGCTTTGTGGGGTGTGGACGCTTTCCCGCATCGCGCACGTTTGCTGGTCCGGTGGAGAAACGGTGCGTTGAGTGTATGTGAGCAGATGGCTTGCCTTCCTGCCGGCCACTTGGGCCTCAGTTTACCCACAGGGCGGCGTCCTTTCTCCCTGTTTCCCACGCGCCTCCTGCCTCACCTCGGCCAGAGGCCTCTTCCCTCCCACCCACACCCACGGATCAGCCCAGCAAGATCCGCAAACACGCATCTGTCCGGAGAGGAGCAAACCATCACACCGAACATCAGAGGATGCGAGATGCCACCCGGGCAGGGGGTGGGCAAAGGTTCCCTGATCCCCCAGCTACCTCTAGTAGCCACGCTAAGGAATCTGGCGGCCTATCAAATAATCACCCGTCTGGTAGTTACCACGACACGTGCCACGCACTGAGCTCTCAAGGTCTCTACGTCTGTCGGCCGTGAAGCCCTTACGGCTCCCCGGCCAGGCTGTTCTCGTTGGCCTCCGCACGGAGCAGAAGCGTAAGGCGCAGAGAGGGTGAGGGACTAGTCCACGGTCACACGGCTCCCTGGTAGCCGCGTCAGACGTGGCACTCGGGTGGCCCGGCTCCCCATCCTCGCGCTTATCTCCGCTGGAGTGATCGGGGCTCGGTGCGACGCGTTGCCAGTGGACGTGCACAGCGTCGCCCTGCGTTACAGACCGTTAAGTTCGCTCGGGGGGCCGCTCGCTCTTGTTCAGGTGTCGCCGAGTCTCAAACTCGCCTCCAGCCAGTGCGGTGGCTGGGGCTGCGCGTGGTGGACGTCCGGCCACAGCAGGAAGTATGGGCTGGGCGTGTGTGTGTTTAATTCACTGTTTTCTTTGTGGCAGAGCTCGTTGGCCGCCTATAAGCAGCAGGTGATCTGAGACGATGCCTTTGGGTGGGCAAGATTTAAGGAAAGAAACGCTGCGGCGCGATCCTCAGTGGGATGACCGTCCTAAGGCTTGGTTTTCTCCCTCGGGCACCACATCTCTCCCTAATAAGGGGTGATTTTAGTCAGACTTCCCGAAGAGAAAGCCTCTGTCCATCTGCCCTGGCCCTTCGGCGTGCTGTGAAGTCAGAAGCCCTTGCAGGCAGCTCTCTTAGCTGCCCACTGCTTCTCTCAGAAAGTCACCATGCTTATTAAGCCCCTGCTGTATGCGTCCTCTGTCTCTGAACCTGCCCCCTGTCTGGCAGCCGGGCTGCTGTCCCATGGGTCAGGTGAAGAAGGTGGGCTCGCGGTCAAGTGGCATGTCTCTGGCCCTCTCTCCACTGAACCATGTGATGAGCCTCTGATTGTTCCCAGTCAATCAGGGAAGGAAGGGAGGGAGGGAGGGAGGGAAGAAAGGAAGGAAGGGAGGGAGGGACAGAAGAAGGAAAGAAAAGAAGGAAGGAAGGAAGGAAAAAAGGAAGGAAGGAAGGAAAGAAGGAAGGAAGGAAGGAAGGAAGGAAGGAAGAAAGAGAGGAAAGGGAGGGAGACAGAGAGGGAGGGAGGGAGGAAGCCAAAGGATCTTTGTATTACCTTCTGGTTTATTCCCTCTTTGTTCTTCCCTGCCTCTTGCAAAAGCAGACATTGAGATTGCAGCCCACACATGAATCATTTGACTGTCATCATTGCTTGGGAAGGAGGCATTTTCTACCTCTTCTTAGAGAAAATCCCTCCTCCCCTGCACCCTGCCAGCCGCTGGTAATGATCAGGTACCCTCAATACCGCTATTCTGAGCAACGTTCTTGCCAGGCCACACAGGGGACAGCCCCACACCCCTTTCCAAACTTCTCAGCTGAGGCTGGGCCAGGGTTTTTCAACAGAGGATTGAAGTACTTTCTTCGCTCTTGGGCTGTCAAGCTGGGGCGCCCTGGACCTTGTTGGCCTTAAATACTCTTAGGAAGAATATGGCCTTGTTTCTGAGATGATTTCTGTCCAACAGGCAGGTTTCCTGTGGAGCATAAACCAGACTTGATTTTGCCCAAACGAGCCTGGGAGCATGTATTGAGTACCTGCTGTGTGCTCTCAGGATTGAAGGTGACAGCTCAGAACTCCCTAGCCCTGAATCGTAAAACAAATATCAGTACATGGTAAAACCATGACTTTTATCACATAGAAAGAAAACTCTTTGGGGGAGCCTGGGTGGCTCAGTCAGTTAAGCGTCCGGCTTTTGATTTCAGATCAGATAACGATCTCGCGGTCCGTGGGTTCGAGCCCCGCGTCGGGCTCTGCGCTGACAGCTCAGAGCCTGGAGCCTGCTTGGGATTCTGTGTCTCCCTCTCTCTGCCCTCCCCTGCACTCTCTCTCTCTCTCTCTGTCTCAAAAATAAACATTAAAAAACATTTTTTTAAGCCCTCTTACCCTGAGGAACAGGACTATGAGGTCCTTTGGGGGAATTACGAAAGTTGTATCCCAATCTTTATTTGCTTTCCTAGCCCTTGGTTTTTTCCACGCAGGTCTCTTCCAGGCCAGCCCTGTGGACCAGTTTTTTTTCTCTCCGGCACGGACTATGCCCAGGGCACCAGCCTCCTTTATTTCTCTGGCCCTGTTTTCTTTACAACACAGTGGCCCTTCCCTCCCACGGACAGGCAGGGGGCTGTGACGCGGCTTCCCGAACCCAGTTGAAGGAGGACAGTCTCCCTCTGGCTTCTGACCCGGCAGTGGCAGAAACGCCTGTGAACACACCTGCACGTGTCCCGGGCGGGCCTGCGTCTACGACAGCCGGCTTCCCCGGACAGTAGCCAGAGCCGCCGACAAAAGATGGGGAGAGAGTGCTACTCCCCCAGCTCCCAGCTCCCAGTGTCAGCAGGGACTGAACAGACAACCCCCTTTGTCTGCCTGGTGGGCTTTCCGTCCATGCATCAGGACCCGTCTCAGGGGACACCCCTCATGGAAGCCTTCTGGAAGCTTCCTAGGACACTACTATTTCTCTCCCTTGGGGCGCGTATCTCTCATCTTCCCGCTGCCACAGGTGTCCCTGTGGAGGAGGGGTGCGGCAGATTCACCAGGGACATCCTCTGTAGGGGGAGACTCTGGCGTTTTAAAAACGTTCCCCTGGAGATCCCGGTGGGCACCTGCGGTGGAGATGTCTGGCCTTGTGTTGTTGTCTCTTGTCACAGTTACTGCCGAAGATGATTTTGTGGTAGAGAGGAAGGGAGATTAAAAAACGATCCAAAGTTTTCCTTATTGCAATAGTCACCCCTCCACTTACAGCAAAAATACTTTCAGCTAAGGTCTTTCCTTACCTAAAAGAAAGAAGGAAAGAAAGAAAGAAAGAAAGAAAGAAAGAAAGAAAGAAAAGAAAAGGAGAGAAAAAGAAATGGAGAAAGAGACAGAAAGAAAGAAAGAGGAGAGAAAAGAAAGAAAGAAAGAAAGAAGAAAGAAAAGGATAGAGAGAAAGAAAGGGAGAGAGAAAGAGAAAGAAAGAAAGAAAGAGAAAGAAAGAAAGAAAGAAAGAAAGAAAGAAGAAAGGAAGGAAGAAAAAGAAAGAAAAAGAAAAGAAAGAAAGAAAGAAAGAAAGAAAGAAAGAGAAAGAAAGAAAGAATCAAGATCCCAAAGGGTCCGCTGAGGGAGTCAACATGCTGGGTATGTCATTGTCCCCCTCCCTTCTCCCCAGAATGTACTCACTCCCTGACCCGGAGCGATGCTGTGCTCCCGTTAATTTCATGTGTGTGTTCTCCTCTCCACCCCCCTCCCCTCTCCTCTTCTCCCTCTCCTCCTGCTCTCTTTTCCTCTCTTTCTCTCTCTTCCTCCAAAGTAGAGATCACATGGCTTTTCGCTTTGCCGCTCGGGCTTCCGGCCGGTCTCCCTGGCATGTAATCCACATTTGTTCAGCCAGGGAATGAATGGACAATTGGACGAATTTCCCACCCTTCACCCCAAGGCCCTGAAACTCTATTCCACTGGGCGAAAGGGAATTTAGTATGATCGGGAGGATGTGGGCCCACACAGGGGACTGGGCCCACTGTTCCTGTTGAATCATTCTGACGACGTAGTAAGTTGGGGGCAGAATAGGTACTAACGTGTGACTGCTTCTGCCAGCTGTTCCCTAAGGGAAGACTTAAGAAAATCCCCATTGTTTTGTGTTTGCTGAACTGCTTCTACCCAGTGACGGTGACAGGAGTTTCTCCTAGCTGAACCAACAGACGTGTGGTGACCCCTCCACCCCAGGGAGCCATGACCTTGGAGAGGAGGCCATCAGGTGCAGCAGGGAGGATGGCAACATCCCCACTGGGTTTTGCCTGGTTCCCCTCGAGGTTCTCAGAACAAGCGGGGGGCCCCTGATTCGCACTGAGGACCATGGACACACTGTGAAAGGCAAGGTCCTGGGAGTCCTAGACCACCTGTCTCTGACATTTCTGTCCCCCAAGGCAGGTGTTCCTTCCATTATGGGTCATCAAAGATGATGTGTGCTCTGACAAGCCAGCGTTTTCCCTTGCTGCGTGGGGCTGAGTTTCTATGGCAACGGCTTCAAAAGGGTGAATTTGCTTTTTCCTCGTAATTCTGTGATGCTCCGAGGCTTTCCAAAAATACCCTTGTTTTCCTGGGTCCTAGGGTTGTCCTGGATCTAGACACGTTCAGTCCCAAGTAGAACCACATCAGCTGCCACGTAGATACCGTATCAAACGGCACAATGCACAGCCACTAATGGAGCACATTTTTTAAAATAAAACACTCCAGGGGCGCCTGGGTGGCTCAGTGGGTTAAGCGCCTGACTTCAGCTCGGGTCATGAACTTGCATTCCATGAGTTCAAGCCCCTCGTCGGGCTCTGCGCTGACAGCTCAGAGCCTGGAACCTGCTTCAGATTCTGTGTCTCCCTCTCCCTCTGCCCCTCCCCTGCTCGCACTCTTTCTCTCTCAAAAATAAAGATTCAAAAACTTCTTTTAAATAAAATACTCTATGTGAGTTGATGTGCTAGGCACTGGGAACTCAGAGAGACATTAGACTCAGTTCTTGTCCTCAAGAAGATCACAATCCCTAAGAAAGATAAGGACTCAGCACACTGTAACATAATGTAACTTAATATAACACAATGGACTCTCATATGATGTTAGTACACAGCTAAGTGTGATGTAACGTAACATCACCTAATGCAACATAAAATAACATAATGTCACTGCAACTATTTTTAACACAATGTAACATAGCATGATGTCACTTAATGTAATGTAACCTAACAGACCAGTAGGCAGCTGACTGTAACATAATATAACATTATATCACCCAATGTGCCATAATATAATACAAGTATACAATAAGTATGGTGCGGTGCAATAAATACAACACAAAGCAACGTAAGAAATGTTTTATCAGTTGTAGGAACAAATTAACACGCCATCCCGGTGGAGAAAGCCATGACGTAGCCTGCAATGACAAGGGTTAGGAGTCAGCTGATGTGGAGTTGTCAGTTACTTAGAGCCGTGCAAGCTCAGAGAAACGACCCCACCTCCCTGAGCCCCTAGTCACCCACCTCCTGCTAGGCTGGTGTGAGGTTGAGGCGACCCCGTGAAGCCCTTCCGGGGGTGGATTACCGCTCATTCCCGCTGGCCGGCTCAGGAGAGGCTCGGGACAGGGCGCGAGCACAGAGGGAGGACCCACAGGCAGTGGAGGGTACAGGCAATGGCCTGAGATGCGAGGTGGCCACGTGAAAACTCCCGGCATATCTGGTCCAGGAGGAGGCGGGGAGCAGTGTGGTCTGTGCGGTGGAGGGACGGGGTCCGACCCATTGCCGTCCCAGGGTGCTAAGTGAGATCGGTGTCGCCGTGGCTCAGTGCTACCGAGGGAGGCACCGAAATAAACACACGTTGCTTTAAGAGCTCTCGGCGTGTGTTCAGCACCGGCCTGATGTCTTTGTGCCCTGTCACTTTTGCAAACGTCACTGATGTGTCCTCTGCCTTCCTGGCCAGCTTAGATGCCCAACGAGAGAAGAGGTGTCTCTTTCTGTCCGGGCCATGCTGGCACATGGGGGTGTCCACTCACTGGGGTTACAGAGAGGATTGTGCGGTGATGCCTCACCACCCTCCTTTCACTGTGTGCCTCAGTTTCCTGCCCTGTCAATAGGTGTGGTGATGGTACCCACCTCATGAGACTGTTCATGATAAAATGTGATCATGCCCATAAAGGGCCCAGCACATATCTGGTGTGGGGCAGGCGTTCCATAAATACTCGCTTTTATTATTATGTCATACACTTTGGTTTTCGTTAAGAACTCTACAGGGGCGCCTGGGTGGCTCAGTCGGTTAAGCGTCCGACTTCGGCCCAGGTCATGATCTCGTGGTTTGTGAGTTCGAGCCCCGCGTCGGGCTCTGTGCTGACAGCTCGGAGCCTGGACCCCCTTCAGATTCTGTGTCTCCTCTCTCTGTCCCTCCCATGTCATGCTCTGTCTCTGTCTCTCAATAATAAATAAGCACTTAAAAAATTAAAAAAAAAACAAGCAAACTCTCCAGCATGTAAGCACCTGGCATATCCTGTCCAGGAGGAGCGGGGAGGGCGGTGTGGTCCATGTGGGGGATGGGGGATGGGGTCTGACCCATTGCCGTCCCAGGATGCTAAAGGAGATACAACGTAATGCTGTCAACATCAGCCAACACGAGTGGCAAGGGTTGGCATCAGGCAACGATATTGTTTGAACTCCAGCCTACATACAGAAAGAGGCAGACAGGCGGGCGGCTGGCTGTGTGTTGTAAGTTTGACGGGAGGACAGAACTGCCTTCTGCCTTGCTCTCTTTCAACGACATAGCCAAGCTGGAGGCCAGTTTTCTGCGGGACGCCATCCAACGTGGCTCGGGGCTGGGTGACTTCGTGGGAGGGCTCTCCGGGCTTGGGGTCTGGGTGGATGCTCCTTTGATGGTAGGCTGGAGGCCTGAAGCCCGGGGCCGGGGGTCGGGACACTCCCTACAGACTGGCGGGCGTTGCGTCTGCTCTATAACTTCCGCGTCTGTAGAAGAAGGCAAAGCCGCTTGCTGATGCCTCCATGGGGAGGAGAAAAGGATTTCCCGCTTCCGAATGAGACCAGAGCGGGCTGTGTTTGAGTCTTCGTTTCTGCTTCCAGGAGAACAAGCGTGTGGATATTGTCGGGAGCACCAGCTGGTGGGGGGCGGGGGGCAGGACCCAGGCACGTTCCTCAGCGATGCCTCAACATCAGGCCTCTGTAGAAAGTTTCTGTCCCCTGGCACCTCATCACCTTTAAACCTTATATGTTCCAGGCGCTGAGCACTGGGACATGGTAGGGCCCGTTCATTTCTATAAGAATCATCCTGTAATATTCCTACGAATCCCCTAATACTCAGACTGTTGATTTCCGTAACAATCATCCTAGAACATTGCTACGAACCCCGTAATACACAGACTGTTCATATCTATAATGATCACCCTGGAATGTTGCCGGGAACCCTATAATACCCAGACTGTTGATTTCCATAATAATTATTCTGGAATATTGCTACGAACCCCATAAGAGTCAGGCAATTTGAATTCAGGGTTTGGAACTTTGGGAAGATTTCATCCATAGAAGCCTCGGTTTTATCATCTGTAAGATGGGGAAATACCACCTCCTTGAGAGGCATTCTCTCTAACCGGGGCAGGTATGAGATGGGCAGGAAGCCAGGTGACATGGGCAGCTGGTTGGCTCAGTTGGTTAAGCGTCCAACTCTTGATTTCAGCTCAGGTCATGATCTCACGGTTTGTGGGTTTGAGCTCTGCATCGGGCTCTGTGCTGACAGCGTGAAGTCTGCTTGGGATCCTCTCTCTTCCTCTGTCTCTGCTCCTCCCCCGCTCACTCTCTCTCTTTCTCAAAAATAAATAAATAAACTTAAAAAAATAGAAGCAAGGTGACATGAGAGGGACACGTGATGGCCAACATGGGGCCAGGGCAACTAGCCCGGGCAGGTGGGGTGGCTTTCGAAGGTTTCAGCCTCCTCCACTGTCCTCAGAGGCCAGGGCTCAGAGACTGAATGACCACGGCCTTCATGAATTAGGCACGAGACGGAGGCGAAGGTCACTGAGGATGTTGAGCTAGATGCCATGAAATGCTGCCTCTCTTACTTTGTAGGGGACATAATTGTTACCGTTTTAGAGGGAATGGCTCCCTTTATTCGGGGGTCCTTCTTCCCAGGCTGTGGCACGCTGACCTTTGTTTTTACAACCTGGACATTTATATGGGGTCCTTAGCACAAACCTCTCGTCAAGGAGAAGTCTTCAAACCTGTGCTCATTACCATTTCTTCCAGCACATTCCCAGGTCCCAGGGAGGAAACTCGCAG
Organism: Prionailurus viverrinus; assembly: GCF_022837055.1. Lineage (NCBI taxonomy): Eukaryota > Metazoa > Chordata > Mammalia > Carnivora > Felidae > Prionailurus > Prionailurus viverrinus. Next base: position 134,404,625 of record NC_062566.1, read on the forward strand.
CAAGATGGCGTCCTGCTTCCACTTAAGACTCCACGCCCAAGAGCCCTGCTCTCAGAATGGGAGTTGCCTTCTGTACTGAGCCAGGAGGATTGGCCGAAAGGCCACCGGTAGCCGGAGCTGGGCCAGGAGCCCAGGGGGCATAGCTCTTTGATGAGAGAAGGGTTCCCCCCACTGCGGAGGGCACTCTGGTTGTCCTTAGAGGATGGTCCATTGCCTTCGGTGATTAACTCGAGGGGCCCAGAACCCTCCCGTCTTCACCTGGTCACTTACTCTTAAAATAACTGATTTCCCCATCAGTGTCCCATGACGCTGCCCTTTCCCTGGGTCGCTGGTAATGGATGCTGCCCACCTTCTCCCTCGAGCCGGTCACCTGTCACATCCTCACTCTGCTGGAGGCACTGTCTGAGCCTCTCCTATCTCGCTCTGTGGGAAAGCCTTTGGCAGATAAAACACAGACCCTATTTGCGGAAATGCAAGGTCTCGGAGAGGAGGAGACACTTGAGGCGTGTCACCAGCAGACCCAGGTTCCGAGTTCGACCTGGTGTGTGGGTGGCAGAGTTTCATTCACCTGTGCTCGCGAGTTCTCTCCTGCGGATGCTCCCTCTGCCCCTGCCTCTCACACCCACGCATTTACAAGCTCGCATGCTCACACACTCCTTCGCCAGCAGAGACACGGACCCTGGGCCCAAAGTCCTTACCTCTTTCTGGAGGCAGGTTCTGCGTCCGTTTTCGCTGAAGGCATTCGTGAAAGCCACGGAGCTGTGCCACTGGCCGACCTGAGGATCCAAACTGATGACGTGCTGTGGCCTCTGCCCTCAGGACGCCCCACCTTTGCGTCTCCATTCTTGGGGCCCGCGGGGTCTCGGCAGCCAGCTAGGACAAGTGTGGGTTAACGATGGCCACGTCGGGACGCTTCGTCCGCAGACGCGCGAGCTCGCTCTGAGCCTTGCTTGATGCGCAGAGACGGGGAAGCAGTGTCCCGAGAGGTATGGACAGTCCGAGCAGAAAGCCCATCTCAGGAGTCATCTGAATCGAAGTCAGGACTCCTGTGCAGGCCTGGCTGTTCCTCTGTCTTCTTAAAGGACAGCTTTGGAAGTAGGACAGACGCACGGGACAGCGTCCAGCTTGATGTGTTTCTGTCTCCGATCAGAACATAGCCAGCCCCCACCCCAGAACTCCGCGTGCTCCTTTCCCAGGCTTCACCCCTCCCACAGCAACTAGGCTGAATCTGACACGAGATACTAGTTTTGCCCGGTTTTGACCTTTATAAAACTCGGGATTTCTCAGTCTGCACACTCTTGGGATTGGGACCGGAGGATTCTGTGTTGTCACGGGCTGTCCTGTGTGCTATAGGACGTGTGGCAGGATCCCCGGCCTCCGCCCCCTAGCTGCTGATAGCACGTCCTTCCCCTCAGTTGTGACCATCAAAAATGTCTCCGGGCATCGCCGAAAGTCCCCGGGGGGGGGGGGGGGCGGTTGGTGCAGAATTACTCCCAGTTTGAGGACCACTGAAGTGAAGGCAATCCCCTGATAGGTGCTTGTTTGCGTGAGCTTTTTGGGTCATCGTTGCATTTGTGAGGTTTCTCCATGCCGTGGCGCATAATTGTGGCTCACGATTCTCCACTGTGTGAATACGCGGCGATTTACGTATCTATTCTAGTGTTGATGGGCAGCTGGGCTGTTTCTTCCAAATTACGCTCTACAGACGTGTGTACAAGTGTCGTGGTGAACACGCATTTGCACATCTGTTGGGTGTGCGCGCTCTGTTTTGTGAGGTGGTTTGCTTCTTCCCCACCCAGGGGCCACGTGGCCTCCATGCCTGCATCATAAAGGGACAAGCCCCTGCCCCCCCGAACCTTCCCCTGGACCCGGCGGCATAAACCCCAGTGTCCCGCCGAATCACTCTGCATGAGCCGTTAGCGCTCCCTTCATTGCCCACTGGGGACCCCTGGCCTTTGGCCAGCTGGCCCAAGTCCTGTCGCCCGGTGGGGCCTGGGGGGTGCCTGTTGCCCCAGCCCTGGCGGACGGCACCACTCCAACTGTGGGAGCGAGAGCCCCAGACATCCAGTGGGAGACCAGCCCCAGGGGGCAAGGGATGGGCAGTGGCCCCCACTCTGAAGACTTTCACATGACTGGCCTTTTCCTTGATCAGAAATGTTCTTCTTACCCATGTTATGTGCTAACCAAAGCAATAGGATTTGGGTGCCAGCCCTTGGATCAGAATTTCCTTCCTTCCTCCCTCCCTTCCTTCCTCCCTCCCTCCCTCCCTCCCTTCTTCCCTCCCTCCCTCCCTCCCTTCCTTCCTCCCTCCCTCCCTTCCTCCCTCCCTCCCTTCCTTCCTCCCTCCCTCCCTTCCTCCCTCCCTCCCTTCCTTCCTCCCTCCCTCCCTTCCTTCCTCCCTCCCTTCCTCCCTCCCTCCCTTCCTCCCTCCCTCCCTTCCTCCCTCCCTCACTCCCTTCCTCCCTCCCTCCCTCACTCCCTTCCTCCCTCCCTCCCTCCCTCCCTTCCTCCCTCCCTTCCTCCCTCCCTTCCTTCCTTCCTTCCTTCCTTCTTTCCTCCCTCCCTCCCTCCCTCCCTCCCTTCGTCCCTCCCTCCCTACATTCCCTCCCTCTCTTCCTCCCTCCCTCCTTCGTCCTTCCCTTCTTTCCCTCCCTCCCTCCCTCCCTCCCTCCCTCCCTTCCTCTCTCCCTTCCCCCCTTTCCTTCCATCCTTCCTTTCTTTCTTCCTTCCTGTTAAAATGTATGAAGGAACTCTGTATGAAAAGGCTGGACGCTGCATGGGGTGCCGAGAAAGAAACTCTCCAAGGCACTTAGGAACCCAAGGCAGCATGCAGTGTGTGTGTGTGTGTGTGTGTGTGTGTGTGTACCGTATCTCATGGATGCTGTGTGTGGTGCTCTGGCATCGGGGAGATGGTAGGAGAGGCACAGGTAAAATGCTCTGAGAACCAGAAGAAGTTGAAACCTCGAGGGAAGGCTCCGGGAAGAGTAGCTGGCCCTGGAAAGTCGGGGAGAGTTTTGGTAAGTGTAGGTCTAGGACCAGGTTCTGGGTGAGGGAAGGGTGTGAGTGGCCACAAGGAGACCGAACAGTCATGGTACTTAGTACGTCCTCGGGTCCTAAGCCCTCAGCCAGCCTGTGGAGATGTCACAGTGACTTCTGCAGTGGGCCAGGCATCTCAGTTTCCCTATCTGCCTTTGCCACACGAGCAGGAAGATCCGGGGGCTGTGACAAGAGCTCGGGCTTCAGAGGCCAACCTCGGTTGGGGCCCAGCCTCACTGGCCTGGCTCTGCACGTGGGTCTCAGCTCCACCCTGTGCATCGGGACCTCTGGTGTCACCCAGGCCACGGAGAGGACTGCAAGGCTCAGACTGTTATATTTTATGTGTACATTTAAGTCTATGATCCACTTTGAGGTAATTTTTATATAAGGTATGAGGATGGGGATTTTTGGTAATTTTTTTCATTAAAAAATTTTAAACATTTATTTATTTTTGAGAGACAGAAAGAGACAGCACGTGAGCCCGGAAGGGGGAGAGAGAGAGGGAGACACAGAATCCCAAGCAGGCTCCAAGCTCTGAGCTCTCAGCTCAGAGCCCGACGTGGGGCTCGAACCCACAAACCGTGAGATCATGACCCGAGCCGATGTCAGATCCTTAACCAACTGAGCCACCCAGGCGCCCCGGCTAATTTTTATATAACAGATCATGTTCCAGGGACATTTTATATTTTTATTTTTTGCCGATTGGTATCTAAGTGTTCTAGTATCATTTGTTGAAAAGACTACCCTTGCTTCATTGAATTTCTCTGTGATTTTTAAAAAACTGAATGAATCGTATTTATGTGAATCTATCTCTGGACCCTGTGTTCTATTTTCTTGATCTATGTATCTTTTTTTTTTTTTTTTTTTTTGCCAGTGCTATTCTTTCTTGAGAACTGTAGCTTTTATAGTAAGTCTTGAAATAAAGTACTACTGTGAATTCATCAACTCTGTTCTTTTTTGGCTATATTTGGTCCTTTGCCTTGGAATACATATGTCGGCATCAGCTTGTCTGTATCTACAAACATGCCTTCTAGAATTCTGATGGGTATTGCATTGTATCTGTATATCAGTTGGGGGAGAATTCACATCTTAACAATATTGAATCTTCCGGTTCATGACCATACTATTCTCTCTGTTTATTTAGCTATGCTTTGATTTATTTCATCAGTATTTTGCTGTTTTAGCATTCAGATCATGTTCATGTTTTGTTAGATTTATATGTAGTGCTTTAATTTTTTGGTGCTCTTTAAATGGAACTTTTTAAAAAAACTCTAATTGTTCGTTGCTTGACTATAGACATACAATTGATTTTTTTAATATTTAAATTTTTTAATGTTTATTTTTTTTAATGTTTATTTGTTTTTGAGACAGAAAAAGACATAGCATGAACAGGGGCAGGGCCAGAGAGAGGGAGACACAGAATCTGAAGCAGGCTCCAGGCTCCGAGCTGTCAGCACAGAGCCCGGTGCGGGGCTTGAACCCACAAACCTCAAGATCATGCTCTCAACCGACGTCAGATGCATAACCCACTGAGCCACCCAGGTGCACCGATTTTTTAAAATATTTTAAGTATGATGTCAGCTCTGAGTTGTTTTTTGTTGTTGCTGGTGGTGGTGTTGGTTTTTTGCTTTTGTAGATGGTCTTTGTCAGATTTAGGGAGTTCCTTTCTATTTCTAGTTCGCTAAGAATTTTTATCATGAGTGGGTGTTTCATTTTGTCATCCGGCTTTTCTGCAGCTATTGGTATGATTATGTGTTGTTTTGTTTTGTTTTTACTTCCGTCAGGGTACTGAATTACATTAACTGATTTTCGAAATGTCGACCCAGACAACAAAAAACACATCTTCTCTTTATGTGTTCCTGGAATCGGGTTGCTAATGCCTGTTGTCTGCGTTTTGTCTATGCTCCATTGGGATATTGCCTTCAATTTTCCTTTCTTGTCATATCTTTGATGTTGGTAGCAGGGTGGGGCCGGCGTCATTAACCTGATTTGGGAAGCATTCCATAAAAAGAGTTGGAAAGGGCCTTTCCCTCTTCTGTTTTTTGGAGGCGGTTATGTAGGATTGGTATGATTCTTCCCTACACGTTTGGTAGAATGTGGCAGTCCGTAGGACCACGTGGAGGTTTCTTTTTTCAGAAGGTTCTTGCCCGGCCTTCCGCAGGCGGTGGTCCCAGCATCGGCCTGACCAGAAAGCCGCTGCCCATGCTGCTGGGCTCGGGGCTGCAGAGCCGCCTCTCAGGGGTGCATCTGGACTTGGACAGAGCGTTCCGTCTCGGTTCCATTGTCAAAGCCTTCTTTACACTTCTGTGGGTCCCTCACGTGCGTGCACAACACGGAGCGAGCCCAGAATGTGTGCAGGTTCCTACACAGAATTAGGGGATCCTTTCCCCACCCTCTTCCCCTGGGGTTCTCGTTGGCTCCCGGAGGCCTTCTTTCCTAACCCTCCAAGTGAGGGTCACTGTTTCTGTCAACTTGATTGCCCTGTGTGTCACACAGCTCTGTATTTCCGGCACAGAGCCCGACGCGGGGCTTGAACTCACGGACCGTGAGATCATGAGCTCAACCCACTGGGCCACCCAGGCGCCCCTGTCTGTATTCCTTTCAAGGAAGCGCTCCAAGGCCAGAGGTCACAGGCGTCCCTAGTGCCTGTCTAACACCTGCAGGCTCAGAGTAGGCCTTCGGTGTTTGTCGGATGGGCAGCGAATGGATGGATGGCACCCCCAGTGTACCCAGCCGTGGGACCTGGACCACAGAGACATTCCCGAAGTTAGTAGTGAGGGAAATTACCTTTATAACGTTTGCAGGCTGGCCAGAGGCATCCCTGGAATTTTCCAGTGAACTAGGTCACCCAGAGAGCCCGGGCTGCAGATGGCGGGCTCTGGGGAGACGAAACTGAGGGCGTGGCCCCTTACACATAAAAATGCAAGAGGCCCAGTTAAACCTGAACGTCGGATTAATTCTTCAGTACGATATTTTGCCGTATGTCCCATGCGATGTTTTTCACGCTAGAAACTGGTTTTGTTGCTGTTCGTCTGAAATTCAGATTTAACTGGGTGAGGATGTTCTCTAAGGGCCTGTCTGCCAGCCCTCGCCACACGGCTGTCACGTGAGGACCACTGACACCTGACCCTGGCTTTCTCCGTGTCTGGTGCGGGCTCCTGAGCTCTGGGCTTGGCCTTGGCGAACACTCACCCGAGCCTCTCCCCGGTAAGCGAGGCTCAGAGAGGGCAACAGGGCCCCAGTGGGACCAGCACCCAGGTGTCCCGGCCGTGAGCAGCACCAGAGTGCCACCACTCCCTGGGGACGGGGACAATACGAACATTTTAACCCCTCTTACCCCCGTATGAATTTAACTTTGAAATCCACAGCCCGGGAGCATCAGATCCTACTTGTGTCTGGGCACGGATGCCCCAGGGGCCCCCGAGGATGGCCTTTGAAGGGAGGAGGGTCGGGTGGAACCAGCATGTGGCCCGCAAGCCCGCTGCACGGAGCCTCCCGCATCAAACGCTCTTTGTCTCTCTTGTCCCCTCCTCTGAAGCCCGGGCATTATTCAGGAAGCGTCTGCCAGGACCACCTCTGGTTACCAGGCTTTGAAGATTTCCTTTTGAAAGCATTTTCTGTTCCTTCCTTCTGGAGAGGCCCAGCTTGGGGGAGATTTATCTAACCTCCCTCTTCTCAGCAGGAACAGATGGGGACCTGGGGGCCAACCCCCTCCTCGGAGCAGCTCTGCTATGCGGCCACAGTCCGCAACAGCCACACCCTCTTGGAACCCCTCCACACCATGCCAGGCTCCCACGTGCCACATAGTGACTCCAACGCTGAGGGACGGGGACCCTGGAGGCTCAGAGAGCCTCAGACCCTGGCCTCAGAGAGCCGCTGGGTCCGCGGTGGTGATCATAACCACCTCGTCTGTGGCCTACTCCAGTGTTCAAAGCATTGCTCTTAACGTTAGAAGTTTAAAAATACCAAAAGGGGGGGCGCCTGAGTGGCTCAGTCAGTTGAGCATCCGACTCTTGGTTTCAGCTCAGGTCATGATCTCACAGTTCGTGAGTCTGAGCCTCTAGTCTGCGCTGACAGCCTGCTTGGGATTCTCTCTCTCCCTCACTCTCTCTGCCCCTCCCCTGCTCACGCACGCTCTTTCCCTTTCTCTCTCTCTCTCTAAATAAATAAAATAAACTTTAAAAAATAAATAAAAATACCAAAAAGTAAGACACCCATGTGCTCAGTGACCAGAAGAAGCTATTTAATATTTCAGTACGTTTGCTCATCTTTTCTTGTAATAAAGTATGACAGACAAAACCTATCTCCTTTGCCCCCAACCCTTTTCTCTGAGGCAACAGCTATGGTGAGTCTGACTCGTATGTTCGCAATTCATGTTCCTACCCTGACTTCGTATGTATGGATCCATGCATAATACAGAGTATTCTGTAGGCATGTTTTTAATTTCAAGGAGGGTATCTGAGTTTCTCCTGTGACCTGTCTTTCCCCCCGCAGAAAGCATATGGCACCTGTTCGCAGCCCCCTTTAACGGGGCAGTGTTTGGTGTTTTCCCTGTGTTTTGGTGAGAATCTAAAGCCTCAGACAGGTTAAGAAATGGGCCTGGAACACCCAACCAGGAGATGTTGGCTCTAGGCTGACTCTCAGCCTGCCCTCAGAATTCTTGGCTGATGGTTCTGGAATTCGTTCGTTCACCAAATATTTTTTGAGCACCTGCTCTGTTCCAGGCACTGGGGATACTGTGGGAAATAGGGAGGGTCCCTGCCTTCCTGGAAGTTACAATCAAGAAGCACAGCCTTTATTGAGAACACTGACCTTGAACACGGACCTGTCTTGGTGTCCCCTCCTCCACGAGCCAACAGATTTTTTTTTTTTTTCTGACCCGGACGTGACCATCTCCTCTGATGGGGAAACGAACCCCCTGCTCCTCCAGCCCCTGCCCTGCCCTGTGTCATCCTGATTGGGATTGTGACTCAGCAACATGACGCACAGGTTCTGTTCTGCCTCCGTGGGCCTCTCTCTTCCGCAGGGTTTGAACTTAGGAGCCTTAACACCCACGTCGAATTGCAACAGGTGAAATATCTAATAATGATCGTTTCAAAACCTCACCCAAGGGTTCCATTCCCAGGGGGCCAGGGACTACGCCTGCCCACTGATGTGAGAAGGGCCCCGTTGCCCCCGGGGGTGTGCGGGCAGCATCTCCAGGGGACCTTCCAGATGCTTCTCCAACCACCTGCTCCTGGGGTGACTCCAGCCACCACCCCTCACTCTGACCATGAGTCCTCCCGGATGTCTCTTCCCAACTTCCAAATGATGCAGTAGAGGCTGACTTTTTTGTTTGTTTGTTTGTTTTCTCTTCACGAGATTTTGCCATTGAGACTTGTTTTCGTGTCTGTCCCGGCACTTAGAATGGAGAATCTGTTTTACAAAGGAAAACAACATCAGAAGAAGAACCAAACACCCGAGACAGAGGGAGTAAATGACATTGCTGGCCGAACCTGGAACACCTACCTCTCGGCCTAAACATAAGTTGGGGAGCAGGGGGGCTGCCTGCTGCACCTGCAGATTAGAGTCGGATTAATTGATCATATAAATGCACACGACTGGCGATGCCAGGCTCCCCATCCCCTCCCTTCAGCTTCAGCAGCTGGAGAAGAGATGCATGTAATGCTCCTGGTTCCGAATTTCTACAAGAACGATAAAAGGAGAGGTATGAGGATTTACTGAGTGACTATCGTGCACCACGTTTTATCGTATTTGATTTTATTCCCTCCTTGCAAGAATCCTGCTGCCTCCACTGAAGATAAGGAATTATCTTCATTACTTACAGACAAGTGGGTTAAGGGACTACCCCCCTCCCCCGCCAGCTCTGTTACACGTGATGAAGCAGGATTCACCCCTGAGTCTTTCGAGCCCCAGAACCCACCCTTGGGCCCACACTCTGAGGTAGCAGCATCCATGGGACACCGGCCGTGCTGAGCTGACTGTCACGGCAGGTGTAGGGCTGGGAGGGGGCTCACCCCGTGGAGAAGGCACTGTCCCGCGACTGGGGTCTCTGGGACCAGGTTTATGATATATAGCCCGGGGCCGGGGCGGGGCGGGGGGGGGGGGAGCGCTTCTGCTGACTTCAGTTCCCTAATTCCATTTGGTCGTACTGGTCACCTTGTCTGTGTTAAGAAGGGGGCTAAGGGGGCTTGAGATGAATAGGTCATATGCCTGCCTTCAAGAAGAGTTCCCTGGTAGTGGGAGCCCAAGCTGCAGTTAGGTGAGCCTCTGGGTGCGTCCCCTTACAGGGCAAAGAGACTCTGCAGGTGTGTTTAAGGTCAAGGGCCCTGCGATCAGAGACGATCCTGGCTTATCCAGCGGAGCCCAGTGTGATCACTGGGGTCCTCACACGAGGGAAGCCGGAGGGTCAGAGAGAGTTTAGAAGGACCCCACGCTGCAGGCTTGGGAGACAGAGGAAGAGGCCACGGGCCGACGTGGGAGCTGGGTGCAGCAGGAGCACAGGTGACACGTTGAGCGAGGCCAGTGAGACCCGTGTCCCAGACCTCCGACCTCCAGGCCTCCGAGCTACTGAGCGTGTGGTAACTCGTTAAGGCCGCCGTGGAAAGCTGACACAGGCACAGTAAATGCGTGCAGGGTGGAGGGGTGCTGGGCCGAGAGCCAGCGGACGGCAGCGGCCCCCGGGCCGGGTGGCGGTGGTGGGCAGGGCCGGTCCGCCTGGGGCTGCTCTCTCTTTCCCCCACAGGAGCTCCCACCACCTTCCCCCTTTTCTCCAGGGATTTGATGAAAATACCCATTGAGCTGGTGCTCCCTGAGAGAGGCGAGGGGGGCACAGGCCTCCCCCGAGGCCGCAGCAGGATGGGAGAGTGGTTGGGGGTGGGGTCTGCCCGGAAACCCAGCAGGGCCGGGGGGGGGGGGTGCGGGAGAGGAACGGACAGGTGGCCAGTGGGGACACTGGGATGTGGGTTAACTGTGGGGTAGAGCGGGCCCAGGGGAGGTGCATCTGGAGGCGGAAAGTGCAGCTTCCCTCCCTGGCCGCAGCCTCGCTATCTAAGAGGCCACCAGCAGAGAGTGTCCGTGGCCTCACCTCAGCCCTGCTTCCGCTGTGGGCGGTCAGAGGAAGACACTAGAGAAGGTGGGCCTCCTGGGGTGGCTGGGGCGCCAGCTGCCGCAGGGAGGGCAGCAGGACCCCACTGCCCTCCATACCTGGCAGATGGCAGGTGGAAGGGGGAGATGCCAGACACGCCATTGTCCTGGCAGTGACATCTGTTTGTCCCAGTTGAGAGAGGCTGTCATTCGTCAGTCCGTGAAAAGGCATTTATTAGGCACCACTGTGTGCCAGGCCCGTGCAAGGCTCCAGAGACTCCGTGATGAGAGTAAGCGGATCTGGTCCGGCCTCCCGGAGCTTCCAGGCCACTGGGTCTTGGGACAGGTGGCCGCGAGGACAGGACGGGGTCTTGGGGGCACGCCGGAAGGAGGGCTCCAGTGGAGAGGACCGGTGGCTGAGCTCTAAAGCAGGGAATGGATTTAATGGGAAGGCCCTGGACCCAGGGCTGCCCTGCTTCACCAGCCCCTCAGCCCCCCTTAGGCTGCCTCTGCCTGAGCCGGCTGCAGCCCATCCCCTCTGTCACCTGCTTGGGGGCAAGGGAGGTCACAGCTCTCAAACTGAAACGCTTAGTTGTATTTTTCATAGAATGTATGTCAACTGTGATTTCATTTGCGCTCATCATTATAGTCATTAACATATACTAAATGTGTTAATTTAACTCAGTATGTTAATTTAACATCCTGCTAAACCATAACACATGCACACGTATGTAAATGCAGCCGTGAACACGCCCCTGTAACCACTGGCCCCCGAGGCTCGGCCCCTGGCCTGTCCTGAGATCCCCAGGCCCCCTCCTGTCACTACATCCCCAGGCTGACGGCTGGAGGGTCCCCACCCCAATAAAGGACAGAGCTGTGTTACGGATGAAACGCCGAGCTCCTCTGAGCCCATAGAAGCTTCTGGGATCCGGGTGGGCCAAGCACAGAGCTGCCTGAAGGTGGCCTCCCTGTGGGGATCCTGATGGCTTATTCCAAGCAGGTGTTCTGCCTTTCGTCTTCCCTCTCCATCTTTCTCCGGGGTCATCCCCCGGCTGGAGTGTGGGCCCATGAAAGCAGGGGCCTCATCTGTCTTGCTCACCACTGTATCCAGAGTCAGGAACTGGGGCACCTAATTAATACACCCCTCATATGTGTTTGTCAGATGAGTGGCCAAGTGAAATGGCCCCCGATTTGCTCCCCTGTGGCCCGACTCTTCCTGGGGTCAGTGACCTTTACGTCTCCAAGCCCTAACGTGGAGTCAGACCCCGGAGTCGGGGCAGCTGCGTGCAGGGCAGGAAGCACCGGGCTCCATAGCCAGACTGGCTCTCAGCGCTGACTCCACCATGAAATAGCGCTTTAGTCTTGACCTCTGCTTACCCACCTGTGAAAGGGGGATATAGGGATACCTCCAACAGGTTAGCTGAGTGATTAAATGAAATGTGTATTGAAGGAAGGCTCCAATGTTCATTCACTCGGGCGCCATCCAAAACAAACACTATGGGCCTAATAGTTGCCTGAGCCAACCCTGGAACCTAAGGCACATCAGCCCTTGGAGTGATCTGGAAGGCCTGGACCTCGGTTTCCTGGGCTGAAGCAGGGAGGGGTCTCTCCGTGGCTGTGTGGAGGGTCGGCACCTCCCCCCCCCCCAGCCTGGAGCCTTTACTCCGATCTCTGGGGTGCCCACATGCTGGCGTCCTCATGTGCGAGGCTTTGGGAAGAAGAATCGCTCTTCTGGGGAATGTGTCCCTGTGCACCAGCAGCTCTGAAGTATCCGTCCACATTGACTCAGAAGTTCCACAGCTGGGAGGGCACCCTCAATAAATGAAAATGCACGAACAAGCACGTTTGTACCCCCAGATATACATACGGGATGTTTCTCAGTGCATTATTCATAATAGGGGGGAAAAGGGGCACCTGGGTGGCTCAGTGGGTTGAGCGTCCGACTTCGGCTCAGGTCATGATCTCGCGGTTCATGGGTTTGAGCCCCGTGTCGGGCTCTGTACTGATGGCTCAGGGCCTGGAGCCTGCTTGGGATTCTGTGTCTCCCTCTCTCTGCCCCTCCCCCACTCGCGCTTTGTCCCTCTCGGTCTCAAAAACAAATAAACATAAAACAAATTTCATAATAGGAAAAAAAAAGAAATTCCTAAATCACCAACCATAGGGGAATGGTTCAATTATGCCTTGTATTTGTGGTAGAATAGGATACAACGGTTAAAATGGTACTTCAATGGACCTTTTATACAGGAGCGTAAAACCGCACGTTTAAACACGTTCTCTCTGCCTCTCACACACACGTACACACTCACACAGAAAAAAGATTCAAAAGAAAAATATCACAGCGTTGACAGGGATTGTCCTAAAGTGGGGAGGTGGACTCTTCATTTTTTTTTTTTTTAATTTTTTTTTTTTCAACGTTTATTTATTTTTGGGACAGAGAGAGACAGAGCATGAACGAGGGAGGGGCAGAGAGAGAGGGAGACACAGAATCGGAAACAGGTTCCAGGCTCTGAGCCATCAGCCCAGAGCCTGACGCGGGGCTCGAACTCACGGACCACGAGATCGTGACCTGGCTGAAGTCAGACGCTTAACCGACTGCGCCACCCAGGCGCCCCTTCATTTTTTTCTTTATCCTCTCGACTGTTTCCGTAATGTTCTGTGCTGAGCATCATGACTTCACAATGAGAAGAGGAAGGAAGATTTACAATCCATGCTGGTGTGGAGGGCGTGGCCTTTAGAAGGGGCGTGGCCTTTAGATGGGGCGTGGCCTTTAGATGGGGCGTGGTTTCTGGAGGGCAGGTCTGAGTCCCGCTGATTGCCAGCAGCCGTGGCGGGCTGCCCCCCACCCTCCCGGCCTCCCCCACTGCTGTGCGCCTTGACGCTTCCATCCGCCAAATGGGCGTGAGGGTGTCTGCCTCCAGGCATCGCTGTCAATACTAACTTTTATAGGTGAAAATGGGCACTGCCAATGATAGCGAACGCAAGGAGAGCCCCGTGGGCCCCGGCTAACTCTCTCTCTCTCCCTCTCCGCAGCTGCCCATGATGGGAGGCGCCTTCATGGACTCGCCCAACGAGGACTTCAGCACGGAGTACTCTCTCTTTAACTCCTCCACCAACGTCCATGCGGCCTCCAACGGCCAGGGCCAGCCGGAGGAGCCTCCGCGGTCCTCCAACGACGCGGTCTTACTCTGGATTGCCATCATAGCGACACTGGGGAACATCGTGGTGGTTGGGGTGGTGTATGCCTTCACCTTCTGAGCTTCGGGGTGCCCGCGGGCCCCAGGCCGGCTCACCCCGCGCGGCGCTCGCAGCAGGGCGAGGCTTTGCTCAGAGCACCGTCGCCGTTGGCCTCGGGCTGTGCCCACGTTCTGGAGCCGGGAGTTCTGACCAGGGGCGCGGCACCAGGGTCAGCCACCGTGCGTCAGGAATTTCCCCAAGCGGCCCCGATCGCGCACGTTCTATGCTGTGGTCCAGCTGATCCAGAAAACATGGGAGTGTGAGTCTCCAGCCCCCCCCTGGGGGCGGGACGGGGCAGAGCCTTGGAGGAGCAAATTGGGGAATTCTTGAAACTGCATTCCAGGAACGTGAGACCCAAAGGAACAGCCAGTCAGGTTTGAAATACGGACATGGTCGATCGCTGGCGGGCGGGAAGTAATCACACACGTGTCTTGTTTTTATGCCAACTTTTCACACCTGGTGTGTCCAGTGCCAGGAAGGAGCTGCCCTCAGAACTGGAGCGTTCCCGGAACGGCCTTGGTTTCCCACTCGGCCCTTTGGAGTATTGGCTGTGGTCACCTGCGCCATAGAATGTTCCCACTTGACTTGGAGAGGGCACCTCTGTCACCAGTCATGTGTCCCCTTTCAAGACCCAGATGCATCAGGAAACCCAAGGACGGGTAGGATTTCCTGGGGCGGAGGGGCGGGGGCCGGTATCTCCTGGACAGACTTTCTCTTATTTAAAACCAGAAGAAGCGCCTTTAAGCTTTAGATCTGCCGAGTGGTCGCGTCTTCAGACACCCGCACGAAGATGCTTTCCTCTCTGAGAAATCACGGAATTTTAGATGGCAGGCTCACACACACCTGATCTTCTGATGGATGGGACCATGCCCGGAGGTCACAGGGCGGATTCCTGGGGTGGGTCAGAGCAGGAGGGACATTTCCTGACTCGGCTCAGGGCTCAGGGCTCTCTCAACCCCCCACAAAGCAGTCTCTTAAGCAAATTCCTGCTTCTCAGCTGCCCTGGGGGAGAACGCCCAGAGGTTCTGGAAGCTGTGTGCGAGGCAGGAAGTGTGCTCAGACCCCCGCGGTTTACTCTCGGCGTGGCTCCCACGTTCTGTTGCCGGGCATGACTGCGCTCTGTCTGGGTCAGTCCCCTTGGGTTCTTCCAGATCAGTGGCTGAGGGGGGCCTGGCAAGCAAGGGAACCCCCACACGATGGGACGTGCCGTGGGGACGGGGCAGCGTGAGAAAGGGCTCGCTCTTCTGTCCTTAGGAGAGGCCCCTGCGTGGTTCTCCCTTTCCCAGGCAGCACCCCTGTGCCGACCAGAGTGGGAGAGGCTCCCCTGCGGGCTCCCTCGGGCCAAGCGTGACTGTCTCCCTGTGCTGCACAAAAGAAAATGAATGGCATACGCCCCGTCCTCCGTGGCTGAGAAACTGGAAAGACTGGGTAAGAAGCCGTAGTACCGTTTGGGGACCATCGCAAACGGGCTGGACGTGTCCCTGTGGTCTCAGGAGAAATGAGTGTTCCTGATAACAGGCAAAGGGACATCTCAGCTGTCCAGAGGCAGCCACTCACTCGTCTGGGAGGCTGGCGCTGAGCCGCTGTGATAACGGGATTACCGGCCCGACCTCCAGGCGGCCGCCAACTCTTACGAGCCACATCTGTCACCGCAGCCACGCACGCGTCCGTGAATGCTTCGGCTCAAGTGGAGGCCATGAGCGCGGACAGCTGGAATGACCTTTGCAGAGAAGGAGAAGGGATGTGGGACCTTCTGCCTGGGCTCGTTCCGGAGTCACGACAGGGTTGTGCTCTCCGCAGGGCCGGGCCGGGCTGGGTGGCAAGCTGTCGCGTGCCCATCACCCCCGCTGCCTCTCCAGCAGACCCCTCCCTGTCTCCGCCCCATGAGCAAGGTCTTTCTTGTAGACCGGTGTGTTCATAAGAACCCAAGGAGGAGGTCCAGAGCCAGAGGTCCAAGGCAATGCTAGGAGGTCACTCCAGCCCAGACGTCCTGATGCCTCACCTTCTGACCCCACGTCCTCGGGGGAGCCTGCAGCCCCGAAAAGAGGCAGGCGACCTCTCCCTGTTCCCCAAAGGGCCTGTGGCGAGGGCAGGGGAGAGAGGGTTCTGGGCCCCGTGATGGGGAAGGAAGGGAGCGTGTGGCCCCAGCTCTTAAGAAAGACCTGGTATCCAGGAGAGCCCTGGCAGGCCGGGTGTTTTCTGGATAATTCTGGGTGCAGGGATCTCCCCCCACGAAGGCTTTCTTCCCCTCTGGCGTAAACGCCGGTTAAATTCAACTTTCAAGAATTTCTCTCCGTTCAGCATCAGGGCCACAGACACAAGGCCACAAGCGTTAGGGCCCATCTTGTCCAAACTTCGCATTCTGTGATGACAGTGATTTGCTCAGGGTCACTCTGTCTCAGTCGCCTGTGGTGTTTTTCTTTGTGCGTGTGTTTTTTTCCACCATCACTTCAACAATGAGGATAGATGTGCATGTGAATGTCCAATGAAGGGGGAAGGACAGATTTCCAGCCAGAGAGTGTGCTGTCCTGTCCCTCCTGCCCTACGTAGCTGGGTTCTGTCTTAGATGTGGGGTAACGGGCAGGAGGCACTGGGTGAGCATTGTGTCCAGGCACCGTGCTAGACTCACGTGCACACGTTCAATCCGTACGGTTACCTTACGGCCTCATGGCTCCAGTACATAGATATGGAACCAGAAGCTCAGAGGAGTTTGCCCAAGGCCACACAGCACGAAGGTGACAAGCTGGGATTTGAGTCTGGACCATCCGGCTTTAAAGCCAGCCTCTTTTCTGCCACACCATGCCGCCGTCGGAGGCTGGCACCTGCAGGGCGCATTTAAACCAGGCTCTGGGTCTACAGAGGCCATTCCCCGGGGTCCCGTGTCATCGCGTGGTGTGGGCCGGCTCTGGCCTCTTCCACAGGTAGAAGTCTGACCGTCCTCAGAACGGGGCACGCTCGTCCCCTACCCATTGCCGGCTCTCTGCTCAAGCTTCAGGGATGGTAGTCCCTGTTGCCCGCTCTCCTGTCTAAAGTTGAGCGCATGTCTTTTTATGTGGCCGTGGAAATTTCCAGAGAGCAGCTTTCTTGGGACCATGCAGAAGGACCCCGGCCAAGACCTGGAGTCCGACAGAGGGCCCACACGAGGAGTGAGATGCCGACCGCTGGGATTGCCGAGGAGAGGTGGGACGGTCTGTGTTGCGGGAAGAGGCTCCAGCCCAGGCTCAGTCATTCTGTCGAGCCCCAGGGCTGTCCCGGGGAGGAGGGACAGAGGCTCCTGTCGCTGACCCCAGGCTGGAGCTCCCTTTCTGGCTTCTCCTGGGTGACGTTGGCCCCAGAGCGCACCTTGACTCGATGAGCCAGCGCTGAGAAAGAAGGGGCTTGCCTCTTCAGTAACTGCTCTTCAAGGAAGAGGTCCTGCCTTTGCTAGAATGTTCTTCATGCTTGGCCTTCCACGTCTCCCCATCTCCCCACTGCAAGCCACATGTGTCCCACACTTGTGTTTGTTTGTATGTGGGACACTTCACTGAGCAGAGTAACACCTGCTTTAGGAGGTCTTGAGCCGCTGTCACCGGAGCTTTGGAGGAGAGGCCAGAAGGCACTTCAGGCAGGTGCATCCCAAGGGCATCCCACCTCCCGTGTGGGCCTGGGCAAGATGATCGCGCTGCCATCCCTCCCTTCCCCATGAGGTCAAGGTTAAGAGGCAAGCGATACTCCCCTGACCTCCCCTAACCACCCCCCGCCGGAGAGAGACAGTTCTATCTCCCTTAAGGTCCCCGGGATCCAAGGGAGAAAGTTAGGAGGGCAGGCCACTTGGTTGGAGAGGCAGTAGGCCGTTTTCCAGCCTGTTCTAAATGGAGAGCTTGGATGTGGCCAGACCACTAGCATATGTGGGAATCCCTCCCTGGAGACTGGAAAGACGCCACCGTCGTCTGCCCTGCTCCCCGATGCCTTCCAGACAAATGTCACACTTCTTCAGCATGACCTCCTTTCGTCATTAATAGTGGCACTATTAATAATTATTATCCTTACTGTTGTCACTTCTTGTGCACCTTTTCTTTGTGCTGTGCTCTGTTTGTATCTCATTCACTTCTCAAATCACCCCTTGGGGGCAAAAGTGAGGTGCAGAGAAGTACACATTAGTCATTGTCCCATTCTTCTGTTGAGAAAACTGAGGCCAGGCTAATGTGCCTGAGAACCCACATCTAGAGAGCTGTGATTCAGATCCAACCCTGTTGGCTCTCCAGGCTGAGTAGTTAACCCTGTGTCTCCTTGCATGCACATGCTCTATGGGGAGCTCCCTGGAAGGGACCATCCCAGGACGGGGGGCTCTGAGGCTGGGGCTGTGTGGGTCCCGGATAGCAGACTTTCAAGTGTAGGTGTTGGAAAGGGGCAGGAGGGTGCACACGTGTTCGTCAGTCTCAGAAGCTCACAGTGGTCACGAGGCATCAGAGAGCCTCCCATCAGGATCTGTAATATTTGGAAGGGCAGCTGGGGCCACACGGTTACTGAATGGAGGCCTGGCAAGTGTCCAGCTGCCTGGTCCAGGGCACCGCCTCCTGGCGTGCTGTGCATTCACCGGGGAGTGCAGGGGTGGCCCTGGACGTGAGCTCCAGCCCCAGGACAGGCATCATGCTGTCACCTGTTACCAGGCCCCTGCACCATGTCCTGGCGAGTGCCCTTTGACCATCGCCAGAGCAAGTCCTAGGTGGGCTGGACTGCCGTGACCCCGGGACAGCCAAGGAGCTGTGCTCAGGGGGCCAGAGGGGGCAGTCAGAGCCTGAATGTTCTGTGTCGGCCTGCCCCACCGGCCCCTGGCCTCAGTCATTCAGTGACAGGGACGCAGGACAGGCTGGCTGAGCTGAGTGCTTGCGAGCCCAGAGGGACAGAGCTCATAATCTCCGATCGGAAAAAGGAGCCTCTCCAAGAAATGTAGGTGGTCGGAATTAAACAGACGCTCCCAGAAACTCCCTTCTGAGATTAGACCTTGGGCATTTTCTTGTCCCTTCTTTTTTTTGGGGGGGAGGGGTGCGACAGGGGACAAAATAGTGCAAACCACAGTGACTGGAGAGAGGAGCGATTCCCCCAGTGGGAAAAGGGGAGCTGTCGGGAGTGTGATTGAATGGTCGAAGGTATGTAACACCGGCTACATAAATTTTGGGATGTAAGTCTGTGATGTTTGTTCTGAGTCACTGTGAAAGGCATCATGTTCTATCAAGATGGGTAACAAAGGCAGAGGAAGCCCTTGGAGAGGCTGGACGGGCCGCACGGTGCCTGGGACGAACCCTGCACCCATCTTTAGGCCGAGGTGCAGACGTGTGCGTGCCCAGAACAGTCCATTCAGCTGCATAATAAGGTTCATTCTCTGCTTCCGGGTCCTTTTGCAGGCTGACTTCCCGCCTCCCCAGAGGGAGGTCTGAGACCCCTCCTGCCTCGGGAGTAAATCCCAACAAGGTAGATTTGCAGGGAACTTGTATGTTGTGGCACTTAGGGAAATTCAGAGCCCTTATTCCTCCCCGAGCCCCCTCCATGTGGCTAGGCAGCCACCAAGTGACCCCAGTGTCTGTCCCAAACCGAGCGTCGGAGAAGTTGGGGAGAGTTTGCCGGGTCAGGCTGGTCAGCAGGTGAGCGGGGTCTTGAGCCCAGGGCATCTATGTAGCAAAGTTGCTGAACCATTATTAGGCCAGCGGTTCTCAACCTCAGAAAATTCTGTCCTCCAGGGGACCTTTGGCCTGGAGACAAATGTCAGGAGACATTTTTGTTTATCACAACTTGGTGGGGGGTGGTGTTCTACTGGCCTCTAGTGGATAGAACCAGGGGAGCTGCTGAACAACCCCCCCCCACACCCCCCCCCCCCCCAGTAACAAAGAATTAATGATCTGACCCCAAAATACGAACAGTGCTGAGGCGGGGAAACCCAGCACTAGGCCATACTGTCTCTGAATCCAAAATTATGGGTGTTTTCCAAAGCTCCACGTTTCCCCGTCTGTGACTCATGGCATAAATCAGAGCTCTTCTGGGCAACCGCAGTGATCGTGGCTGCTGCCCCAAGTTCAGACAGTCCCGGCCAAGGGCAGTGATCCACAGTCAAGCAAGTCTGTGTCGCCATGGACGCTCGGTTCCCGCCGTCCCGGGTTTTCGCGGGGAGACTCCGCTTGGATAGAGGAAACCCTACAAAGTGGATGGTCGGGTCGGGCTGAACGTGTCCCGGTAACTTTGGTCTCCGGGGCCTTGAGGGACCTGACCGCTCACCGATGCATCTGAGAAGCATTGCTGAGGAGGGGAGAGGGAGGGGGGAAGCTTAGAAGGGATGGATGGATACGGAGGGGCTGCCTAACAGCCTTTGAGCAAACCCACATCTTACCTTGCCTTTGACCCTTTTCCACGTGCCCCACCCCGTTTCCCCCAGTTGAAGGCATAGGAACACTTTCTACTATTTAAAGTTTTACAGAGACCCTATTCTTGCAACTGGCCGCTCTCCGGGTACCAACTCTTCACGCAGAGAGAACCGGAAACGTTTCTGTGTCTTACTAACGTTTTCATAATCAACCTGTAAGTAGTTTCCTTAATAGAAAGGTATTTTAACTATTCTTGTAACCCTTTGCTACTCAACCCCCCCGGGTTTCGCGACGAGATCACTAACTTTTACTACAGTGAAAAGGCGATTTCTTAACGGAGGCTTTCAGTGTGCTCTTTTGCTTAAAAATATCTAGCCGTGATTGATGGATGTGAAAAATGTGGCTGTGGGATCGTGCCCTTTTGACTGTTAGCACCGTCACTCTTGTCATTTTCTATTATCATTAAAAAAAGAAAAAGAAAAAACTTGAACTTCTAAGTGTCTGACTCCAACCTGGGCGTTAAGCTGAAGGATCCTAGACAGTGTCACCTCCACTCTGGTGCTCCTTCTGCCCCACCTGAGGCAGGATGACTCCCTCCTCCCTGCACCCCTCCCCAGTCTCCCCAGCCTCACCCCTGTGACAGATCCCAGAAGCTACATTCGCTTCCCCATCGGTAACCCTCCCACCGTGAGCCCTCCCAGGGCCGGTGGATCTTACTCAACTTTTGAATCCCCTGCACCTCACACGGTGCCTGGCTCACGGCGAGCACCCGGCAGGCATTCAGGGAATGAATGAATGATATCCGAAAGACCAGCCCAGATACATTTCAACACAACACAGTGTATTGTGGGTACACTGTGGGTATTGCGGGACAGTGGGTATGCACTTAGTTTCATTCATTCACTGATAACAGCACACATAGGGCACTTACTAGGTGTTCTGTGAAGTTCTGAGCTCGTTACATACATATTAACTTGCTTCGTCTCCACAACAACCATACATCGTGGGTACTATTGTCATGCTGTTTATGTGTCTACAGATGAGGAAACTGAGGCAGGGAGAGGTTCCTTGCCCAAGGCCATGTAGCTGGTGAGTGGCAGGACCGGGACCGGAATCCAGCTGGGCTCAGAGTCCATATTCTAAAGGCTGTAAAATGTCCCCTGGACGTTTGTTGAGAACCAGCTGCGCTGGAGGCCATGTGCCAGGAGCAGGGGTGCTGGGCCAAATGAGCAGCCTCTGCCCTGGAGCAGGTTTGAGGGGGAGAGAGGTCCAGATAATGTCACTGTCAGGTGTTATGTGCCGAAATGATAAGGGGCCAAGTGTTGGGTCCTGCACCAGGGTCCCTTCTGAAGGATCCGTATCAGGCCCCAAAGGAGGTCCACCGTGGTGGCCAGGACCCCACTGAGGCAGGAACAGTGCAAGGGACTAATTGGATCAATGGCTTAGGCAATAGCTGGGACCCAAAGCCCTGGATCCCAACTTAAAGTCTGGTCATCCTAAAAGGTAGGAGCAGTCTACCTCGGGGACAAGTGCAGGGAGGGGCAAGCCAGTCAAAAGATCCATGGGTCAAGGGTCAAAGGTTTTATGACCAAGAAATCTTGGGCTGCAGACCCCACCCGCTGCCCACCCTGATAGCCTTGGACCGGGTCTAGCTCCTCTGGTCCCTCTGCGGGCAGCAAGACCCTGGCTGGACCTTCGGGCTTCCTGGTGCATCATCCACTCTCAGGTCCAGCCACCTCGTCCATGGGACCCAACGTAAGATGAAAATGTGGGGCTCTTCTTGTCCAACGTTATTGAGAATTTCAAGATGGCGGGGCACCTGGGTGGCTCAGATGGTTAAGCATCTGACTTTGGCTCAGGTCATGATCTCGTGGTTTGTGGCTTCAGGCCCTGGAGCCTGCTTCGGATCCTGTGTCTCCCTCTCTCTCTCTCTGCCCCTACCCCGCTCCTGCTCTGTCTCTCACTCTCTCTCTCTCTCTCTCTCTCTCAAAAATAAACATGAAAAAAAATTTTTTTAATAAAAAGATTTTCAAGATGGGCATCACACCAAGCACAGGGCCCTTCTGAATGTGGGGACCTGGGTGGCTGCACAGGTCACATGCCCACGAAGCGACTCTTGGCCATCGCTGCTCTGAACCATGTGGCCAAGGAAAGTAAGGGGTAGGTTAACACTCCGTGCCACCCCATGCGACCTTCTCTCCTAGGATCTTTTTATTTATTTTATTTTTTTAATGTTTTTACTTATTTTTGAGAGAGAGAGAGAGAGAGAGAGAGAGCGAGAGTGAGCACAAGTGGGGGAGGGGCAGAGAGAGAGGGAGACAAAGACTCTGAAGCAGGCTCCAGGCTCTGAGCTGTTAGCACAGAGCCCAACGCGGGGCTCGAAGCCACAAACACGCGAGATCCTGACCTGAGCCGAAGTCCGATGCTTAACTAAGCCACCCAGGCGCCCCATCTCTTAGGATGCTTTTTAGAGGGATTAATGTTGGCTACAATGGAAGATGCAGAAAGTGCCAGAAAACGTTCCCTTTCTTGCATGCAAGCTCCTTTTGCAATGTGACTGTTCAGTCCCCCCATCCAGAGGTGGGGCCTGTCTTCTCCCCAACATCTGACTCTCTGGGCTGACCTGGTGACCCATGTCGACCAAAAGGCTTTGGCAGGACTGACTTTGGTCGAGTCCTGGGCATAGGCCTCAAGACAACGTGCAGTTTCCTGTCTTAGTGACTTTGGAATCCTGCAGAGTCAAGGCTAGCCTGCCGGGTGAGGAGAGCCCAGGCCCTGGCCATCCCTCTGTGCCAGCTGACAGCCGCAGGGAAGTGAACCAAGGGACGGGAGACGTCCAAGGAAAAGAAGGCATCGTACAGCATTGAGCACTGCACAGGGCTCCCTAGGCACCAAGTAAAGCCAAATAGATCACCGAGGGCTGCCTGGAGGAGGCAGGACTCTACCTGGCGTGGTATCTAAAGAAGCCGGTGCACGGCAGAGGGGTGCGTGGGCGCTGGGGGGTTGGGAGGCCAGGCTGGAGCCTGGAGTTCAAGGCAGTAATGGGGAGAAGGCTGATAAGCAGATAAAGCCAGCTCAAAGGGGCCCCGAATGGCAGGGTGGGGAGGCAGGGTGGACAGCGGGCCACTATGAGCTGCACCAAGCAGGGCTGGTCTTTGGAGTAGAGGGGACACCACGTCTGGAACAGGAAGGCAGCGAGGAAGCTGGGGACTGACTCTTGATTCTGCCTCTCAAACCACCTCCTCCAGCTGTCTTCCTGGGACCACACCCTGTCCCCGACTTGGACGGGGTCTTCCCCTGGGTCTTTCCCCCCGATCCGATAGCCCGCAAAGATGGCAGGGGCGTTCACACGGCCAGCAGACAACGTTCTCAAGACTGATGAGGGATATGACTTTGGAGTAACAAAGCCAGCAGCAAGGTTTTCCACGAAAAGACGGTGGCAGCCACAGCACAGCATGGCCTGTATTTATGTTTTTTTTTTTTTTTTTAGTTTATTTATTTATTTTGAGGGGGAGGGCAGAGAGAGGTAGAGAGAGAATCCCAGACAGGCTCCTCTCTGCTGGCACAGAGCCGGACGCAGGGCTCGAACCCACGAACCGTGAGATCGCGACCAGAGCCGAAGTCAAGAGTCCTATGGTCAACTGAGTGAGCCACCCAGGCGCCCCTGTATTTGTGTTTTATTTTTTTTTTAAATATGAAATTTATTGTCAAATTGGTTTCCATACAACATCCAGTGCTCATCTCAACAGGTGCCCTCCTCACTGCCCATCACCCGTTTTCCCCTCTCCCTTGTCCCCCCATCAACCCTCAGTTTGTTCTCAGTTTTAAAATTTTTTTTTTTCAATCTTTATTTATTTTTGGGACAGAGAGAGACAGAGCATGAACGGGGGAGGGGCAGAGAGAGAGGGAGACACAGAATCGGAAACAGGCTCCAGGCTCTGAGCCATCAGCCCAGAGCCTGACGCGGGGCTCGAACTCACGGACCGCGAGATTGTGACCTGGCTGAAGTCGGACGCTTAACCGACTGCGCCACCCAGGCACCCCTGTTCTCAGTTTTTAAGAGTCTCTTATGCTTTGGCTCCCTCCCTCTCTAACCTCTTTTTTTTTCCTTCCCCTCCCCCATGGACTTCTGTTAAGTTTCTCGGGATCCACTGTATTTGTGTTTTAAGAGGCCCCTGCCAGGCCACCCACACAGAAAACGTGCCCCGCCCCCCACCTCCCCTGCTGGTGTTTCTACTACATTCTTGGTTTTACAAATTTGCTTTGTAAATACCTACGTTTGCATTCTGTTGGCCAGCTGCCAATCAACCCGGATATTTTGATGGTTGGAGATGGGCCCCCTGGCTCAGAAGGTCAACGTGCAATATCGGGCCGCAAAAGAATTGGCCGGTTGCTGAGTTGGGGAGGGCAAGTGTGCTCCCTTCTCCTGGATAATAAGCCAGCCTGTCACCTTTGGCTCACCCTCCGCGCGAGTGTGAGAGCAGATGCGAGGAAAGGGCCTTGGGTGCCCAGGGAGAGGGTGGGGGGATGGCCATTGCCAACACCACCCCTGGAGCTGGCTGAGCCTGGAGGGGAGGAGGGAGAAGAGGAGGAGGAGGAGGGGAGGGATGGTTCCCGGGATGGTGGAGGGCCGCCTAGGAATTCTGGAGCCTGGCCTGTTTGCATGTCCGAAGCCTGCCCTCCCTGCTGATTTTTCCTTTGGCCTGGGCAGGCCTCTAAGTGCTCAGGTCCCTGCAGAGTGCTGGCCTGACCAGGGCAGCAGAAATGGCAAGATGATTAAAATTTATTCAAGCTAGGCTGCGGGGTGGCGGGGGCGGGGGGGGGGGGGGTGCCTCTTCTGCAAACAACACAAATAACATTAACCACCATGGTAACCGCACTTGCTCGCACTCCCAGGGTGCTGTCCTCAGGGTCTGCAAAGCTCTTTCCAAGCCGGCTTTGATTCTCCAACTGGGGGCTCCTTCCCAACCTGTGTCTGGGCTGAGCTCTGAGATGCGCTAGGGGAGCAAGGCAGGACCCCAACCCTTGGAATTTCCTGGGTGATAGGAACTTCTTTCATTCGAAGAAGGTGACTTTGGTGGGGGCTGGTCACCAAAAAGCCCATGATGGACGGAGGCTTGGAACTTTCAGCCCCGGCCCCGTTGTCTGGCGATAGATAAGCCATCTTGCTCGAAGTAGCCGCTGCAAAACCCCAAACTGCAGGACGGAGAGAACGTCTGGCTCGAGGAACACACCCACATTCTAGAGGGCGATGCACCCCAAACCCCGCAGGGAAGGGAGCACCAGGACCCTCCCAGCCTTGGTCTAAGCTCCTCTTTACCTGGCTGTTCACCCGTATCCTCTGGGACGTGTAAACCTAGCCAAGTGTTCCCCTGCCTTCCGTGAGCTGTTCTACCAAATCCTCAAGCCCAAGGAAGGTGCCGTGGGAGCCCCCACTTACGGCGGGTCAGACACAAGCGCGGGGATCCTGGGGACCACCTGACGTGGGGGCCCTCCGGTGGGTGGGCCTGAGCCCGTAGGCCTCCGGGCGGGGAGGGTCAGAACGAAATGAAAGCTCAGGCCATTCCGTCGGTGTCCGAGAGTCGGAGACATGGTCGGCGTGTTATTTGACAGCAAGAGTGTTGTGCACAGAGGAACAGTTTTCCCTCAATAGCATGGAACGGTGATGAAGGTTTGGAGGAAAATAAAGCGAGTCCGGCTGGAGTGAAGGGGCACACAGTTTGGGGGAAGGTTGTCGGTCAGGAACCTGGCAGAGATTCACAAGGCCCAGGAGAGTAAGTTCAAGTGTGAGAACCCAGTATATTGGGTAACCAGGGACAGCCAGGCAACCAGAGGCAGATTTGTGCAGGGGTGACAAGAGGGAGCAGGGAAGGGGGTGGCGAGCGTGGGGGGGGGGCTCAGGGGGACTAAGGGGTGAACAAGAAGGAGGGTCCGTGGGTATGGGGTGCGTCCAGCTGTGTCTGAAAGCTGGCGAGTGTATAAATAAAGTCTACCCTCCCGCAGAGACGGGGAGACAGAGGCCCTGTCCTTCCCCACGATTACATTTTAGGCGAATGGCTCTTGGGCCCTTGAGGAAAGGCCCGCCTGAGTTTTGGGCTGCTCAGAGACAGAGGGAGGATTCACAGTCTAACAAAGTCAACGAGATTGTAATAACTTTGCATAGTCAGCAACACTGTGATCAATCAACACTTATTTTGGTGGGTCTGGAGTGGTAGTTCGACTTGTCCAATCACACTGTCTTGTGCACTTGAAACTTGTCTAATATAGTATGCCAAGTATAGTCTAATTAAATTCTAAAAGGAAAAGTGAACTCAAATCTGCTCTTTTTCGCTCAGTATTACATGGTTGAGATGTAACTCAATAAATCTGACTTTAGTTTGCTCGTGTAATTGACATAGAGTATTCTCATTCATTTGTTGTTGGTGCACAATTTGTCCGTTGTCCCACTGGGGAGCATTTAGGTTAAGTTCACGTATTTTTGCAATAATAAATGATGCTGCGATGAACAAAAACAACAAAAAGCCCCTCACCCTTTTCTTTCATAAATGCTCTTGAGCAAAGGAGGTCGGGGGCCCTGTGTCAGGTGTAGGCTGGAAAGACAGGAAATTCTTTCGACAGGCTAGAGCTTTCCCAGACGGGAACTCAGAGGGGGCTGGGGCCTCTCGGGGACGGGCCTCGGGCTGCTCGATGCCACCCAAGTCCCTCGGTGCTGGGGCTCGGACGGAGGCACCAAGTGCCGGGAGAACTATTTGCTGTTCTCGAACCCTCTGTTCCCAGGGGACACATGTGGTGGCTGCTCAGCCTAAGACGACAGTTCGAACGACGACCCGAGGTGCCCAGGCCACCCCGTGGAGCCCGGTGGCGAAGAGAGTTTTGTCCTCAGCTCCTTACAAAGTGTGGTCTTGTGGGGCGCCTGGGTGGCGCAGTCAGTTAAGCGTCCGACTTCAGCCAGGTCACGATCTCGCGGTCCGTGAGTTTGAGCCCCGCGTCGGGCTCTGGGCTGATGGCTCAGAGCCTGGAGCCTGTTTCCGATTCTGTGTCTCCCTCTCTCTCTGCCCCTCCCCCGTTCAAGCTCTGTCTCTCTCTGTCCCAAAAATAAATAAACGTTGAAAAAAAAAAATTTAAAAATAAAAAAACAAAGTGTGGTCTTGTCCCAGAAGTGCCTTTGGAAACAGCATCATTCACGTATCCGCTCCTTCGTTCCTCGAGCACTCACTGAGCCTCCAAGCTGAGCTGGACGCACAGGAATACGGCCTGGCCCTTGCCCCCACGGCACCCACTGTCCAGTCTTGAAGTCCCACTCAGAGACATGACCGTGTGACGTGCCCCAACCCTCTCCCCAGATCGAGCCTCTGAAGGCACCTTATCACCAGCAGGGGTCCACATGTGCGTAAGACACGGCAGGGGACTGCTGTCCTTGGTGGGTGCCCAGGAGACGCCCCTCACCTTGCTGGCCCCTTCTAAGAGGAGAGGACAGCCCTGTATGACTCCCGCAGGTGTCCCTGGGTCCCCCTGGCTCCACTGCTGGGTTCTGAGGCAAACGTGTGCCGATCTCGGACTGCCCAGCATCCGTCCCTCCTCTGAGCACCCCATCTTCTTTTGGGGAGCCACCCTCTCCATCTGTGTGCCCGGTTCATCTCAGGCTCCCTGACCACAGTGAGTATGTGCAGGGTGGGCACGCGGCTCTAGCCCAGTCCACTGTGACATGTTATCCTCCTGGCCCCAGTGACTGGGTCGGGGACAGTTAGGTGACCAAGTGCAGACGAGCAGAATGATCCCTTGACTTGTACGGGAATACCAAGAAAAGACTCTGCTCCATAGGGGATCATGAGGACGTGAGCCTGCCTTGGCCCACTGCCACCTTGCCCCCATAAGAAGAACCATTTAAGAATGAAGCAGAGGGCACAAAGCCCAGAGATGGAAAGAAAGATTGGTTCCTGATGGGTCTGACTGGACTCCTGGATCAAGCCACACCTGAAGGCTGACCCGTGGGATTCTCAGTTACCATGAGCTAATAAATTCCCGGTATGTCTGAACCAGTTTGAACTGGGTTTCCGCCCCTTGAAATGGTCTTCACTGACACTCTCTCAATGCACTCTGACCTTTAATCCCCACGACAGTTGGCCCACCAACTGATAAGGTGATAAGCTCTCGGGCCCCATCCCATTCAACATCAACCATCTTGGGCTCTCTTGCCTTGCGGCCACCTCAATCCCTTTCTGCTCCCACCGCACCTCCACCCCCGCCCACCCCTGGGGGCTTGCACTCTGAGTCTGACCACAGATGCAGCTTTTCTGGCTTGACATGTAGCCCCTGGCCTTGATCTTATCCGTTGGCCTCTGAACACCCCAGGTACTGCCCACCAAAGAGTCCCAGCACCTAGGACCTGACCTTGGTATCCCTTTGGGCCAGGCCCCCAAATAATAACAACCTATCAGTGCCCTCCCTCTTTTGTTTTCTTACCAGTAGAGTGTTGCAGGGGGTGGAGGGGGGCAGCCCCAATACAATGCCATGTAATTATTGTTGCTTTGGGGAACCTAACATGCGCAGCACTCTACAGAGTTTTTTGGCACACCTTTTTTTTAATGTTTATTTATTTTTGAGACAGAGACAGAGCGTGAGCAGGGGAAGGACAGAAAAAGAGGGAGACGCAGAATCCGAAGCAGGCTCCAGGCTCTGAGCTGTCAGCACAGAGCCCCACGCGGGGCTAGAACTCAACCGCGAGATCATGACCTGAGCCGAAGAAGTCGGATGCTTAACAAACTGAGCCACCCAGGCGCCCTTGGGGCGGGCGACCCTTAACCAGTGACTAATGGGCGCCACTCCTTTGCCTCTAAAGGGCTGCAACTTAACCTGTCCCAGCTCCCTGGAGGATCAGGCTGAGGCTGCCCTCTGCGGGGCGTTGCCTGAAACTGCTACCCTGACTTCACCCTGCCCTTCCCTATCTTCCTCCAACCTCTCTCTCCACCTCTCCCCAGAAGCACTTCCTGGATAAATCACTTGCTTGTGAACCTGGTCTCGGGTCTGTTCCTGGGGAATACATCCAAAGCGATCACCCTAACCTCCCCGAGACCTAGATACGTTCATCTCCATTTTACAGACGGGAAAGCTGAAGTTCAGAGAGGTTAGGTGACTTGTCCAATGTCACACAGCCCGTTCAAACCCAGTCCTTCTGGACCCCACAACCCAAGCTGCCCCTTCCGCCATTGATTGATTAGACACCCAAAGCTGTCACCAGCAGTCAGTCGTCATAAGCTAGACTTCAGTGTGCTCTCTCCCGTCGCATCATGCGTGTGCTGCTTTGGGTCTGCAGGCACTGGCTGACCTCCAGCCTCGTTTTCATGGCCAGAGCCTTAGTCAGGGGGCGCTCTGTGGCCCGGAGTCATTATGGAACGCTATCAGCAGCAGCCACAGCCCCTCAGGTCATCCCTCTTCTCCCCTTGACTGTGTCCATCCTTTCTCTTGCTTTGTGAGTCAATAGTATGGATCCCGAGATAGAAACTGTTCATCCTAGTACAGTTGAAGAGGGCCGATACGGAGAGGCTGTCACAGGATCCAAGCACAACGGTAACTGCTTCCCAGGCATAAAGGTGCTCCTTACAGGCATCAGTGCTGAAACCTAATCTTTAGCTTGTAGATATGAACAAATGCTCACCAAGCATCTATTCTGTGGCCTTTGCACTGCGATTAGAAGCCAGGGAGTCGACCTGTATTAGGTGCCTGTGCTATTTCTAAAACCCACCAAGTAAAAATGATAGATCGTCAGTATACAGCTGCCCCCGGAACAACGTAGGGGTTAGGGGCGCCAACCCCACACACAGATGAAAATCCACATATAACTGATTTTATTTTTAAATTTTTGTAAATGTTTATTTTTGAGAGAGAGAGAGAGAGAGAGTGCAAGCGGGGAGGGGGCAGAGAGACAGGGAGACACAGAATCCGAAGCAGGCTCCGGGCTCTCAGCTGTCAGCATAGAGCCTAATGTGGGACTCGAACTCACGAATCGTGAGATCATGACCTGAGCCGTAGTCGGGCGCCTAACTGACTGAGCCCCCCAGGCGCCACCAAAAAATCCACATATAACTTCTGACTCCCCCAAAACTTAACTACTAAGAGCCTACCGTTTACGGAGCCTATCAATGAACACATATTTTGTATGTTATGTGCATTATATACACTGTATTCTTACCATAAAGTGAGCTAAGGAAGAGAAAACATTATTAAGAAAATCGTTAAGGAAGAGAAAGGACACGTGCAGTACTGTATTTAGCGAAAAATTCTCAGATTCAAACCACGCCATTCAAACCCGTGTTGTTTAAGGGTCTGCTAGTCTAGGATTCGCTCGCCTTACCACACTCTTCTGCTGTGCACAGATAGGGAAACCAAAGGGATTAAATATTCAATTAACGTACAGCTTGGAATCAGATACTTTATGGTAAAGGGCATTCAACTTAAGAAGGCCAAAGCACTGATATTATAGATTTGCTGTAAAGAACATTAGAAGTTAATTGTCTGTGTTTAAAAGCTACCTAATGAAACTTGTTTCCGTTAACTTAGGGGTGGGGGGAATATGCTTGTTACAAAGCCACTTACAAAGATTTCCTTGGCTCCACCCAAGACGGAGGGTTACTTTGTTTCCAGGCGGGGAGGGGAGAGGAGGAAGGAGCAGTATTTGGTGAATATGACGACAAAAATACAGTGTCATTGCTTTGGGCGCAGAGCACGGGATAACCCTTGTTGTGGGATAGGAGTCTCCTTCCCAGGGGGAAGGGAGTATGTGTGTGTGTCTGCACCTATGTTGACACTCACTCTTCTTTTTTTTTTTTTAAACCGAGATTTGGATTTTACTTTCTTTAACATTTATCTATTTTAATTTAAATTTTAGTTAACATACAGTGCAGTAATCGTTTCCGACGCTCACTTTTCACCTCCCTGGAAACCCATTCAAAATCCTGCTTTGCCGAGAAAACTCTGGTGCGTGAATTCATTCCCAAAAATTGTCCCCAGGGGGCGCCATGACAGGCCTCGACCAGCAGGGGGCAGTGTGGCGTTAGGAATAAACCGGCCCGCGCAGCCCACTGGGCGGGGACTGTTAGAAACCCCGCCTACAGGAAGCACCTGGGGAAGCCGAGATGGTACTTTTCGGGAGGTCATGTTCCCGAACAGGGAGGAGCCCTAAACCGCAGAGGAAATTGATCAAAACTTCCTTGTCTGCGGCCAGATCCCGCCCCACAAAATGAATGCCCTAGAGGAGCTGAAAGCCCGGGTCCCAACCGGTGGGCAGCGGCCCAAACCCAGAGCTCAGACCTCTTCCCCTGGACCTGGGCCTGGCTCTGGTTTGTGTTAATAAAGCTCCTGACGTACAGGCAGCAAAACACACAGATCGTACCTGTGCGGTTCGATGAATTTTCACAGAATCATCATACCCACGAACCCAAGGACTCAGGTCAAGAGGACCAACATTCTCAGCTCATCCAGAAACCCCTTCAGCCTGCACAGGATTTATTGTAAAATTCATTTTTGCTGGTTGCCAAGAGCCACAGCAATAGAAAATCCGGATTCCTGGGCAAAATGAAAATATCCACATGGGGCTGCTGGCACACTGGGGTGGGGGGAGGTGAGGTTGGCCACAGGCACTAAAGGAGGTGTGGACTTGTTAGCTCATGTCGGGGCCCAGGCAGAGGGGGTCCCTGTCTTCGGCCCCACCTTTTAAAGGGCACCTCCCTGTCCTCCTCTACGTGGCCCTTCCTGTAGGGCAGGGAGCCTGAGAAGCCACGGGTACGTGCATGTCCATAAGGACCCTTCCCTCTGTCTTCAAGACCAAACTTTACTAGTCAGGACCCCAGAATTCTGTGTCCTCCTCAAGGCTTATGTAGTTTATAGGGTTTTTCTTTTTTTTAATGTTTATATATTTTTGAGAGGGGGGGGGAGAGAATGAGCAGGGGAGGGGCAGAGAGAGAGAGGGAGACGCAGAACCCAAAGCAGGCTCCAGGCTCCGAGCCATCAGCACACAGCTGGATGCCGGGCTCCAACACAGAAACCCCGAGATCATGATCTGAGCCAAAGTCGGACACTTAACCGACTGAGCCACCCGGGCGCCCCTAATTTGTAGGTTTTGAAAGCTGACTGCCATAGGTGTCTGTACATTTATGCCCTGGGGCAGCACCAAGGGTCAGCTGTTTGCAAGATGGGAAAGACGGCACTGAATGGGGCTCAGATAGGTAGGTAGCAGGAGGCAGAAAGTGGGGTCAGGCCAGCTCTCTCTGGGGACCATATTCCAGCATAGAACCCCACAGCGTCTGTCTGCGGCAGAGTTCTCCAGAGAAACAGAACCAGTAGGATATACAAAGATAGAGAAAGAAAGGTCTGTTTCAACGAATTGGCTCATGCTGTTATGGAGGCTGGCAAGTCTAAACTCCGCAGGGAAGGCCGTCTGGAAATTCAGGTAAGAGCACTGATGTTGTAATCTGAACTCCAAATTCCTCAGGGCAGCAGGCTGGACACTCAGACAGAGTTTCTAAGATGCAGTCTGGAGGAGCCCTTCCTTTTTCTGGGAAGAGTCTACCTCGGCCTTTTTGCCTTGTGGCCTTCAACTGATGAGATGAGGCCCACCTGCATTCTAGAGGGCAATCTGCTGTACCCAAAGTCTACGGATTTGAGTGTTAATCACATCTACAAAATACCTTCACGGCAACATCAAGACTGCTGGTTGTCCAAACACCTGGGCCACCGTAGCCTCGCCAAACTGACACCTAAAATTAACCACAATAGAGTTCGAGAAGTCTGTATCAAATCCAAGCCTAAACCCAAATCCTTGCAGGTTGTCGTGCAGGTGTAGTTGTTAAGATAGAAGAATACAAGGACTAAGATAGAGTTTAGTCAACAGTTCATTAGCTGATTTATAGCTTTTACACATCTGGACGCACGGTAGGTGGGTTCTGTTGGTACATTTGCCCAGTCCTGACTCAGCCCGCCCACGGCTGCAGATTGTCTTATAGCGGCCGACTTCAGCCCTACCTTATTCCCTGGGCCTCCGTAGGCATTGCATTTGCAGCCCGGGATTTAAAAACCATCTGTTAGGGGAGGGCCTGGGTGGCTCAGTCAGTTAAGCACCTGACTTCAGCTCGGGTCGTGAGCTCACGGTTGGTGAGTTTGAGCCCCATGTCGGGCTCTGCGCTGACAACGCGGGGCCTGCTCGGGATTCTCTCTGCCCCTCCCCCACTTGTGCTTTTTCTCTCTCTCAAAAAGAAAGAAAGAAAGAAGCTTTAAACACAAAACAAACAGACAAAAAAAACCCACATTTGCAAGGGAGGGTGGGAGTAGCAGCTTGCTTCTTGGTACCAGACGGCTCTAGCTCTGCGACCGTTATGACCTTCCATGAAAGCCCCGCCCACCCCCTCCTGGTGTTAGGTATGGGGGCCGAGTCCGGGAGGTTGTTCGCAGTTTCATTTCTGGGGAACAGGACACGGGAGCGCCCTGTGGATTGAACTCGATGACCTCGGCAGCCCCGCACGGGGTTCGCGCTCACTTTGTAGCGGCCGCAACCATTCTGAGGGCTCCCTGCCCAACCGATCAGCCCAGCCTGCCTTTAAAACCATTCTCTCTCGATTAGAAGGGCGAGGGCAGGGCCCCTTCCGCCTTCAAGGGCACCAGGGAGCCCCCTGTCTCCTTGGCTAGTGTCCCGAGGGGAGGCAAGAGAAGGAGAAAATGCCCGGGGACAGGGGCCAACAGGGGCCACTGCCTGTTTTTATAAATAAAGTTTTATTGAGACGCAGCAGGCCCTTTTGTTTATGTCTCGTCCACAGCTGTGCAAGCAGGTCCGATAGCCTCTGAGCGGTTGCGACAGATACCACGGGGCTGGCAAAGTCGGGAACGTTCACTGCCTGGACCTTTTCAGAGAAAGTTTGCCAACCCCACCTTAAAAGGTAAGACTGAGTACGTCCTCCCTAAAGGAGCCACTGGGTCCACCTGGCTGACCAAACAGGAGGTCCACATAAATAGCCCACCCGCCGGCCCTTGGGTCAAGAGGGAACATGCGTCGGGGCCGCCTCGGTGGCTGCACGTGTTGTCATTACCCACAGGCATCTGGCCCAGGGGCCTCCGGGTGCTGGCGTCGGGTTTGCGCCACTGAACAAACTCCGTGCCTGGTACGGGCTTCGTCTTCCCAGAGAAAAAGGCACCTCCTCGCTGTCATGAATGTACCTACGACCCGCACGAGCCAGTATGGGGGTCCTTGGCGGCAGCCTGGGATTTGATTCCGGTCCTGGCCCTGACCTGGGGCAAGAGACGCAGATTCTCTGAGCCTCAGTTTCTTCACCTGTGAGATGGGAGCAAAAGCAGTGCTGTGACAGGCTGAGTAGGGGCCCTGCAGAGATGTGTGATTCGGGGCCCTGGGGCCTGTCAAGATGTCACCGGTGTGGCAAAAAAGACTTTGCAGCCATGATTAGGTTAAAGATCCTGAGTGGGGAGAGGAGACTGGATTAGCCAGGTGAACCCAAGGTCCTCACAGGGGTCCTTAGAGAAAGGAGGTGGAAGGGGGCGCCTGGGTGGCTCAGTCGGTTGGGCGTCCGACTTCGGCTCAGGTCACCATCTCATGCCTCGTGGGTTCGGGCCCCACGTCAGGCTCTGTGCTGACAGCTCGGAGCCTGGAGCCTGCTTGGGATTCTGTGGGTCTCTCTCTGCCCCTCCCCTGCTCATGCTCTGTCTCTCCCTCAAGAATAAATAAATATTTTTGGGGCGCCTGGGTGGCGCAGTCGGTTAAGCGTCCGACTTCAGCCAGGTCACGATCTCGCGGTCCGGGAGTTCACGATCTCGCGAGATCTTGAGTGATCTCGCGTGAGTTCGAGCCCCGCGTCGGGCTCTGGGCTGATGGCTCAGAGCCTGGAGCCTGTTTCCGATTCTGTGTCTCCCTCTCTCTCTGCCCCTCCCCTGCTCATGCTCTGTCTCTCCCTCAAGAATAAATAAATATTTTTTTAAAAAATTAAGAAAGAGGGGGGCTGGGGTGAGTAGTAAGGGAGAAAAAGAAGGAAGCAGGAGCTCGGGGTGATGGCAGGAGGGGGTCCCCAGCCAAGGAACATGGGCACGTCTAGGGGTCTGGAGAAGTCAGGGAGGAAGTCTCCCCCCTGGAGCTTCCAGAAGGAAACAGCCCTACCCACACCTCGCCTTCAGCCCAGGGAGACTGCTTTTGGACGTCTAGTTCCAGAACTGTGCTGCTTTGAGCCACTAAATTTGTGGCCATCGGGTACAGCAGCCATGGGAGCCCCACACACGCTCGCATCTCAGAAGGTGGCTTTAAGGACGGTCCTCGACGAGCTCCTTATGGGGCTCCGCCGCCGGACACAGCTGGGCTTCCCTGCCTCCACCTTGCCCTCCCCGCCACTCCTTCTGGCCCGAGATGGCTGCTGTTCCAGGAGGTTCCCGGGAAGATAAGGGGTGACCTCTGACCGTGTGCAGAGGGCAGGCAGCCAAGACGGCCAGGTGGCAGAGCTTACAGTAAGGACAGCCCTGGCCCTTTCCAGAGCCGCCCGACCACGGGAGGCCAGGATGGCCATGAAGTCATCCCTTACAGGCTCCGGCTTGCGACATGGGTTTTAAGGGGAGCGAGGGGGCGAAAAGCAAAAGTTACTTTCAGATTGGTCATCGGCAGCCAGCAGCCCAGACCATTCCCTACACAAATAAACCACACAGGAACACAGTCACCCCCTACACACGTTCCCTCTGCTTGTCCAGCCCCCTCCCCTTCCGGCCCAGTGACAGGCCTCCCTGCTGGGGGTGAGGGGGGGCTTTACCTGGTCCCCCTGCCTCGGGGTGACCAGTTCCTCCAGGTTAGTCGGGGACTTCCCTAGTGCCGAAGGCCCCATGGCCAAGGAACCCCCCAGAATCCCACAGACCAGGACAGCTGATCAGCTGACTCAGCCGCCTCACCCCACAGTGGCTCCCCCAGTGTTCAGCCCCGCAGCCCCGCACAGGATAACCGCACAGAGAGAGAGAGACAGAGACAGAGACAGAGAGACAGAGAGACAGAGCACCAGCTGGGAAGGGGCAGAGAGAGACACACACACAGATCCAGAAGCAGGCTCCAGGCTCCCAGCTGTCAGCACAGAGCCCGACTCGGGGCTCAAACTCCCCAGCTGTGAGATCATGACCTGAGCCAAAGTCAGATGCTTAACCCGACCGAGGCACCCAGGTGCTCCTGGAGTAATAATTTAAAAGGAAGAAGGAAAGGGTCACCTGGGTGGCTCGGTTGGTTAGGCATCAGACTTCCGCTCAGGTCACGATCTCGAAGTTTGTGAGTTGGAGCCCCGTGTCGGGCTCTGTGCTGACAGCTCAGAGCCTGGAGCCCACTTCGGATTCTGTGTCTCCCTCTCTCTCGCACTCTGTCCCTGTCTCTCTGTCTCTCTCTCTCAAAAAAAAAAAAAAAGAAAGAAAGAAAGAAAGAAAGAAAGAAAGAAAAATGCTTAAAAAATTTTTTTTTAAATAAAAAGAAGGAGAGGCACTCGGGTGGCTCAGTCGGTTGAGCATCCGACTCTTGATTTCAGCTCAGTCATGATCTCACAGTTCATGAGCTCGAGCCCCAAATCGGGCTCTGCCCTGACCGCGTGGCGCTTGCTTGGGATTCTCCCTCTCTCCCCCTCTCTTTCTGCCCTTCCCCCCTGCGCGCTTTCTCTCCCTCAAACTAAATAAACATTAAAAAAATACTTTTTTAATAAATACAATAAAAGGAGGAAGAAAAATCAGTGAGATAGAGTCCCACTGAGAGGGTAGAAAACGCTACCTGCGCCTCAGTCCCCACGTGGCTGTAGCTAGGGATGGGCTCCACCAAGGGAGGACGGTAACCATGGTTACCCCGGGAAGGAAGACAGGCGGAGAGGGCGCCATGGGAGACCCCAGGCTTGACTCGAGTTTCTACAGAGAGGATGACGCATGGCTTACCTGCCTAGTTTTCACATCGGTGCAATTAAACATAAGAAAGAAAAGGAAAAAAGCCAAGATAATAGAGCAATTCCCAGCGTGCACGCCTCCACGCCAGCTCAGATAGCTTTGTCTACTTTGACAAAAGAGACAAAAGCCCAAATAGCGCCAAGATCTGTTACCATTTAC
This sequence comes from Prionailurus viverrinus, assembly GCF_022837055.1. Classification (NCBI taxonomy): domain Eukaryota; kingdom Metazoa; phylum Chordata; class Mammalia; order Carnivora; family Felidae; genus Prionailurus; species Prionailurus viverrinus. Next base: position 134,441,416 of record NC_062566.1, read on the forward strand.
AGAATACACATCCACCCACACTTCACTCAGATGGGCACTTAGCCCTTATTTGATTGAGTACGCGCGCGCACACACACACACACACACACACACACGCTCCTAAATGTGGCTTAACACCATCGCCATTTTGTTTAGTTCACAAATCTGTGAGTCAGCTGGGTGATGTTTCTGGTCTGGGCCAGCCAGGCTGATATTTTGCTGGATGTTCCTATGGTCAACGGGCAACTGGATAGTCTAGAATGATCTAACTCATGTGTCTGGAATGTGACACCTTCTTCTCGGCCTGGCTCTCCTCCTCCAACAGGCTTATTCACAGGGTGCGTCAGGGCTCCTGGTGAAAGCCATAATGCCTCTTGAGGCACAGGCTCTAAAATTCACGGATTATCACTTGGACCACATTCCACTGGTTAAAGCAAGTCCCAAGACCAGCCCTCGTGCAAGTGGAAGGAAAGAGACTCTCTCTAGTAATAACACGAACAGCTCCTCTGTGCCAGGCCCCGTGCGAAGCATTTTAGCTCTATTTTTCTCATTATGTTCTCACAGTAAGCCTACGAGAAAGGTGTATAATCTCACTTCACGCAAGAAGAAACTGAGGCAGCCTGGGGAGGGGGAGCAGTCAGAGACGGGAAACTCTCTAGTGGACTCCAAGACTCTAACCCACGTACCAACTCTCCCTTGCGGATGCCTGAAATACCGTTTCTGATTCTGTCCTGCTACGGGGTGAATTGTGTCCCCCTGGGATTCATGTGGTGAAACTCCAGCCCCCGTGTGGCTGCGTTTAGAATAAGGGAATATTTAGAGTTAAGTAAAGCCCATGGCGGAGCCCTGCTTAGTGTCCCGGTAAAAAGAGACAGCAGAGAACGCCCTTTCCGCCACGGGAGGACACATCGAGAAGGTGGCCATCTGCGAGTCAAGAAGAGGACCCTCACCGGGAGCTGAGCTGGGCAGCGGTTCAGTTGGTCTCGGGCTTCCGAGATTCCAGAATTTGGAAGCCCCACCGTCTACCGTTTTGTTACGGCAGCCCCAACAGACTAAGACATCTCTCTGTCCCATTTTATTTTATTTTATTTTATTTTATTTTATTTTATTTTATTTTATTTTATTTTATTATTTTATTTTATTATTTTATTTTAACTTTTTAATATTTATTTTTGAGAGAGACAGGGACACAGAGCACAAGCAGGAGAAAGGCAGAGAGCGAGGGAGACACAGAACGGGAAGCAGGCTCCAGGCTCCGAGCTGTCAGCATGGAGCCTGACGCGGGGCTGGAACCCACGAACCGCGAGATCATGACCTGAGCCGAAGTGGGACGCCCAACCGACTGAGCCACCCAGGGACCCCTCTCTGTCCCCTTTTAAAATGCGGTGCCCCTTGAGCCGATGGTGACCCTCCCTAAAATCTCAGCGTGCACGTGCCCTTTGTTTCGTGGCTCTCCTTCGTGGTGAGCCAGACTTCAAGGTGAAGTTCATGTTTCTGTGGAGAGCCGGTCTCAACCTCCGCTTTTCTCCACTTGGAGGACACACGTTTGGCCATGACTGCTGGGCCCAAGAGGCACATCCTGAGTCGAAAGAGAACATCTCAAGAGGAAGAGGAATGGGTTCGAAGGCACCTTGGCTGTGGGGGAGCCTCTGCCGTGAACACACCCAGGACAGAGTGAGAGGGAACAGAGTTCCAGCACCAGCACCGAGCGCGATGGAGCAGGGCAGGGATGCCAGCAGCAGGACCACCTGGGCCCACATCCTGTGTCTCACTTTTCACCTGTAACATTCGGCACCTCGCCCAACCTCACCGGGGCTCCATTTCCCCACCTGCAAAACTGAGGCAACAAGGGAGCGTCCTTGCTGTCGGCATTCAATGGGTTAACACCCGTTGACCTTCTGGGGCAAACTGGGGGCCACAGGAAGGTGTGACCACAGTGTGTCCCCTGGAAGGAGGGGCTGGGGGGGAAGGGGCATCCAGGAGCCACCCAGCCCGAGCCCCGCCTCGGGGCTCGCCCACCTGCCCCTCCCCAGGGGACCCTGGAGGGAACGCTCCTGTACAAGGGAACAGACCAGGCGTGTGGGGACACACACATCTACTCCTTCGTCACCACGGAGGAAAGTGTGGGGCCCTTTTTGACTGGAGGGCAGATAATGAAGCTAAGAAAAGTTAAGCTACCTTGCCCCAGGCGACACAGCTGGGGGCCACCGCCAGATTCCCGACTGTTTCCGATTCTAGGAATCTTGACGACTCTGCAGATGAGATGACTCCACCCTGGAGAGCCTCCCAGAGTCAGTTGACTGCATGTTCTCATTTAGAACCAGTGTCAGGGACGCCCGGGGCCTCAGTCGGTGAAGCGTCCGACTTCGGCTCAGGTTATCATCTTGTGGTCCGTGGGTTCGAGCCCCGCGTCGGGCTCTGTGCTGACAGCTCAGAGCCTGGAGCCTGTTTCAGATTCTGTGTCTCCCTCTCTCTCTGACCCTCCCTCCGTTCATGCCCTGTCTCTGTCTCAAAAATAAACGTTAAAAAAAATTTTTTTTAATAATAAAATAAAATAAAACCTATCCCGAGGTTGCAGGAGATCCTCTTTAGGCATTTTTTCACACTGGTCAAAGACTAAAGTAAGGGCATAGTTAAAGAATTTCCTAAAGTCAAGGAGGATCCCCAAAAGTTTTTCCAAAGAACTTAGAGTCTTTCTTGGGGCCTATATCCAGGGCTTCCAGATCTTTATCAGCTTATAAAGCTTGATAGAACCCCATGAAGTCCAAAAATGGATGCAGGAAGCAAAATCATGTAGCCCTGAAGATCATGATATTCAAGACCGAGATCTGGTCCTCATGGACCAGAAAAGGTTCTCAACATAGCGACTGATCTTTTAAAGAGCCATTCCTAGAGACTTCCCTGCCTACACTGATTGGTCTATTATTCAAACCCACGGCAAGAGAGACGAATCCACGGCAGGCTTTGAGGCCGGTCGGGAAGCTCTCTTCCTGTGGCATTCTGGGTTTTATGTGATGAATGAAGTCACCCAACGTGTTCTAGCTGCCCTGTTTGCAAATGGATTATCTCCTGAGATTAGTGGATTGATCAAAAGGAAGAAAACAGGAGGGGAGGCCGCCAGTCTGACGGAGGTCAGGACCGTAACTGCGCACTTTGAAAGGACTTTGGAACTAGATCGCAAACAAATGTTCACCAAGCTATTAGTCTCACGGCTACAGTGGCTCCAAGGCCAGAACACTAAACTAACACCTGAGCTTCCTGCATGGCACCCTCCTAGGGATCCGTCATCAAAACGCTGGCCTCAGGGAGGCAACCTAAGTGTCCATCGATGGATAAAGGGATAAAGAACATGTGGTAGAGGCAGACTGGAATATTACGCAGCCACTAAAAAGAATGAGATCTTGCCATTTGCGATAACATGGACGGACCCAGAGAGTATCATGCTAAACGAGATAAGTCATAGAGAAAGACAATACTGCGTGATTTCACTAATATGTGGAACCTAAACAACAAAACAAATGGACAAGCGATAAAACAGAAACCGACTCAGAGATTCAGGAAGCAAACTGCTGGCTGCTGGGGGGAGAGTTGGGGGCAGGAAATGGGCAAACGCGATTGGGGGTGCAAACTTCCAGATAGAGAATAAATAAGGCACAGGGACACCGTGCACAGCATAGGGAATATAGTTAAGTGATAACTTCACAGATGGCAACTAGACTGACCACAGGGATCATTTTGTAATGTATACAAATATCAAATCGCTGGGGTGCCTGGATTTGGTGCTCAGTTGGTTAAGTGTCCGGCTCTGGATTTTGGCTCAGGTCATGATCTCACGGTTGAGGGTTTGAGCCCCACTTCGGGCTCCGAGCTGATGGTGTGGAATGTGCTTGGGATTCTCTCTTTCTCCCTCTCTCTGCTCCTCCTCTGCTCTCTCTTTCTCCTTCTAAGTAAATAGATGATCTTAAAAAAAAAAAAAAAATATATATATATATATATATATGTGGGGCGCCTGGGTGGCTCAGTCAGTTAAGCGTCCGACTTCAGCTCAGGTCACGATCTCGCCGTCTGTGAGTTCAAGCCCCGAGTCAGGCTCTGGGCTGATGGCTCAGAGCCTGGAGCCTGCTTCCGATTCTGTGTCTCCCTCTCTCTCTGCCCCTCCCCCGTTCATGCTCTGTCTCTCTCTGTCCCAAAAATAAATTTAAAAAACGTTAAAAAAATTTTTTAAAAAGACATATATGTATATATATCAAATCATTATGATGTACACCTGAAACTAAAGGGATGCTTCGTCTCAATTATACTTTAGGTAAAAAACTGCTGGCCCAGGGATCAACGTCTCATTTGTAATCAGCTAGGACACTAGAAAAAAGATTGCCCTCAAAGGTTTATGCAAATCCTTCAATGCCAACTCAGATGTCCCCATATCTGCCCTCAAAGGTGGCCCCCCACATGCGACCCCCGCCAGAGGTGACAGGACTCTGAAAATCCTCCAGTAATTCCCTTAACTAGTCAAGGGGAAACTAAAATTTAAATTACCAGGAAACCTTTCCAAATTCTGGTAGATACCACAGCTGTACTCTCCACTAAGACAATAAATCCCTTGAAGTGACAAATGATGTTTCCGTAGTGGGGGTCTCTTATAAAATTCATGGAGACTTTCTATCTCAACCAGGACACCGACTCTGGTACCTTTCACTTTCCTTTTGCTGTGATTAGGCTCCGGGTCCATTAGGTAGAGACCTCCTTTCTGAATTAAGAGGGCTAGTGATGGAAGTCCCACCTTAGAATTTCCTGACCACCATGAACCTGGTCTTTTATGTTCTTTACAACCTGTCCTTGACATAGAAGAGGCCACATTCCAACACAAGTCCTCTTAATTTCATCGAGGTATCCCAAAATCGGTGGGCTACTTCTAATACTGACATTGGAAGAATAAAAAAATGCAGGACCTAGAAAGACTGAGGGAGACATAACTAAACCTTGTCCCAAGTGGCCTCAATATCCATTAAAGTCTAAGACCACCCAAGGTGCACACCGATCATGCTCCAGGCCAGCCCCGGAACATGCCAAACTGGCAAGTCCAGAAACCTACTGGGCAGGATGGCAACGTGTCCAGGACTCGAGGGCTATTAGCAAGAGAGTTGTTCCCCTGCTTCCCAGCTGTCCCAAACCCTGACTCCCTTTTATCAGGAGTTCAGTCATCCCACAGCGGTTCACTTTGTGGTCATATGGTCAGCCTTCTTCAGCCTTTAGCCCAACAGCCAGTACCACCGGCCTTGACTTGGAACAACCAACAATCCACCTGGACAGCCATGCCTCAGGGGTGCCCTGAGGCCCCTTCTTATTTCTCCCGAGTGCCCCACCAAGATTGAAGCACCCCCTGCTCCCCCAGAAAATCGACCCTATTACAAAGACGATCTCTTACTGGTGCTCTGTTACCAAGGAGGTGTCCATAAAGATTCCATTCATTCACTGCAATTGAGCTGGAAAAGGGCATAACGTCTCTAAGGAAAAATTACAGTGATTTCTAGATACTGTTCATTCCCTAGGTCACAATCGAGGTGCTGAAAGAATCCAGCGAAAGAACGAAGCTAAGCCAAGAATTCCCTAGGTGTTCAACTAAACATCAGCATCTCAGATTCCTACATAGATTCTAGGTTCCCAATTTTTCTCTATTGGCTTCCCTACTCTAGGGGAACTTAGTCAAATAGTCCCTGAGTCCCTTCCTTGGGAAGATGAACATGAACAGGTCTTTATAAGACTAGAACAAGGATTGGGGCACCTGGGCAGCTCAGCTAGTGAAACATCCAATTCTTGATTTCAGCTCAGGTCATGATCTCATCGTTCCTGAGTTCGAGCCCTGCATCGGGCTCTACACTTAAAGCACGGAGCCTACTTGAGACTCTCTCTCTCTCTCTCTCTCTCTCTCTATCCCTCAGGCCCCCCTGAAATAGAAATAAATAAACATCAAAAAGAGAAAAGACTAGAACAAAGGCTGCAAGAACCAGAACCACCTGCCCTGGGGCTACCTAAACTCTCCAAAACCCTCCACCTAATCTGTACACGAAAGAGGCAACCAAGCCCTGGGGAAGCTCCCTCGGGAACTGGGCAGGAAGCATCCGCCGGTTATCGCAGCATATGCACCTTGATTCAGTTGCTCCCGCGCCACTAAACTGGCTATGGCCGCAGCTGCAAAGTTAGTAGAAGCTTCCTCAGATTTAACCCCAGGCAATGAGTGTTTTACAACCCCCTGCCCAAAGCCTCCTCAGTTCTGAATTGACCCAACCTCTCTCTGCAAGCAGACTAACCTGCTACACGATCCTCGTGCTTTTCCCACCTAATCTTCACCTTGAACGTTGCAATGTTCTTAACCCTGCTCCGCCACCCCCCACCTGACGAAGGCCAGCCCCGTGATGGTGACGGAACAACACCCCATTTCGTGACACGCCGTCCTGATTTCCAAGGCATCCCTCTGACTAATGCCGATCTAATTTTGTCCGCTGATGGGTTAGGTTGTGGAGACAGAAAAGGAAATTTCCAAGCCAGCCGGGCTGTTTCCCCCCAGTATGAACCACTTGAGAAGGGACACCTCCCGTGAGCTAAACCCACCCCCAGCAGAGCTTCAGGCCCTCGCCTGAGCAGGAACAAGCCACTTGACAGAAGGACGAATTATTAATATTTACACTGACAGCTCATTTGCCCTTGGAGTTGTCCATGATTTGGGGGATGTTGTGGACACTAAGGAGTTTTCTTATGTCCATGGGGACTCCCATCATAAGTGGACAATTAAACTAGCTTCTCACCGCTAGTCTCTTACCTTCTGAAACTGCTGTTATCAAAACGGAGGCTCCCACTAAAAAGACTGAGTCTGAATGTCACGGAAACACCCTGGCTGACTTTCACGCAAAGGCAGAAACCACGGATTCTATAAAGTCTGTGGCGCATGTGGATGAAGTCCATTCTGCTCTTTCAGAAAATGGCCCCTCGTGGCGTCAGATTTTTGCCATCCCGATGTCCTTGCCACGTGGCAACAGTCCGCTCCCGCACCCAGGAAATCGCGATGGCAAACGATGGCTGTCAAATCAGGGAACGGCCAGGGCTGTGGGGAGCCCAGGGCGGCTGCTTGCCTCTTGCTGGCTTCCTGGCAAACTCCATCCTTTGGTTTCTGCATTCCTCCACCCACCATGGCGCATTTAAGATGGCTCAAACTATGAACAAGCACTGGTGGGGACACTTCCCTAAAACTGCCAAAATAGTGTGCCGCCAGTATCTGACCCATCAGGTTCAGAATCCTGGAAAAACCGTTATCGGTTCCCGGAGATCTCAGACCTCCTCCCTCTGGACTCTTTGATCACCTGCAGCCAGACTTGATTCCATCGCCTCTTCATACAGGCGATCAATACGTTATGGTTACCGGATGTGTGTTTCCTGAATGGGTTGAAACTCCCCTGCCCCAGGGTTGATCCCTTCACGGTGGCAAATGAACTGTTAGGAAATGTGTCGCCCAACCGGGGGATCCCTTCCGCCATCGCCAGTGATCGGGGTACCAGTTTCACTTGGGCAAATCACGTAAGCCTTAAGGAAAGCCTTGCAGACTTCTTGGCATTCTCGCTGGCCTTCCTGCTCTCGACAAGCAGGCAAGGTCGAGAGAACTGATGGGATCCGCAAACTCAAAACCCTTCAACTCGCGTGTTCAGTGCCCTCTTTGGGCAACTTCAGCTCGCTCCACAGGAGATAGTCACAGGTACACCGGTGTCTGTTGATGTACAACCTTCTGCTGATCCCTTGTTATCTCGTACCAGTATGACCAGCTACTGTGAGTCCTTAACGTCGTATGTTAAAGCCTGTCATCAGCAGGTTGAAGAAGCCTCCCCAGATGCCTATTCAAAAAAATCCTGTTGGTCCCAGTCTGGAGCCCAGGGGCTGGGGATTCTGGAAATGTCGCCAGAGGAAGACAGCCCTAGAACTATGTGGGAAGGGACCTTGCCAAGAGCTTCTCACCACAGACACTGCAGCAGAATCAGAAGGCATTCTCATCTACAGAGTCTTTTATGCCCAGAACATCCAGTGCCTCGTTTCTACATCTCTCCAGTGTTGACCATACCCAACGAGATGTACATACCTGTGCAGACCGTAACACATCTTGCACCCCCGCATTCTTAGGATTACCTGCAGCAGATCTGTCCCCAGTCATGAAAAGATCTCCCCATCTTTGCAAGGAATTGAGACCACTTTTTGATTTCGGGCTAGGAGATTTACTTCCCGAACGTGCTAGAAACCTAACTGATCCCTGGCTTCGATGGGCAGATGCGCCGATCTTGGGATGAGTCCATTAACAGTGCCACCTTAGTGGGAGTGGCTTGTGCCCCCAACAGGATTGATCTTTGCACTGGCTATCCTGCTCCTCAGCGCCAGGAATGCCTTGACAGCTGGCACTTAACCAGGCAAAGCCTCCTAAATTATCTGTGCCCCGGCTGGCACAAACCGAGACACCTCATTAGTCAGCTCCCCTGAATTTACACAGCTGAGTTACGAAGGACCTACCAGGAGGTTTTCATGATTCAGGATTCGCTTCCTTTGGCTTTCCCCAGTTCCCTAAGAGTGGATACAAATGAGGCCGGGATAAGGAACCTCTCCTTAACTCCTGAAGATATTACAGAATCTGCCGTTAAAGCAATAGGTGCCCAACGTAATTCCTTAGTCTCCCAAGCCACAGATGTTCTCCGTAACAAGATAGCCTTTGATTATCTTTGAGCTGAGCAAGGAGGCATCTGTGTTGTGGTCAGTACCACTCGATGCCTGGATAACTCTTCCGGGGAATAGCTCTGCGATATTTCTGAACAACCCACTGGGCTTAGGGAAATGACTCCTTCATTGGAATCTTCTTATGACCGTTTGGTTTTGATTGGTGTGGGCGTTGGGGACCGCGGCTCCAAAGTGCGCTCCAGATAGTGGGAATGATCTCGCTCATAATAATCACAGTGGTCCCCCCGCACCCCACACTGTATTCGCTCAAAAGCTCCAAATGCATGTTCAAGGCTGCTAACCACTAAGCAAACGATCTCCCCAAGGCTGGAATGTCAAAAAAAAAAAAAAAAAGAACAAAGAGAATGACCATCTTGAAAAATGCGAGCCCGAGGTCACGAGCTGTGAGGTCCACTGAGATTCAGCAAAAAGATCTCCCAACCTGTGGATACCGGAGGATCAGCAAAAACTTCAAGAACTTCAGAGGGGCAGCTGGGAGGGGTGCTGATGCCTTACATTTTATCCCGCCTCCAGTGAAATCGTGAGTCTGATCAAAAGAAAAAGGGGAATTGTTCAAAAGAGATAAGAGGCCCCAAATGGAGTCACTCGTGCTAAGCCCATGTCACCAAACTGCAGTTTCAGCCTCCTCCAGGAATGTGATCTTAACCTGTCAACCTGGAATTATCGGGTCGGTGTCTAGGGAGGTAATCTGCCTGATGGGCCCCTCCCTGCCTTCCTCTAAAGGAAGGTGACCTTGCCTGAAACAATCCACTCCTTGCCGGTAACCTCCTTGTCCTTCCCCCTTCTGCCTACGAGAGTCTTCCGGATTTGCACAGCGCCTTGGAGCTACTTTCTCTCTGCCAGATGGGATGCTGTCTGATTCGTGAGTCATTGAATAAAGCCAATGAGACCTTTAAAATGTACTCAGTTGAATTTTGCTTTTCAACAGCACTCAACACATTTTTTAAAACAGATAGTTTTAGTTAAAAGTAGGCATTAGTGGGACGCCTGGGTGGTTCAGTCGGTTAGGCATCCGACTCTTGATTTCAGCTCAAGTCATGATCTCACGGTTCATGGGTTTGAGCCTCAAGTCGGGCTCTTCGCTGACAGCATGGAGCCTGCTTGGGATTCCCTCCCTATCTCTCTCTCTCTCTGCCTCTCCCCAGTTCCAATGCTCTGTCTCTCTCTCTCTCTCTCTCTCTCTCTCTCTCTGTCTCTCAAAACAAATAAATAAACTTAAAAAAAAAGTAGGTATTTGTGGGAAGTATTTCAAAGATGAATGGCTCTCTTGATTGTGTCTGTTCTTAGGAAACAGTGCATCTTCCAGAAGTGGCTGCTAGTGATAGGGCTTGGTACAGGCACGGGTGTGGTCAGGCCTAGGACTTGAAAAGCAACTTAGGCAACAGTGGTAGATGGAGGCAGGGCAGTAAACCGAAGGCATACAAGACTTGGGGAAGCCTGGTGGGCAACTCCCGGGTGGTCAGTGCCAAGAAAATCATGGCTGCGGTGAGACCAGCATGAGAGAAGGCCAGTGGGACCTCAGGGATTGGACCCTGGGGTCAAGTCCTGGATCCTGAGCTCCAGCTGGGTGGCCTTGGGCCCCCATAAAATGGAGGTACCACCAGGTCCCATCTTGTGCCCACAGGGTGCACATAGACAACCCTGGCGATATTATGTGCCAACATCCTGCAGCCTTGCAGAGAGCAGCATTCTGGGAAGGCACAAGCTTGGGGATCCTGTTTGAACTCCAGCTTTGCCGCTCACCCTCCCGCACACATGAATCGGGACCAATTATTTAACCTCCCTAAGGGTTAGTTTCCATCTGTGAAATGGGAATAATACCTACTGTCTAGGATTGTCGTGTGGTTGGAGTTTGATACTCCAAGAGGTAATAATCCTTATGGAATGCTTGGCAAAGTCTAATGTCCTTTTCCCGATGGGATGCGGAAGGTGGGAGGCGAGGCCGAGAGTCACAGGCCTCCAGCTGCCCCCCTGCCAAACATTTCACAACTCCTTGGTTCTCTCCCAAGGGCCTGAGTGCTGGCTTCAAGATCCTTCCAAAGATTCCCTGGTAAACATCCTAATCTGTTCCGAGAGGCACTGAGTCAAAGGGGGGAAATTAACATTTTGGAAGCAAGTTCGTCAGCAGCGAGTGTGATTGGAATATATTGAAAAGCCTCTTTACCCAGCCCAAATCTGTACTTTTCCAGGCCAAAACCCTTCTCGCTTTCCACTCTTCCTGAAAAATCAGTGGTTTGGCCTGCCACCGAATAATCCTTCACTGAGCACCCTCGATCTACCAATCCCCATGCTGACCACTGGCAAGACAAGAGTGTCTTCTCTCTGTCGTGTGTTCAAAGGACATTTTCTGAGGGCCCACTAAAATAACTTTCTTTCTATCCTTCTGAGCTCTTGGCTGAGACCCCTGTAAAAGGACAGATTCACAAAAGGAAAATAAACATTGCTTTATTAACACGTCAACCTCACACACATGGGAGAGACCCAGAGGAATTGAGTAGATCCCCCCAGGTGGCCTAAACCACCAGCTTAAATATCATCCTCAGCTAAAGACAAAGGAAAGTGTAGGTATGATGAAGTGCTGGGAGGAGGCCAGTTATGGAAAATTACCAGAAAACGCATGGTGGACTAGGGCAAGGTTGTTATGCAGATTTAAGCTAAGCCTTCTCTAGTGACAGTCTCTTGTCATTTAGAACCACACTTCTCTTCCTGGTACAGGGAGGGGGACACGCTTGCAAATGAAGATTTCCTTTACAAATACAATGTCCCTTACAAGCTAACTACTCTGTTTCAGAGCCTCTCTGTGCTCCCTTGCTTCTCAAAATAACCCTTGTGGCAAAGAGGCATATTTTGGGGTGGTGTATTCTTTTTTGTACGTTTTTATTTATGTATTTTGAGAGAAAGAGAGAGAGAGAGGACACACGAGTGAAGGAGGGGCAGAGAGAGAAGGGGGGAGAGAGTCCCAAGCAGTCTCCACACCTTCAGTACAGAGCCCGATGCGGGCCTTGAACCCATGAACCGTGAGATCATGACCTGAGCCGAAACCACGAGTTGGATGCTCAACGGACCGAACCACCCATGTGCCCAGGAGGTGGCATATTCCGTGCAAGACCCAGAGGACACAAAGGTAAAACGCCCAGTCCCGGCCCCCAAAGGACTTCATAGTTCCAAGTGTAGACCACAAGAACCACATCAAGCCCAGAAAAATTACTCCTATCTCCCACATGTCCTCCAGAGACTTCCTTCACATGAAGTGCTAGCAACATAGGACAAAGAGAAAGGTTTTAAGCCACAAGAAATTATTATGGAGGAATTCTAGGCTTCCCGATGAAGTCAATGGGAAGCTTGGGAGAGGAGAGTGGACCTTTCACAAAATCTCTGGAAATGGGATCACACAGGTGATACCTAAATGCTGACTCATCCATCCAGTTGACAACAGTATGTGCCTACTGTATGCTAGGCATGATGTCAAGAGCTTAACTAATCCACAAGCCTTCCTTCTTGTTTTCTCTTCATTTCAGACTGAGCCGAGGCTATGGTACCAGAAATCAACGGGCACGTTTGGCATTATGGACATCGGCTCCTTTCGTGGGTGCCCGAGAATCAAATCAGAGGTTGCCTTGTAAGAAAACAGCTGGTTTCCTCTCGGGAGAACCACTGCCGTTATTAATTCAAGAACATCTTAGACGAATAACTCCCTGGAAGGGATGGCAGGGTAGGGGTGGAAAAAATTTTCCCCTCTTCCTTTTTAAGTTCTTTGGCTGGTCTCATAATTGAATTGACATAAGGCAGATTCGAAGATGAGGAGAAAAAGAAATTTAATTGCGTACATATGGGTACCCCATAAGAATTTTGAGGCTTGGGGCGCCTGGGTGGCGCAGTCGGTTAAGCGTCCGACTTCAGCCAGGTCACGATCTCGCGGCCCGTGAGTTCGAGCCCCGCGTCAGGCTCTGGGCTGATGGCTCAGAGCCTGGAGCCTGTTTCCGATTCTGTGTCTCCCTCTCTCTCTGCCCCTCCCCCATTCATGCTCTGTCTCTCTCTGTCCCAAAAATAAATAAATGTTGAAAAAAAAAATTAAAAAAAAAAGAATTTTGAGGCTCAACGAGGTGAACAAAGCAGGAAGCTTGTATACGTTTTGGACACTTCTCAGCCCTAAATTCCCTACCTCTGGTGACAAGGGTGACTCTACCCTCCTGGGACAGGGAAGTTACCTCACAGGGGAGATTTACCTCCTGCTTTGAGGAGACAAAGGAAGGTGTCAGGGTATTCTTCTTGACTGGCTGTTTCTCAAGTACTTTTTGTTTGTTTATTTATTTTGAGAGAGAAAGAGAGAGAGAGAGAGAGCAGAGGAAGCACACAGAGAGAAGGAGGGAGAAAGAATCCCAAGCAGACTCTGAGCTTTCAGCACAGAGCGTGAGTGGGGGCTCGAACTCACAAACTGTGAGATCACAACCTGAGCTGAAACCAAGAGTCAGGTGCTTAACCAGCTGAGCCATCCAGGTGTCCCGTCAAGTACTTTTAACTCAAATTAATCAATACGCCCGAACGGCATACTTTGGGGCAGCATATTCCGTTCCCCTTCATCAGTGTGGGGAGAAAGTCGCTCTGTGTCATTGCATGGTCACTTCCCAGTAGTCTTCACAGCGGAAAAATAAGCCCCAGACCAACTTGGCCTCCACTTTAACCTACAGGGATTGTTTGTAGCTTGAACCATACAGACGTGGGGTTCCCTCCGCTTACAAGTGAAATGGTAGACGTACAGTCTGTGTGTGAGAAATAGACAGTTGGCAACGTCACCTCTGAAACACCACGAGTGATTCTTTGTTCGAAACTTCTAAAAAGAAAAGAGATGGGGGAAACATGTCAATCCGTACAGGCTCTGTAGGCAGTTGCCGGGAATGACACCACCAAAGGAATCTTTCATGAAGCCCCAGGAGGACACGTTGCTGACGGGAGCTGAGGACACAACTGGGGATGACCATAGTGACTTTGGGGGCTGATGTGTGATGCCTCCTGCCGCACCCAGAGAAACTGCCAGTCAAAATTGAGGTCCAGACGTCCTGACACATGGAGGGGAGAGGGGAGAGGGGAGGAGGTCCCGAAACAGGGGAGGAATCCTGGAGTCTGCGGGAACAAACAGTGGCCAGCAATGAACTGGCCCATTTGGGCCGTAGAAAGGCCTTGACTTCTAGAAAGAGAACCTCCTGCCCACCCCCCTCCTTCCCCATCCTCTTAGCCCCTGATTTGCAATGTAAGTAAGACAATGAGAACAGGATTTGGCGAGAATAGTAGGTCTCCAGGACCACCCAGGGTTCTACCAGGAGGGCCAGTCCTCTTCGTCCTGTCCTCTGTCGTCATGTTTGCAGGTGCCATAGGTTTTCAGAGCATTCACTAGTAGAGGGGCGCCTGGGGGGCTCAGTCGGTTAAGCGCCAGGCTTCGGTTCAGCTCACGATCTCACGGTTCGTGAGTTTGAGCTCCGCATCGGGCTGCCTGCTGTCAGCGCAGGGCTCACTTCAAATCCTCTGTTCCCCCCCTCCTTTCTCCCTGCCGCTCCCCTGCTCACTCTCTCTCTCTCTCAAAAATAAACATTTTTAAAAACTAAAAAAAAAAAGAACATTCACAAGTAGAATAACAGAAGTTCACACAGTTTTAGGTATTTATTGAGAGACTTACCTGCAGGGCCAGGATCAGGTAGGGCAAGGCAGGTGTTCATCTTGGCACAAAATTTAAGGGGTGCCAAAAAAAAAAAACTATAACAATCAACATAAATATTATCTCAATGCAAAAAAAAAATCCATGACAAATGAAATACACACATTTAAATTATTTTTTAATGTTTATTTATTTATTTATTTATTTTCAACATTTATTTATTTTTGGGACAGAGAGAGACAGAGCATGAACGGGGGAGGGGCAGAGAGAGAGGGAGACACAGAATCGGAAACAGGCTCCAGGCTCTGAGCCATCAACCCAGAGCCCGACGCGGGGCTCGAACTCCCGGACCTCGAGATCGTGACCTGGCTGAAGTCGGACGCTTAACCGACTGCACCACCCAGGCGCCCCAATGTTTATTTATTTTTGAGGGAGAGAAACACAAAGCGTGAGCAAGGGAGGAGCAGAGAGAGAGGGAGACACCGAATCCGAAGCAGGCTCCAGGCTCCGAGCTGTCGGCACAGAGCCCGACGCGGGGCTCGAACTCACGAACCGCGAGATCATGACCTGAGCAGAAGTCAAACATTTAACCAACTGAGCCAGCCAGGCGCTCCGAAATACACAATTTTAAATAACGTCGGTATGTATGTAGCACGATGCCTGGCCCACAGGAAGCTCCCCGCGAACAGCGATGTTATGGAGCAATACGACATTGATAAGAACAAGACAGGTCTTGTGCAGGTGGCTCAGTATCTAGGTGGGAGGGTCCAGCGCGTAGGCCAGGAGCCCCAGAAGCTCAGGGAAACAAGGGAAGCTTGTTTCAAGAAAATTAGGAAAGAGAACATTCCTTTGTGAAAATGGGTGACATTGTGATTTATAATTAGAAATATGTACTTCGTCTTCGTCCCCATTTCTGGCACAGAGCTCCCCAAACCCTTGGGATTTCCTAAGTGAAGAGAGCCATAAAGGTGTCTTTCGTCGTGTGAATGAGGTGGCTTTAGTGATAGGGGCCAGAAGTTTCAGTCCCACCCCCCTGACCTCTGGGGAGAGATAAGACAGTGCATGAAGCTCCACGCCCTGCCCCCCTACTTTACCCTACACATTGCCATCTGGCTGCTCCCGAGCAATGTCCTTTTTGAGTAAATTGGTGATCCAGTAAGTGAAATGTCTCTCTGAGTTCTGTAAGCCTTTCTAACAGATTAATCAAACCCAAGGAGGGGGCCTTTGGCGCCTCTGATCTGCAGCTGGTGGGCCACAAGCACAGGTGGCCACCTAGACTTGTGATCACTGTCTGAGGTGGGGAGAGGGGACAATTTTGTAGGACTGCACCCTTAACCTGTGGGATCTGATGCCACTTCCAGGGAGCGTCAGAATTGAAGCGAACTGTGAGACATTCAGCGGGTGTCGGAGAATTGCTGGGTGTTGCGGAAAAGGTCCCCACACGTTGGAATTGGGTGCAGAATGACAAAGTGACATCTGTTTTTGGACTCGGCTCTTGCCCAGCTTACCGATAGTAGCCGCTTGCCTAATGTTTTCTGAAAGAGAGACTGAAAATGAAGACGTAGGCAGCCGATGGTTGCATGTCAAGGCACAACGTCAAAGGACAGTGGTCACATAAGGGAGCAGGCAGGGGGCCGGGGGGGACACACAGCCCAAGGCCTTCTCCCACCCGTCTGCAAGGGCCCCCTGCGTACCCAGACTTTATGCTGGGCTTCTTTTTTCTTGTTCTTTATAGAATTTAAAAAATATCCAGGGGCGCCTGGGTGGCTCAGTCAGTTAAACGGCCAGCTTCGGCTCAGGTCATGATCTCACAGTTCGTGGGTTCGAGCCCCGTGTCGGGCTCTGTGCTGACAGCTCAGAGCCTGGAGCCTGTTTCGGATTCTGTGTCTCCCTCTCTCTCTGCCCCTCCCCTGCTCATGCTCTGTCTCTCTCTGTCCCTCAAAAATAAATAAAAGTTAAAAAAAATGTTTTTAAATATCCATAAAAGTAGGGTGAATCATATAACGACCCACCCCCATATTCCCCGCCAGCTTCAATAATTATCAACATTTTATTCATCTTATTTCATGTACCCTCTTTTCCCAGAGTGTCTTAAAGCAAATCCCAGACAGCATATTATTCTACCCATAAATACTTCAGTTTCTATCTCCAACAGGTAAGGCCTTTAAAAACATTTAACCACGGGGCACCTGGGTGGCTCAGTTGGTTGAGCCTCTGACTTTGGCTCAGGTCATGATCCTACGCACGGTTCGTGAGTTCGAGCCCCACATCAGGCTTGCTGCTGTTAACTCGGAGCCCACTTCAGATCTTCTGCCCCCCGCCCCGTCCCTTCTCCACTTGTGTGCTCTCTCTTTCTCAGCAAATACATAAATAAATCTTTTTAAAAATGTATAACTACAAAATCATTGTCACGTGTAATAAAAGTAAAAGTAATTCCTTTGTGGGGCACCTGGTGGCTCAGTCGGCTAAGCGTTTGACTCTTCATTTCGACTCCGGTCGTGCGCGGTCTCATGGTTTGTGAGCTCGAGGCTTGCCACTCACTGTGCGGAGCCTGCTTGGGATTGTCTCTCTCCCTCTATCTGCCCCTCCCCCACTCATGCTTGCACACGCTCTCTCAAAATAAATAAAAACCATTGAGTAAAAAAAAAAATCATTATTCTAAAAAAAAAAAAAAAAGTAATTCTTCCGTATCCATTCCTACTTAGGCGAGGTCCAAATTTCTCCGAAGCGTTGTCTGTTTAAGCGGTCTCCTAGTTGGGATCTAAACACGGTCCATGCATGGCATGCATTTGATTTGTCTCTCAAATCTCTGGAACAGTCCCTCTCTCCTTTTTGCCCCCCCCTAAAAAAAAATGAGGCCATTTGTCCAGTAGAATTTCCTGCATCCTTGTAATGACCTTTAATGGGTCCCTCTGACCTCTGTATTTCCTGTAAGCTGGGAATCTGATCTAGAGGCTTGATTAAATTCCAGTTGAGGGATCTGGGCAGTTCATAGGTGGTCCTGGGTATTTCCTGTTGCATCACACACCAGCAGATGGATCATGTCTGTCGCCCCACAATGAGCAGGGTAAGGTCCCTCCATATAAAGTCCCATATTAACCTTTCATCTGATGACTTTGGCATCTTAACGGGGCCACAAGAGATTGCAAAACTGTAGCCGAACTTTAAGTCAGAACCCCTCTGAGCTCTGTCCTAAGGCCTCTTCTTTCTCATTTCATCTAAGGTTAGAAAAACAACCCGATGGAATTCGTCTCGTGTCACAGTGTTTCCTAAGCAGTTGAGCCCATGTCTTAAAAGCGGGAGTGCTGTACATTTAAAAAGTGCATATTTTCAGTTTCCTTCGAAAAGTCAGGAACCCAGCAGCATTGGGTCCGCCTGACCACACGGTGGCACGCCGTCAGATCTGATGAGTGGCCGACGCTCTAGACACCGTGTGCGCTCCTGGTCTCTGTGTCCCTGCCACGCCCTCTTTTGTCCCCAGAATGACATCGAGCATCTGTTGCATCTACCGTGCACTTGCTGTGTTGTTTTCCTTATGATAGAAAGAGTGTTCTCTGGGCTAAAGCGTCCATCAAAAGTTGGAAACCAGACGATACACAGAAGGGGAAGCTGGTTTCAAGAAAAGTAATAAAGGGAAAGTCTGTTGTGAGAAGAAAGGGAGATGATTCATTTCCAGAAATACCAAATAAAAGCTGTGCTGTCCAATTAACAGTAGATTTACAGCCAACTAGAAATATGGTTGTGTTTTCCACTCCTACTGCACAATGGAGTCCTCAACCCTTGGACACTTCACTTCCCGGTTCTTTTTTCCCTCTGTTTCACAGGCTTATTTTCGAGGGCTTTGCAATGAGCATGCACCAAAGAACAAGTGGGGGAGGGACTGAAAGTCCCTGCATCGCCTCAGGGAATGTACATTTGTTCCAACCAGACTGCTTTTTGCCTTATGGGGGCATAGGTGACTTCCGGGTAAGGCTGTGACCTCTGTAGCACTCAGCCAATGAGGAACCAAGGGAGGGACTTACCTCTGTAGTGCTCAGCCAATGAGGAACCAGGGGAGGGACTTGCAGGCTAGGAGATAAATTGCCTGCTGTAACTGCCCCCAGTGTGCCTGTCCCTCAGACACCCACTCTTGCAAGAACGTTGATTAAAACCTCACTTCATTGTGTCCTGA
Source organism: Prionailurus viverrinus (assembly GCF_022837055.1). Classification (NCBI taxonomy): domain Eukaryota; kingdom Metazoa; phylum Chordata; class Mammalia; order Carnivora; family Felidae; genus Prionailurus; species Prionailurus viverrinus. The sequence continues at coordinate 134,459,982 of NC_062566.1, forward strand.
GTCTCCGCATCCTTCCTCTGATTGGGGCGGTGGGCTTATTCCTCACATTTGTGAAAATCACTTTAAAAAAAAAAAAAGCATAATAGTCAAATAAAGTATATCTGTGCTAAAAGAACACAGCTCGAGATGTTAGTGAGTTACTACCAGTGCCTTTGTTCATTGATCTCTGGGTGGCTGACTTCACCCCTGCTCTCTCCTCTCCCCCCACCCCCCCGTCGGATCACCCACTCCCATGATCTCAGCGCCCATCTTGTAATGGACTGAACTGTGTACCCCCAGAACTCAGGTTGATGCCTGTTAAAGAACAAAGTTCAACTGAGTAAATGCAAAGATTGAATTGACTTTATTCAGTGATTCATGAATCAGGCGGCATCTCATCTACCTGAGTAGAAAGGAGCTCCATGGGGCTTTCTAAAATGGAAGGTTTTTATAGGCAGAGGGAGAGTGGGATAAAGAAGGTAAAGGAATGGATTGTTTCAGGCAAGGTTATCTTCCCTTAGGAAAAGGCAGAGGGTCTTATGCAGACTTCCTCATTAGGGCTGATTGGGAAATTCCAGATTGATCGGTTTAACATTCTGTTGCTGGGGGAGGCTGAATCTGCAGTTAGGTTAGGTATTAAATCATGGGGGTGCTTAGCAAAAGTAACTCCTTTGGGGGCCCGTTGTTTCTTTCTTTTTCTTTTTTCAACAAGTCCTAACCCCCCAGTACCTCCCACGTGACTGTATTTGAACACGGGGGTCTTTAAAGAGGTGATTAGGTTAGCATGAGATGATTAGGGTGGGACCTCATCCAATCTGACTGATGCCCTTGGAAGAAGGAGAGATGATGACGGACGGAGAGAGACAGAGCGCAAGCGGGGGAGGGGAAGACAGAGAGGGAGACACAGAATCTGAAGCAGGCTCCAGGCTCCAAGCTGTCAGCACGGAGCCCAACGCGGGGCTCCAACTCACAAACCGTGAGATCGTGACCTGAGCTGAAGCTGAACCCTTAACCGACTGAGTCACCCAGGCACCCCCAGACATGGGGGGTCTTTAAAGAAGTGATTAGATTAGCGTGAGATCATTAGTGTGGGACCTCATCCAATCTGGCTGGTGCCCTTATAAGAAGAGATGAAGACAGAGAGAGACTGTAGAGTTATGTATACACAGAGAGATGACCATGTGACGAAGCAACAGGGTGGCCACGTGCAAGCCAAGGAGAGGGGAAACCAACCCCACCCTGCCTGCATCTTGATCTTAGACTTCCAGCCTCTGGGACTGTGAGCAAATCAATTTCTGTGGTTTCATCCTGCCCGTCTGGCATTTTGTTACGGCAGATCTAGCAAACTGATCTACATCTCTGTGCTTTAGATCGTCCATGTCCCCAGGACACACGGCTGCCCTAACACTGGAATGTTCGCCAGTCTGCCTTACAGCTATAAGCAAATATACCCAGGTTTGGGCCAAGATGCAAAGGCAGGTCCTGAGTAAGGCAGGAGAGCACAGGTGGGGCTAGCGTGGGGAGGAAAGGGAAAGAAGTTTGGATGGGAAGAGTGCAGTGGAATTGTCAAGTGCTAAGAAGCAGTGGGTTTTTCGGAGGCCACCAAAGATTTTCAGACAAAGTGCCATTTGGGGAAGATTTATCAAGAACTGTTGCCTTCCCTTATTAGGAGGAGCTATTAACATGGTTTGTTTTGTTTTGTTTTGTTTTGTTTTGTTTTGTATTTTAATCCTCAATCCTGCCAACCAAACACAGCAGACGGCAATAAACACTTGTCGATTTCGATGGCCTCCAGTCATGCCACTTTGGGACGAAAGGGCAATGGCACTGGCGTGAGTTAGCATCTTGCAGGTTGTGCAAACAAGCATCATTTTGTGCGCTAACTGCTCCAGGGGGACAAACGGGGGCCTGGGACTGGGCCCCAGTCAGGGTGAGGTATGGCATACCAACACAGGGGAAAAACGAGGGTTTTCCCTGTGTCGGGTCAGGCCTTGGGTCGCTGGTGAAGGAGGGAGTTCATGCTTGAACACCAATCCCAAACAGGTAGCGATGAGAGAAGAAAATAGAAGGAAGAGATATCCAGAGGAGACAACATGGGACTTGAAAGCGAGGTTTATACATCGTTGTGAACTAGAAAGAGATCAGGAATGCAGAGCTTTAGTGAAATTTAGGAGAGATATTCAGGCTCACAGGTTAAAAGCCAGGGCACAGGCTCAGGTCAGGGAGATGGGGAGCAGGAGGCGGGGCGGGGAGGGCTCAATTCACAGAAGGGGCTGGGAAAAAAAAATGGCCTTTCGCCTGTGATATAGTTTTATCAGAGCCTTTGGGGTAAGGAGGTAGGGTAGCAGAGATGACAAAAGCTCGGTGGCTGGCCCAAGGTCTCCCACCCCCCTCTCTCTATAACCAGATTATGATTACCTTCGTGTCAACAAGAAACAAGAGCTCCAAAACCCAAGTACAGGTCAAGGTTCTCTTCTGACGATCCACAGGGCCACGTGCGAGCAACAGAAAAAATACACATAGATAGGAAGAGTGAAAAATGCAAATAGAGGCAAACCCTCCAAGATCTCAAATTTACTTTGAGTTCATGAACAAAATACCGGAAATGAAAAAATTAATGCCACGCAAGAGTCAACACACTGAACAAAGGAACTTTCATTCTAGATGCAAAAGCTTTGGGAGACACTGCATGTGGTCAACCTATAAAGCAAGTATGTCTAGGGTGCTCACAGAGTTGAAGGAAAGCATTGCCTTTGCTAAGAGAGAATATAACAAAAACAAGCAGAAATTAAACGAGGCGTATGTAAGAGAAAAAAATGAAATCTTAGCATCTGCTGCACGCAGCCAAACTTATATTTTCTCAAGAAACCTAGCAAAGAGGTTGATTTGCAATGAAAATCAATGTTGATTTTCATATAAAGGTTATTTTTTTTCAACGTTTATTCATTTTTGAGTGAGAGACAGAGCATGAGCGGGGGAGGGGCAGAGAGAGAGGGAGACACAGAATCCGGAGCAGGCTCCAGGCTCCGGGCTGTCAGCACAGAGCCCGACGCGGGGTTCGAACCCACAAACCGGGAGATCATGACCTGAGCTGAAATTGGACGCTCAACCAACTGAGCCACCCTGGTGCACTGATTTTCATAGAAATCAGTACAAAATAGACTAAACTTGAAAACATGAAAACAACTCCAATACATATGCTAATACGTTAATACATCTAATACATCTATCTAATATATCGAATATATACGCTCACATGCTAATACGTCTAAAGAGCCATCGAGTTGTTCAGATCTTTTGACTGCAAATAATTTCACCTCGAGAGATTCATTCCACAGACATAACCAAACAAAAGCGAAAGCCTTCAGGCAGAAACATATTCTCTGTTACCTATCATGGCTGCTTCCTGAAAATGGTCTGAGCGCGCTTTCTGAGAAGCATAGGTTAATAAAACATGGTGCCTCAAAAGTGAAAGAGTATAGATTCATGAAAGCAATTACGGTGATTGCATGAAAACATTTGAAAATATTTATGGTAAAAAGGTTAACGTTTAAAAATAGATGTCGCTTTGCAAAATAGATTGAGTAACTCTACCCAACTAATCTTCCCACCATAAACAACCATAAAAATAGACAAAATAGATAAGCAACTGTTTGTTCCGTGTTGGACATGAAGTAGAGCGAGCGTGCTAGCCCTGGAAGAAGGGGAATCTACAGGATGAGCCCCATTACAACCCGGGCCCCTCCATGAGGACGGTTTCCCAACTGGTGTGCTGCAAGCCGGAGTCTAAACAGACCACATAGTTCTTCTGATCCCAAGAGGCAAGAGGCAGAGCAGCTGAAATGGTTGGAATCTGGGGGGCAGAGCATCAGAAAGAGGGAGCTGGGGTGAGCATAAGTCTGTGTTTGGGGTCCTCACAAGTGCTTTGGTGAGTATTAGATTGCACATGCACAGGGCGAAATTATCCAACGCCTCCAGGTCGTGGCTACTAGGGGCTGAGAACAGAATAAAGGTCCCCGAGATTGAGTCGTGCATGGGGGACATGAGAGTTCCAGGTCAGCCAGACCCCACAAACCGTTAAAGAACAGTTAAGGTATATTGTGAAAAATGGGATGCCAGTAAATTCGATAACCCAAAACACTCGGCTTACCAAAACGAGTTCATGAAGAAATAGTCTTATAAAGAGCCCTATATCTGTGGAAGAAGTTAAATGTGCTGAAAAAAAAAACAAAAAACAAAAAACAAAAACGCCCCCTCACAAAGAAAACCCAGGCCCAGGTGGCTTCAGTGGTGAATTCTGAGAAATACTCTAAAAAGAAGTAATACCAATATTGCACAAACTCGTTCAGAAATAGAGGAAGAGGAAACATTTCTGCATCTGTTTTATGAGGCTAGCTTTACCCGGATTCCAAAACGAAGACACTTCCAGAAAAGAAAAGTATGGACAAATATCCCTTGTAAATATAGATGCAAAAACACTCAAATGAATTAACAGATCCAATCAATGATATGCACAAGGGGGGAACAAAGAATATCATGACCATGTGGGGTTTATCCTAGGAAATCAAGTTTGCTTTAATACTCAAAGAGAACCAGCAAGGCAACTGCTGTGAGTACTTTCTTAAAAAGTTGAGCCCCTTAAAAAGGGGCGCCTGGGTGGCTCAGTTGGCTGGGCATCCGTCTCTTGATTTCGGTTCAGGTCGTGATCTCACGGTCCATGGGACTGAGCCCCACATCAGGCTCCGAGCTGACAGCTTGGGGTTCTCTTGGGATTCTCTCTCTCTGCCCCTCCCCCACTCCTGTGTGCTCTCTCTCGCTCACTCTCAAAATAACTAAATAAACTTAAAAAAAAAAAAGTTGAACATGGAACTGCCAGACAGCGTAGCCATTCCATTCCTGGGTGTCTACCCAAGGGAAATGCACATGCTCACACAAGAATGTGCACATCGACGCTCATAGTGGCATGACCCACACAGAGCCCAAAACAACCTAAGTGTGCATCTGCTGGTGAATAGACAAAATAAGTATGGACACACAATGGTGTACTATTCGGCAATAGAAGGGAACAAGCTACTGACACGTGTTACGTCATGGAAAAAACCCTTAATGTAGCCTGCTAAGTGAAAGAAACCAGACACAAGAGACCACATACTGTATGATTCCACGTATAAAGGAAAGGTCCAGAAAAAGCAACTGTATAAAGGAGATTAGTGGTTGCCTGGGAACAGAGGGTGGTGAAGAGATGAACTGAAATGGGCAGGAAGGATCTTAATGGGGGGTGAAGGTAGTCTAACGCCAACTCATCACGACGGTTGCACCAGTTGGTAACGTTACTAAATGTCACTGAGACACGTAATTGAAAGGGGTGGGCTTTATGTCAGTTTGAAGTCATTTACAACCTGAAGTTATTTTAAGGCATGAACGTAATTCATTACATTAACAGAATGGAGGAAACCCATGTGATCGTCTTAATAGGTGGAGGGAAAAAAGCACGTGACAAGTTTCAACATCCTTTCATAGTTGAAAGTAGAAAAAAGCAAAACGACAACAGCAAAACCCTCTCAGAAACCCAAAGAGTAGAAAAGCAAACTCCTTAATCCTAAGGAAGGGTATGAAAGGTCTACAGATAGCCTCATGTTCAATGGTAAAAGAGTGAAGGCTTCCCCCCTAAAATTGTACCAAGGCAAGGACATCCATTTTACCGGAGGCACTAGCCAGTGCAAAGAGTCAAGCGATAAAAATAAAGGTGTAAACATTGAACATCAAGAAGTAAAACTGTCCCTAGTCACAAACGATGTGATTGTCTCTGTCACAGGCCCTAAGAACGCTGCAGAATGTCTACTAGAGTAAGTAAATTCAGCAATGTTACAGGATAAAAAGCCAATATACACAAATGCATTGCTTTTCTATGTACTAGCATTAAACAATTAGAAAATAAAATTCAAGAATAATATTACTATAATAGCATCCAAAATACTTAGGAACAAAGGTAAATATATATATATATATATATATATATATATATATATATCTCCACCAGATCTGTAGATGGAAAGCTGCAGAACTTCACACACACGCACAAAATTTTAAAAGGTAGAAATACACCATGTCCACGTATTGGAGGACAATATTGTTAAGGTGACCACCACCAATAAATTTGACTCAGCGTCAAAAAAAATTCCAACAGAGTGTTTTGGAGACGTTGACAAGCTTGGTCCAAAATCTATATGGAAATGTTAAGCATATGAGGTAGTTGAAACAGTTTTTTAATGTTTATTTATTTTTTTAATTTTTTTTAATGTTTACTTATTTTTGAGACAGAGAGAGACAGAGCATGAGCAGGGGAGGGGCAGAGAGCGAGGGAGACACAGAATCCGAAGCAGGTTCCGGGCTCTGAGCCGTCAGCACAGAGCCTGACGCAGGGCTGGAACCCAAGAACTGTGAGATCATGACCTGAGCTGAAGTCGGAAGCTTGACTGACTGAGCCACCCAGGGGCCCCAATACATATGTATATGCTATATGTATAATATAATGTATTCCCACAATAAAGTAAGAGAGAGAAAAAATTTATTCTCTTTATTAAGGAAATCATAAAGAAGAGAAAGTGCGTTTATGGTACTGCACTGTGTTTACTGAAAAAACCCATGTATAAGGGACATCTGTGTTGGTCAAGGGCCAACTGTAGGTATCCAAATGAAAAACATAAACTTCAAACTACCTCACAGCATACACGAAATTTATTTGAAATGGAGCACAGACTTAAAAGTTACAACTATAAAACAGAAGAGAAAATATTTATGACATTGTAGTAAGCCAAGATTCAAAGCACAAAAAACACCGGACATAAAATAAAAATTGATAAATTGGACGTCTTAAGGATTTAGAACTTCAACTCTTTTTAACACACCGGTTAAAAAGTAAGAAAACAATCTACATTGAGGATAAAATATACACAGTAGATATATCTGGCGAAGGCCCTATGTTCAGCACACACAAAGAATCCCTGAAACTCAGTAAAAAAAAATTTAAAAAAAAGGAGATCGGAGGGGCACCGGGGTGGTTCAGTCCGTTACGGTGTCCGACTTCAGCTCAGGTCATGATCTCACCGTTCATGAGTTCAAACCCGCATTGGGCTCTCTGCCGTCAGCATGGAGCCTGCTTTCGATCCTCTGTCTCTCACTCCCCCTCTCTCTCCGTGTGTCTCTCCCTCTCTCTCTCTCTCAAAAATAAATAAACATTAAAAATAATACTTAAAAGGGTATGGTAAAAGACCAGAGACTCCACAAGATACAATCTATAAACGGCCAATCCTTGATAATATCAAGTATAGCAAGGGAAGGAAACAGCTGGAATTGTCATGTTCGACTGGTGCAGCCTAAAATGGTACAAATGTTTGGAAAACAAACATCTCCTACATATATACTTGCCATATAATCTAGCAATTATGCTTCTAGGTATTTACCAAAGAAAAATGAAAACATGTACACACGCAGGCACACACACAAAAATACCTATACACAAATGTTCCTAGCAGCTTTCTTCCTAAAAGCCCAAAACAGGAAACAATCCAAATGTCATCAACCGATAATGGATATGAGAAATTGTAGCTTGGCCACATGTAAGTGGTTACCTGCAACGATTGGTGGGGATGGAATTGACTGGAAATGCACGCAAGAGAAACTTTGTGGGTGTTGGAAGTGATTTTACCTTGATTGAAGTGGTGGGTACATGGTGTATGCGTTTGTCAAACTCATCAAACTGTATGTATAGTACATAGATTATATCTCGATAAAGTTGATCACAGATTTCACCTGTGAGTTTTTGTTTCCTTAAGGACCTTAATAGAGGCATTTGACATCATGGATGTCTCAGATGTTATTTATATGAACAGCTGAAGATAACAAGGAGGAACAGGAGGGGGGAAGGGAAAGACAGGCAGGACCTAGACCGTGACCTTGAAGGGTTTTGCAAGTCCTGCTAAGGTCTTTGCACTCCATCCTGTGTTAGAGACATTAGGATAATAGCTAAGCTTTACGGGTTCTTTTTGAAACATTCCATTATATTGTCGTCCTATCTTTTCAAGGAAACACATTTATTTTTTTTAAATATAGGCTATGGACACTGAGGCTGACACATTGTACTGGGGAGGTGCGAAATTTATACCACAGCCAGATTAGCAGTTCAAGCAAACAAGTCTGTCCATCAACGTGTGTTGATTCAGGTGTTTTACGTATGGTGTCTAATTTCATTTACACAACGGTACTGCAACACAAGTATATTATATCAGCTCTTACTACATAACAAACCACCCCCAAAATAGTGGCTGAAAAAAATAACCACTTATTCAGCTCACTTTTCTGCAAGTAGACAGATTGGGCTGGGCTTAGCTGGAAGAGTCTTCTAGCCTCCGCTGGGTTCACTTATGCCTCTGTACTCAGCTGGCAAGCAGACTGGAGGCTGGGGAATCTAAATGACCTCTCCTGGAGTGGCTCCTTTCTGCTCCACATGTCTCTCGCCCTTCAGCAAGCCACCCTACATTTTCTCACACGGCAGCTGGGCAGGGTTCCAAGAGAGAGCAGAAGCGTGCGAGGCTTCTTGAGCCTAGACTTCGAACGGGCGCCCATCATTCTTTTGGCCAAAGGAAATGAAAAGGCCCACCCAGATTCAGAGGGATGGGAATCTGGGAATCACCACTTCTTGATGGGCAACACCCATTGCAAAGGGTGAGAATTTAGGAAGGGGTGGAGGACCGTGACCATTTTTGTATCTACCGCAGTTACTATCTCCTTTGCATGTGAAAAAAAAAAAAAAAGGTTCAGAGAAGCTAAGTAACTTTTCTATGGTCACACAGTAAATGACAAGGCTGCCGGCCTCCAATTCCAGACCGTTTCCACAACAAAGTGTGGACCATCATCTTAAGGAACTTATCATATTTCATGCTGTGGAAACCATTATTCCCTCCCCCCGTAATATAGGATAAACAGATGAGAAAATGAACCAACAGGAAGTTTACGAGCAGTAATGATTTCAAATGTAACAGTTTATTTCCTGAGATCTAAACAGAAAAGAATATCACTTCCTTTTGGTAGCATCAGGGGGTAAGAATGTCCCCTCAAAATATTCCACTTGTCCCTAAAGGGTTTCAGAACAAGTGTCCCCACGATGTGCCACTATGGTATGTGGACTGTTTTTAGCTGACGGCTATCAGACCCAGCGGACTCAAGAAAAACTTTTACCTCTCTCTTAAACTACCTAAAAGAATTTAGAGGAGGGGCGCCTGGGTGGCTCAGTCGGTTAAGCGTCCGACTTCAGCTCAGGTCATGATCTCGTGGTCCGTGAGTTCGAGCCCCGCGTCAGGCTCTGGGCTGATGGCTCAGAGCCTGGAGCTTGCCTCCGATTCTGGGTCTCCCTCTCTCTCTGCCCCTCCCCCATTCATGCTCTGTCTCTCTCTGTCCCAAAAATAAATAAACGTTAAAAAAAAAAAAAGAATTTAGAGGAGGGGTCTGGCCCAGCAAGAGAACTATTTTATCTGAATGACCTACCTGTATAGCAGGACAAACATCTAATTATCAAACATGTGCTACTGTATTGTATTGTATCGTATTTTTAATTTAAATTCAAGCTAGTTAACCTATAGTGTAGTATTGGTCTCAGAAATAGAATTCAGTGATTCATCACTTATATACCACACCCAGTGCTCATCCCAGCAAATGCCCTCCTTAATGCCCGTCATCCATTTAGCCCATCCCCACCCACCTCCCCTCCAGCAACCCCCAGTTTGTTCTCTGTATTTAAGAGTCTCTAACGGTTTGCCATCTTTTGAATCTTTTGAATCACCCTCCTCCTCTTAGAAGCTTCAGGCCCCTATCCCATCCTTAGCTCAAGATGGCCCATAAGCCTCAATTGCCTGCGTGTCCTTGGGTCTCCTATTCTTATCAGACCCCTGTACTTATATAATTAAACTGTTTTTCTCCAATTATCTGTTTTATGTTAATTTATTAGACCAACGAAAGAATCTAGGATAGGAAGAAAATGGTTTTCTCCCCAACAGCCTCACGTTTCCTTATCCTTCAGAAAAAGAGGAGCATAAAAACACCAGTCTATTTACCAAGAGCTGTTTGGGGTACACGAGCAACGTCCGTGGATGCAGCTACAATGTTTGTGAGTGGCCACAGTCGGTGTCCAGGGAAAGGGAAGGGAGAAAAGCCTTCTCTTGGTAACTATGCTACAAGTTCCTGTGTAGCAATCACAAGATTGGGGCAAGAGAACACATGGAAAATTCCCCCCGATTAGAAACGTTATCAGGTTATTGCCAGAACAGACCAGTCTGGAACTGGGCTGGACAAATGGACATTTGGGGTCAAATGTCAGCAGGGGAGGGAGCCCGCTATTTCCGAGACCCCCCGACAATGGGTTGGAGCAAAGGGAGAACAATGGGAGAACGTGCTTTTTGAATGTTCTGCAGCCATCAGCTGGAGAAGGAGCAGCCAGGCCGGTGCCGGAAGCGAGGCTGGACCTCGGGAAATGGGCGCTGGCAATGTACACATATACATTGACAATGGGAGGAAGTGACTGCAGAGAAGTGGAAAAAGGCAGAGCTAGGAGCTTTTGTCTATCGAGTTCCTTGCGTGTGAGAACGAGGGGCAGGCACTTACTACTGCACCCCCAAATTTGAAGGTCGATCCTTCTTACCAAAATAAATGAAATGGCACAGTGGTCCCCGGGCTTGCACAATCATGGGACTCACCTGGAGAGCTTACGCCCAGTACAACTTCCTGGGCCCCCGTCCAGAGATTCTGATTCTGTAGAAGGTCAAGGTGGGGCCCAGGAGTCTGTGTTTTTAACAAAAGCTCCAGGTGATCGTGATGCTCAGACAAGCATGGCATATGTTAATGTGTAGCTGTGCAGGGCTTTCTAAACTTTTTTCTCAGTAGGACACATAGAAAATATTTGGGATGCGTATGGGGCGGGGGGCACTGTTCTTGATAGAAGGCAACAGGCTCAGGCCTCTCTCTGGCATCCTGAGGGTTGGGATAACCAGTATCTTCGTGCTCCGCTAACAGGTGTAATAGTCAAAATACGGAGTCGCAAGAGGGCACAGTGTCTGGCCTCTAGGACTGCCTTTTGTTCTGCAGGAAGAGTCTGGAGGATTCCGGGGATGGACCCCGGGGCAGCAGGATAAGGCAGGAGGCCTGCGCCAGCATTGACTAACAATGAGATGCCGGCCACGGGTAAGCCTCGGTGTCCTCATCTGCTCCAGGAGTGTGACCACGAATCCTCTCCCGCAAGGTTGTCGTGAGCATCAGATACACAGAGGAGCCCCTGGTATTTTTGTTCAGACCTAAACCATGGCACCGGCCCCCGCTGCCAGTCTCGAAATTTAAAGATGCCTCTGGAACCTTTGAGATGTTTGTTTGTTTGTTTGTTTGTGGGCGTTTAAACGCCCTTTGGGATTTTTGTTTTGTTTGTTTTTTCAGGTCGAAGGGAAGCAGAATTCGCCACCACAAAACATCCCTCTTTGGCATCAGGATTGTTTGGGGCCGGTTAGTTTTAAGAAACAGCAGACCCAAGAGAAGCTCTGCAAACTGAGTCCAAGTTACCCTTTTGTAAGAGACATTAGCATTTATAAGGGAAATCTCCATTTGTCAGGGCGTCTTCTCTGTACCAGGACATTTGGATGACCAAATCTCTAGAAATTTTGTATCAGGAGGAATGTTCTATGATGAGGAAAGCAACCACTTAAATCTGCACAGCAATCTTAACCTTGTTCATTGTGATTTTCCTGGTTGCCTCCTATAACTGCTCTCCCACCCCAACATCTTCTTTTGTCTTTAGCTGGAGATGGCATTTAAAGTGGTGGCGAAGGCCATTTGGGGGAGGTACTCAGTTTTTCTGGGTATTTCCCATGCATACAGGAGATGTACATGCCATTAAAATTCTGTTTGTTTCCCCCCCTTTTATTGCAAGGGATCTCAGCCAAGAACCTAGAAGGGTGGAGGGAAAATTATGTTTCCTCCCCCACAAAGCCAGTGAAATGTTCCAAGAGTTCCCATGCAGATCCACAATCCCTTGTCCGCAATGCCAAAGTCCAAAACACTCTGAACTCCAAAAGGCTTCCCATATTTGGTGGAATAATATGACCTGAGCTGAGCCCTTTCCAAGAAAAACCTGGCATAAGGCGTTGCCAATAGAGTTTACTCCAGAAATACTAGTGTTCCATTTTAGGGTGTTTCACAAACTCCCCTAGGGGTGTTACATAATGTATGATATATGCACAGTATTTTCTTTCTAAAATGTGGAAAGCCCTGAGTTCTGGAATAATTGATCCCAGGGCGAGCTGTTTTTACCCACAGAACTTCTGACACCAAAAAGTGTGCGTTTTTTTTTTTTCCTCACACCAACCAATTCTCCAACTCTCTAGATACTAAGTGGGTGTCCTACAACCCAACCATGACTCCAACCACCCAGAATTAGCCTCAGATCCACAAGGTCAAGGGCCAATCCCACAAGACTGCCCCCACATCAGATACCAGTCACAAGTGTTGGGTCCTCAGGCAACCTACACCCTATCTGGAAAATTGAGAGGTTCCTACAACCTCCCCTCCCTTTCGTATTTGATACTTTGCTAGAACAGCTCACAAAACTCTGCAAAACACTTCACCAGCTTTATAACCAGTTTATTTTAAAGGCTACAAATGAACAACCACATGAAGAGGTACCCAGGGTGAGGGCCGGGAGGGCTCTGAGCACAGGAGTTTCTGTCTCCAGGGAGTTGGGAGTGCACCACCCTCCCAGGGCCTGGATATGCTCCCCAACTTGGTAACTCCCCAGACATCATTTAGAGGTTTCTGTGGAAATTCCATGACACAGGCACAATTGATCATATCATTGGCTTTTGGTGATTGAACTCAATCTCCAGCCCCTCTCACCTACCAGAGGTCTGCAGGTGGGGCTGAAAAATCCACCTCTAGAATGACGGGGCTGGTGCCTCTGGTGACCAGCCCCATCCAAGAGTCACCTCATTAGCATAAACTCAGGTAAAGCTGACAGGGACTTGCTATAAATAACAAAAGACTCTCTTATCACTGAGGAAATTCCAAAGGTATTAGAATCTCTGTGTCAGGAACCATGGACAAAGACCAAGTATATATTTCCTATTATGTCACACAGGGGTTTCTGAGAAGGGACTGTAACCTGTCTCTCCCACTCCCCTCCCCCCAACTAAAAGTTGCCGAATGGTTAACCTTCAAGGAGGTCTCTGAGATTATTTGCCTTCATATCAGGGATCTCTTCTGCAGAGAACTTCTGATTTCTGCTTGGAATTATGGACGTTGAAAATAAAACAGCCTGGGGGTGCCTGGGTGGCTCAGTCGGTTAAGCGGCTGCCTTCAGCTCAGGTCACGATCTCATGGTTGGTCGAGTTCGAGCCCCGCATCGGGCTCTGGGCTGACAGCTCAGAGCCTGGAGCCTGCTTCAGATTCTGTGTCTCCCTCTCGCTCTGCCCCTCCCCTGCTCGTGCTCTGTCTCTCTCTGTCTCTCAAAGGTAAATAAACATTAAGAAAGAAAATTTAAAAGAAAAGAAAAGAAAAAAAAGAAAGGAAAGGAAAGGAGAAGAGAAGAGAAGAGAAGAAAAGAAAAGAGAAGAGCCTGGTATTTTACCAGCAAAATTGGTTTATTCACGAATAGCAGAGAAATTACAGTTGAGGACACCTATGACAAACTGTAGGCAAGTCCAGAGAACAAAGGAGAGGAACATTACCTTATAGGAAAAAAGAAAGAGGTTGGAAGGGATTGCTTTGAACAAAAGTCCATTAGAGGAAAGATGGTTTCTCATTGGCTGAGCTGTGGCAATTTCTCATTGGCTGGGCTGTGGCTGGCGGTTTCTCATTGGCTGGGCTGTGGCTGTGGCAGTTTCTCAGTGGCTGGGCTATGGCAGGACTGGGAGAAAATCTTCCTTGCTCCTATGTCCATAGTAAATCTTCCTTACTTCCTGTTGGGCCTGCAATTGATGATGAGTCCATGGGGCATGAGAGCTCCCTCTTTTGGCCCCCCAACTTTATTTTAAATGAGATTTCCTTTATTCAGTTGCACAGAATCTTCTAGAGCCAGAGACCTCACTAGGTAAGTCCTGGAAAGTCATTCCATTCCATCAGGGATCACTTCCTCTCCTCAAAGGACTTCTGGAGTCTGCACCAAATCTGTTTCCTTTACACCTCCCTCCCCCAACAGTGGTCCCTGTTCTGATTCCTGTAGCCCAGAGAATCTAGCAAGACTTCTTCAGCTGGGTTTAGCTCTCGGGGCCAGATACATAATTTTGGGGCCCAGTACAAAATGAAAACTTGGGGTCCCAATTCAAAAAAACAAGTGGGGGGTACCCGGGTGGCTCAGTCGGTTAAGTGTCTGACTTCAGCTCAGGTCATGATCTTGAGGTTCATGAGTTCGAGCCCCGCGTTGGGCTCTGAGCTGACAGCTCAGGGCCTGGGGCTTGCTCTGGATTCTGTGTCTCCCTCTCTCTACCCCTCCTCCACTCACACTCTGTCTCTCTCTCTCTCTCTCTCTCAAAAATAAATCAGAATTTTCAAAAATTAAAAAAAAAAACAAGGGAAAATGCCATTGAGGGCATTACAAATATAAAACTAAGCTTTTTCCTTTGTTCCACAGTCTCTCTTTTCAATTTGTCACAAGGGTTTTTACTCGGTTTTAATGTCCTAAGTGAAGAAGAATTTGAATGTTAAATTATTGGCATGAATTTTATTCACGTTTATATTGTGCATTCCCAGTTTTAAATGTAAGTATTAGAAGACATAATGCACAGGTGGAATCAATGAAATGACACAATTTGTGCTTCATATAGCCTGTTGGTGCTTGTGTGCTTTGTTCTTACCAGAACGGTTGAGACACTGCACAACATTAACTGCTTTCATTTTATTTCTTGTTTTCAAGTTCATTTATTTATTATTGTGAGAGGGGGGAGGGGCAGATAGAGAGGGAGAGAGAGAATCCCAAGCAGGCTCTGTGCTGACAGCACAAAGACCAATGTGGGGCTCTATCCCACAAACCGCGAGATCATGACCCGAGCCGAAATCAAGAGTTGGATGCTCAACTGACTGAGCCCCCCAGGTCCCCTTCATTTTATTTCTTGATAGGCACATACTCTACCAAAACTCTTTACTTCGGGCTCACTGACGAGAAAGGGAAGGCAAGTGTCGGCTGCCTGTCTTTCTTTTCCTTTCTATGTCACCATTTTCCCCGTCAGTGGCTGGCTGATACAGACAGGTAAGACTGATAAGAAAGGATATGGGAGAGTTCCTTGGTGGTTCCAGTTTCTGGGAATCCCATTACCTACTTTCTGCTTTTGAAGGAAGTTCTGGTTAGAAAGGAAAGTATCATAGCCCCTGTGTTATTTGGTTGTAGCTGTAACACACTGACCTTGCACTCACTTTGAGTCTTGTTGGACTCTTACACATCACAGGGCTATAGGGCATCTTGAACATCACATGCATGGGGAGTAAGGGACAGGGACACTACTCCTGTGTGTATTTCCTTTACTCGCATGCATGCTCCAGGGTCCCATCAGATTTCACTTACAAAATACAAGTTCAAAGATAAAATTTTAAGTTCCAGACAGCCCCAGCAGAGCATCCAACCAGGGTGAGGCCCTTCTGAGCATAGGGCCGTGCGGGGCCTGCACAGGTCATATACCCATGAGGTTAGGCCTTCTGCAGGTGGAATCCGCAGGAGTGGATTTTCCTGTCCTTTCTATGTTTGGACTGTCGAAATTTAGGGTCCCCAGGAGAGCCCATATCGAAGTCACCTAATGGTCCCGAGCTGGAGGAAATTCACCCATGCTGAACAATGGCTTCCCGCGCTGGTCCCAGCACCATTTGCATTTTCAAGAGGCTGTGCAAGACGAAGTCTCAAAAGCGTTGGTTGTATTTAGAGATACGTGGGTCACTTTGGCAAGAGTCATTTCAGTGGAATGGGGAGTGGAAGGCAAGAGCCAGAGGACTGGCCAAATAATGAGTGAGGATGAGGAAGGGGAGCCAGGGGGGACAGGTAGTGGCAAAAAGAGAAAAAGGGGCAGTGGGTGAGGGGTGAGTTCAGGGGGTAGGTTTGCAAGGACAAGAGAGAGCTGAGCCTTGTTGGTGCTCCTGGGAAGGAACTGTGAAGGAGATTGGTGTGGGCCCCTGAGGCAGGAGGCCCTGGAGAGGCTGAGACCTGTGTGAAGACAGCCACTGAAGACAAAATTGAAAACCTCCCCCCCTCCCCCCACAGGCTGCTCTCACGACCGTCTGTAAATGCCACAGTCTGAGGGACAGGGTCTATGCCATATAGGCAGCTACCAAACCACTCAGCAAGTCATGGACCAGGGATTCCATAGAACGTGGTGGGCAACTGAGGAGACAGGAGGGTGGTGGGACAGGAGAAATGCTCTGTGTGTGTGTGTGTGTGTGTGCGCGCACGTGTGTGTATGTGTATGTGTGTGTGTGTATGTCTGCGTCCATGTGTATGCATATATGTGTGTATTCGTGTACATGTGTGTGCATATGTGTATGTATGTGCACGTGCATGTGTGTGCACGTGTGAGTGCATATGTGTGTGTGCATGTGTGTATACATATGTGCACGTGTGTGCATATGGACATTTGTGTGTGCGTGCGATGCACGTGTGTATGTGTGTGCACGTGTGTACACTGTGTATATGTATGAGTGTGTGTGCATGTATGTCTTTATATATGTAGTTTGCATGGGAATAAAAATTCAGTGAAGCAAAACAGGAGGGACAGACAGGATCTAGGAGGCTGGCTTCATTCTCCATGGCCCTTGTCTTATGCTTAAAGCCTTAGTTGCATCAGTGGGGTGACCAGCAAGTCAGATCATTGGGACCCTGAATTGACTGCTCTGGAGCTTTCCTTCCAGCCAAACCCCAGCCTGTCCAGATTTATGACCTGCCTCCTGGTCAAATCTGCAAAGAAGAGGCTAGGAGGAGCATGGACCCTCACAGGGTCCATGTCCTGTCCCAGCTCAGTCACCATGTGTGGCATCTTGAGGGCAGCCTTGCACCTATCTGGGCTTCTGTTTTCTCACGTCTAAAATAGGAGGTGAATGGACAGGCAAAGGATGATCCCCAAGACCCTATTCAGCTCTCAGGTTAAAAGCTATTCCAACCCGGGGCGCCTGGGTGGCTCAGTTGGTTGGGCGTCCAACCTCGGCTCAAGTCGTGATCTCATGGTCTGTGAGTTCCAGCCCCGCGTTGGGCTCTGTGCTGACAGCTCAGAGCCTGGAGCCTGTTTCCGATTCTGTGTCTCCCTCGCTCTCTGTCCCTCTCCCGCTCAAGCTCTGTCTCTGTCTCTCTCAAAAATAAATAAACATTAAAAAAAAAAGCTATTCCAACCCAATTAAAAAATGGGCAAAGGACATGAACAGACATTTCTCCAAATGGCCAACAAGCATAAGAAAATATGTTCAACCTCATTAGTCATTATATAAATGCAAATCAAAACCAGGTGAGATGCTTCACACTCACTAGAATGGCTATTTAAAAAGCCCCAAGGTTGCCTGGGTGGCTCGGTCAGTTGAACGTCCAACTCTGGGTTTCAGCTCAGGTCATGATTCCAGGGTTGTGTGCTGGGGTCATGCTGAGCGTGGAGCCTGCTTGAGATTCTCTGTCTCTCCCCGTCTGCCCCTCTCTCCTGCTTATACACTCTCTCTCTCTCAAATAAATTAATAAATTAACTAATTCGTTAAAATTAAAAAAAAAATCCCAAACCTGAAAATAACAAATGTTGGCAAGGATGTGAAGAAGTTGGAACCCTCATATGTCGCTGATGTGGATGTAAAATGGTACAGCTGCTGTGGGAACCAAGTTGATGGTTCCTCCAAAAGGTAATCATAGAATTCCCACACGAGCCAGCAATTCTAGCTCCAGGAGTATACCTAAAAGAATTGAAAACAGAAGCTCAAAGAAGTACCTGTACTAATTTCATATTCATAGCAGCACTATGCATAGCCAAGACAGGGTAACAAGGCAAATATCCATCAATGGATGAATGGATAAACGAAGTGAAATATTACTCAACCATAAAAAGAATGAAGTACTAGGACGTTACGTTTAATGAAACAAGTCAGACAGAGAAAGACAAATATCATCTGCCCTGGGGGACCTGGGTGGCTCAGTCGGCTAAACATTTGACGTCGGCTCAGGTCATGTCTCACCATTTGTGAGTTCCATGCCCAACTCAGGCTCTGCACCGATAGCGTGGAACCTGCTTGGGATTCTCTCCCTCCCTCTCTCTGCCTCTCTTCGGCTCATGCTCTCTCTCAAAACAAATAAACTTTAAAAAAATTCCCATCACCAGAAGAATAATTTGTAACTATGTCTGGTGATGGATGTTAAGTAGACGTAGTGTGGTGAACATTTCACAATGTACGAAATATTGAACCCTTATTTTGTATACCAGAAACTAATATAATGTTATATGTCAACTATATATCAAGTTTTTAATGTTGATTTAGTTTTGCGAGACAGAGAGAACGAGAGAGAGCAGGGGAGGGGCAGAGAGAGAGAGAGAGAGAGAGAGAGAATCCCAAGAAGGTTCCAAGCTGATAGCAGGAAGCCCGACTTGGGGCTCAAACTCATGAATGGTGAGATCATGACCTGAGTTGAAGTCAGACGCTTAGCTGACTGAGCCACCCAGGCGCCCCAACTATGCATCAATTTTTTAAAAAAGAGTGAGACACCAATACATGCTACAACATGGGTGAACCTTGAAAACATTAAGGTAGGTGAAAAATATAAAACTGAAAAGGGCCCATGTTATGTAATTCTATTTCTATGAAATGTCCAGAATGAGTAAATCATAGACAAGAAATGAATGCACATTGGTGATTGCCAGGGGCTGGGGTGGGATGAGGAACAGGGGTGGGGGCAGGGTTTCCTTCCTTTCTTTTTGAACTAGGGAAAGTCGGTGGTTGCACAACCATGTGCATGTAATGAATGTCACTGAATTGTACACTTTGAAATGGCTAATTTGATATTACCGTGCATTGCACCCTAATTACAAAAAGGAAAGGGGAAGAAATGATTCCAGGATCTCTTCATGACAGAGCAGAGCCCCTATGAGTCCTTAAAGACACTCGTCTAGAACTAGTCGTGGCCCCTCGGGGCTGCCCATCCCCTATCCTCACATCTGATTAATGGGCTCAGAGTCCACAGCACAAGATAATGACCCTAATGACCAACCCCAAAGGTCTAATCATCCCTCTGCCTTCCCCTTCCCTAGTTCCATCCCAAGCTATCTTTGTCTTTTCTGGAAGACGCCCTTCCCTTGGTGAGTAAAAGAGAGCCACTTCCCCAGCACCTATTTTGGGAACCAGCCTGGAGCGTGGAAAAACAACCACCATATAGGGAGACATTCTCCTTTGAAGGCATCTGACTCGCCAGAGGTGGGAGGTGGAACCCCTATCCTGGAGCCTGGAGTTTGAGGAAACAGACACTTCAAAGGTTGGCAGTGGCTGCCGTCCAGGTTTCCTGTGGCCTGCAAAGACGCGCAATGGTTACTCTCCCTGACTTTGTCTTGCCGGACGGACCTGGATGTGTAGGATTAGTCACACCCTGGCTCACTTTACAAAGGAGGGACTCTTGGACAAATTGATTCTCAACCAGTTTTCTTGCAGAACTGTGGAGAAGGGGCTACTTTCAACCTCTCTTGGGAATGCAAATGGTAGACTGGATGGGGGAGAGCGATGGAAGGACAAAAACCATAACATAGAATATTTGGGGTAGGGCTGAGCTGCAGTTGCACGGTAACTCGCTGTGACCTTTTCGAGCTCCTTCACTTCAAATTTAAATTGAGGGGCTTGCCTTAAACCAGAGAAAATGAAGGAAATGATCAAGAACCTGGGCAGGTAAGTTTACGGTTCAATACATGCAGCCATGTATCACTATGGATGCAGAAACTGACATGCGTTTCGGAAAGGGCAACACCTTTGTGACCTGGTGTCCCCAGGTCACATCAACGGAAGGGTGTCAGGGGTCGGCATAGTCACAAAATAGAACAGCGCGGAACAACAAAAGTTGAGTTCAAGATAGTGCTGTTTAGTGAGGAGAACACTGGTGTCCCTCAGGTTTGGGTTTGGATTGCGGGTTTTTCCACTTACCAGCAGCGTGGACTTACTTTCTCCATTTGTAACATGGGATATGCTTACATCTATGTCACGCACACAGATACCTAGTAGAGTCGTAGCCATGAGAGATCATGAATGCAACATGTCTGGAATACTATAGGCTGTCAATAAATAATGGTTGTTGTTTCTTTGGCTCAGACCCCCAACTTCTATCATGGTGAGTTTTTTCCTAGAGACCAATCAGACCATTACGTGCCAGATGCCCAGAGAGAGCACCCCTCTGGACCTCCAGACATGTCAGAAATGTAGGATGAAGAAAATGAAGACATCCTTTCTGGCATCCTTTCTCTGTATGCAAAGAGCCAAAAGAGATATCATTATTACTCCCATTCTTAGGAACGTATTGAAAGGAAATTACTGGGGAAAAACGGAAAGGTCGCCTTTATAGGTGTTTCTCAGGATGATGTTCATATACACAACAGAAAGCTTATTCTACACGAAGGCCTGGGAAACATGATTCTTTGATCTCATGGAATACTACCGATTTTAAATGATCAATGCGATATTTGTGTAGGGAGATGATACCGTGTAAATGAAGCAATGTAAAATTTAAGAAATTGGCTCCCAAACTGCATATACATCGGAATAATAACTATTGAGCTTATAGCTGAAGAGTGGAAGGGGCCATGGAGAAATGCAGATGGTTGACACGATGGGGGAGTGGCTTTAGGATGCAATTTTTTTTTAATGCCACAAGGCTATTTAATATTCCTTTTTAATTATCTGCTTTGGTGATGTGGCTGAATCGAAGATTTCTAAGACTTCCCTCCTCTCTAGTGCTCTATGCCCTCCTACTTGAGTAAGTTATACAGCTTTGTTTCCTCATCCATAAAATTGTGTTGTGCTTTTCTAGTTTCAAATCCTTAGACTTGTCTGCGTCTGCTATCGGTCGCTGCATAACGAACCCTGCCAAAATTCAGCAGTTTCAGCTGGTAAGTATTTATGGTCTCGTGCAGTCTCTGAGGGTCCAAATCTGGAAGGGGCTTAGCTGGGTGGTTCTGGCTCAGGGGCTCTCTGGAGGCGGCAGTCAAGCTATTATCCAGGGCTGACTCATCTGAAGGCTTGACTGGGGCTGGCGAATCCATTCATAAGCTCACTCACGTGTTGCCAGTGCCTTGCCACAGGGGCCTCCCCATAGGGCTGCTCCCAACATGGCGGCTGACTCCTCAGAGTGAATGATTCAGGGCAGAGAGCCCCAGACCAAGTTGCAGTCTTCTATAGCCTGATCTGGGAAGTGAGATGCCATTACTCTGTCACATGCTGTTGGTCACACAGAATAACTCTGAGACCGTGGGAGGGAAGTGCCCAAGAGTGTGAACGCCAGGCGGTAAGGCTCACTGGGGCCACTGAGGGCCGGGAATGCATCATACAGCAAAGGTACTCTGCCCGCGTACTCCCAAATACAGCCGGCCTATTGGGTATCACATTACCTACCACCCTGTACCTAGTGGGTGGCCAAGAAATCCTTACTGAGTGAATAAATGCTTTTCTACATTTATTAAAGGCGTGGGAGGAGTAGAGACAGGGTATACAAAATGCCTAGCTCACCACATGCATCCCGTGAAGAGGCAGATACTGCCATCCTGCTCCCTACAAATGACATTGAAGCTCAATGAGCCCAAGGTCACAAACTGAGAGGTGGCTGACCTTGGGTCCCAATCCAGGCAGACCTGTCTGATGCTTAAGCCCACGCTATCTTCTTTCTTTTTTTTTTTTTTAATTTTTTTAATGTTTATTTATTTTTGAGAGAGAGAGAAAGAGAGAGAGAGAGAGCAGGGGAAGAGGAGAGAGAGAGAGGGAGACACAGAATCTGAAGCAGGCTCCAGGCTCTGAGCTGTCAGCACAAAGGCCAATGCGGGGCTTAGAATCACGGACCACGAGGTCACGACCTGAGCTGAAGTCAGACGCTTAACCGACTGAGCCACCCAGGCGCCCCGAGCCCACGCTATTTCATGCTTCATTTTTCAGTGCTGAATTCAAAAACACAATGACTTCCCTTTCATGGCTGGGTTGTGCTTAGTTTTCGGTTGGCTCAGGCACAGAACTTTCAAAACCCACTGCACCTTTTGGGAGCTGCCTGTCAGGTCTCCTAAGTGCCTTTCCACGACCCTTACCTATTGCTGGAGATGTGCCGATAACTGCTGAACGACCAGTTCTGGGGGGCAAAAAGGCATCCTGATTTGCAGCAGTTGTTGGTTGCCATGATGTAAATATTCCCACCACGGCCACGTTCAAGCTACCAACCTGACGTCACAAATGCAGTGTTGGGAAGACCGGACGCTCTTGGAAGCCCATAGAAGCCAGCACCAGCACCCCCTCTCCAAGTATCCGAAACTTCCGGAAAGAACGTAGAATGGCCCCCAATCCCATTTGGACCTGTTAAGATGTTTCCGCCTTTCTAGTTGTTCCTGCTCTGCCTCTTCCTGTAAGAGCCTCCCAGTCTATGAATGTGCGCCTGGAGTTTGGAGCCTGTGGTCGCGCCAGTCCCAGATTTGCCTCCCCTGAGCCTAGTCCATCCCCGCAGCCCTGACCCAGGGCTTGTGTCTGAATGATGTGGCGGTACAGATCTATCCCTCAAGCCCGCTCGTGTAAGACTGCCGATGTCTTAGCTATGCCCCTCCCCACTCCTCTCATATTGCCAGCTGCCCCAGGCTCAGTGGGAGCACCAAACCCTCATCCGTGGGAAGTTGAGGGGGCACCCATTGTTAGACACCCCGGTATCAGCGCAGTCAAGAGCACACAGCCACGCAGAGTCCACACAAAGCTCACGGGGCTTCGTGCTGGCGGTGGGCTGTCCATGTCCCCAGCCAGAGTCCGAGTGGCTTCCTCATTATTGGAAAACATACCCAGGGCTGAGTTTTTGGCCAGGTGTGGGAAGATGACAGACACAGACAACTGGTCTACCCCCTGCCTCGGAAGAAGGGTTGACAACTTACGATCCCCCAGAGAAAGGGGCAGGCCATGCTGTGTCCCCCAGGGCCGCTTGGGGAAGCAGCAAGGGGCGGTCAGGAGGCAGGAGCAGAGGAGAGCATGGACCCCGAGGCTTCTCTGTGGTCCTTGCAGAACAGAATGGGCGAGGCAGGGGAGGTCCGTTGCGTGAGTTTAGGATTAGATGGTTTCGATGTGTCTGGCAGGCTCTGGGCTGCAGGGATGGTCCCTGGTGACTCAGAACTGGGCCCTGGGGTGATTTAGGGCAGGGGGAAGATTGCCCTGCTGTGTGAGTTTGATACAGGAGGTTGGTGGAGGTAATGGGCTCTCAACTCACCGGCAAGCCGTTTGCCATCCTTAGTAGGAATTAGTCAGCCCTGGGCTGGACCATCCTTCCCAGGTCCACAAGGCCCCAAGATGTCAAAGCAGCACAAAATATAGAGAATAAGAAAGATGATGAACACATTCATCCTAGCAGATTGCTCTGTCCGAGGCTCTGGGGTTCCAAAATCTGAGGGACCGTGGAGTTCAAACTCTGGGTCTTTTTGAGCTGTGTGGTGTGACCGCAGGAAGCTGCTGGAAATCCTCGGAGGTCAGCTTTGTAGACAGTGTGGTGGGGGGTGATGGCACCGCCCTGCAGTGGGTGTAGCCCCCCCCCCCCCAGCACAGCCCCGACATGCCATGGGCACTGGAGAAAGGGCATCTGCAATTTTAATGAGTGCAGGGGGTGGGATGGGCTCATGTAATAGGTTTGTATTTAACCCCGTTACATTTCGCCTTGTTAAAAATCACAACGTTGTGTGTGATGGCAAAGCACTAGAAACAACATCGACGCCCTTCAATAGGGATTTGTTAAAGTGTGGAACCATCCATACAGTATACATGGATGAGGAAACGCGATCATACGAAATAGTGTTTATGTCTTGTAATCGAGGGCACAGGGCAGGTCTCAGGATCTAAAATTTCCTAGAATCTCGTTTGAATTTACACACATGCACACACGCACACACGCACGCATGCATGCACACGGGCACACCCATATCTGGGTCCCTGGTTGAAAAGGGACATTTCTGCCACGTGGTGCCACCAGGGGCTCTGGTTGCCAGTCGCCTCGCAGGCTGACGGGTCCCACTAGCGGTGGCTGCTCAGGGCTGAGAGCCCTTGCTCCTCAGCGGCCAGGCCAGTGTGGTGCTGGGGGAGGGCAATTGCCCTGGATTGGGGTGGTCCTCACAGAGGGGAGTCGAGGGCAATTCGCTCCACCCCCCTGGCTAATCTGATGCATCTGAAGGCTCAGCCCCCGGACACGAGGGGGGGGGGGGGTCAGGCAGGTTCTGGAGCATGTGAGCAGTGACAAAGCCCTTGGGGGCTCTCAGGGGCCACCGCATCAGTGGTCTGAGGCAACGGACTTGGCAAGAGCGTGGGTGAAATAACCGGAAGTGCAGGAGCCCAGAGAAGGTCAAGTTCGCCCAGCCTGGGGCCACCTGATCAGGCTCAGGGTAGTGGGAGGGGTCACGAGTCTGGCCTTAAAAGTTCGGCTGGTTCAGCCAAATGGAAATAAGGTGCCCCAAGACCCCAAAGACTTGTTTTCCTATCCCCCACCGTCCACTTGTGATGGCTCACCGTCTGGGCAACTTGGGCAAACTCTGTGAGCCTCCACGTCTGCATCTGTAGAATGGGCACGTGACGCTGTCTATTTCCAAGAGTACCAAGAGAATTAAATAAGATCGAAAGCAAGTTTATATCTATCTATATCATATCATATCATATATCATACCATATCATATATCATATTAGATATGTACAACCAGTCCTGAACTGTCAAGGTATAACTTTCATAAAGCTTAAAACATGATTCTCATCAAAATATAGAATGAAGAAAACACACAGAGGGAACACAGGTGAAAGATTTATTCAGCTTATTTTTTTTTTAATTTTTTTTTAACGTTTTTATTTATTTTTGAGACCGAGAGAGACAGAGCATGAAGGGGGGAGGGGCAGAGAGAGAAGGAGACACAGAATCGGAAGCAGGCTCCAGGCCCCGAGCCATCAGCCCAGAGCCCGACGCGGGGCTCGAACTCACGGACCGCGAGATCATGACCTGGCTGAAGTCGGACGCTCAACCGACTGCGCCACCCAGGCGCCCCTCAGCTTATTTATAAGGGAACCAGGAAGGTGATAGACCCGGAGCGTGTAGGGCCTGGATTTTTTCAGTATGTATTTTTTAGGGTTAGAAGGACCTGCTGATACAAAATGGGTCAATGTCAACAAAGGTATACTCTTTGGGCTCATCTTTTCTACTGAGTCCAAAAACTTGGCATTTCTGCCAGACAAAAAGCCACAAGCCAGCGTGTGACTTCGCATACCATGCGCATCGGCAAAATCAAACACAGGTTCGCTCTCCGTGGGTGAGCCCAGGAAGCAAGGTCCCCGGAGAACGTGGAAAAGACAGGCTGAGCTTTATTTTCCAGTGAAGGGTGACTCTTCTGAAGAGTGCAGAGAGGTCCCCAGCAAACGGGGAGTCTCCTCCCCCTGCCGACCCTCATCTAACTGCCCTCGTGTCAGTGACATGGCTTCTAATTCCTCCAACTAACTTGAAGAATGACCTAATTGTGCGGATGGAGTATTAAAAACCATTGTTGACAAGACAAAACTGTGTCTTTGGGAAAATAACTTACAAGACGGTTGAAGAACTGAGTGACTTTAGAGCAAAGCTCCTTCCATCCCTCCATCCCGTCTACTTGTTATGTAAGAAAGCCTGGTCAGAACTTAACATCTCTAAAGACAAAAAATAGCAGAGAACTGAAGCTGGTCCCACACGAAATTTTGCAATAATACACATCCACAGATGGAAGGAGAAAGCCATTAGGCATCCATCACAAGATGCGTTTCCAGTAATGTTTTACGTTTTTTTTGTTGGTTGGTAATTAACATACCCTGTAATATATTCTCTTGATTAATCAGTCGTGAACTTGTGATCATTGACAACTCTGTTCAGAAACCTCTTTACACTTGGTGCCTACGTTCAGAGGGAATTACAATTGTCTGCATTTCCATTTACAGTAAAACGTTGGTTTGCAAGCATAATTCGTTCCAGAGACATGCTTGTAATCCAAACTTGCATATCAAAGCAAAATTCAAGAACCATTGGCTCAGTCGTGATCACATGACGTTCAGCGTCGCGTGCTACTCATATTGTAAGACATCACTTGTTTATCAAGTTAAAACGTATTAGCAATGTCTGCTCGTCTTGCGGAACACTGGCAGAAAAAGATACTCAAAACCCAAGGCTTTACTGTATATCTGTATTTTCATAGCAGGCAAGGACTATCTTTATTACATTGAAACCCAATTTTGGGGACAGAAGTGGAGTAGACATACGAATTCAAAGAGAAAAATATATATAAAATATGTAGCTTTTGACAATGAATTATTTATGTATTCATAGAAACGTTCGATATTGGATACAGAAGGAAGCCAGAATACGTCATGCCAAAATATGCCTCTTTTATGTAAGAATTATTTTGAGTGGTAGGCAATTATGATGAAGCCAATGCAGGAAAAGCCCTCTCTGCCCCCTCATCTCTGCCTCAAGGCAGGGTGTAAATCTTCCTGTAGTAGAGACAGGTCTAGACTCATCAGTCCAGAGATAACGCCCGGAGGAAACCGCACACTGTTTACTCTATTCATTTCCCCCATTTATTTACCTTCCTGAAGTCTGCTGTCCTTGGAGCCTGAAATCGTTGTCCTGCCGTCTCTTGGCAAATGCACTGTTCTTTTTAAAGATGCCAGATGAGCCCAAGTTTTAGCCAGCCCTTCGAGCTATTCATCCCTGAGTTTCTGCCATGCGTGTATGAGATACACCTGTTAATAAATCTCCTTTTTTCTCTCGCTAATCTTTTTGTTCCAGAGCCCTCGCCAGGAACCTAGAAGGTATAAAGAAGAAAGATGGTTTTTTTCTTCTCTTACAGAAGATCAAATTGCTATGGCCTTTAGATGCCACAGAATACTTTATCATTATTATTAGTAGTAGTAGTTTTAGAATGAAGTTTTTTTTATGTTTATTTTTTATTTTTGAGAGAGAGAGCCAAGCATGAGGGGGGAGGGGCAGTGAGAGAGGGAGAGAGAGAATCCCAAGCAGGCTGCACACCGTCAGCACAGAGCCTGACGTGGGGCTTGAATTCACAAACTGTGAGATCATGACCTGAGCTGAAATCAAGAGTCAAGGGCTTAACCAACTGAGCCACCCAGGTGCCCCTGAGTCGTTTTTTATTACAATTTTTCTGGGAAGTGAGGGAGAAGAAGGAAGCTGTAAAATCAAGACTCAAACTACAGAGCCCCTGGAAAGGCATTTGGGAACAGAACAGATGACCCCTTATGACCCTGCCCACTGCACCTGAACTGTCGTCTTCACCGAGAGCTCAAGGTCGCTCGAGTTCCACGGGACACTTTTAGGAGGGAGGTGAAATTGGTTCAGTTTTAAAAATCTCACTATTTACAATATTTTGGAATGAGGGGCTATGCAGCTATCTCAACTTCAGGTGAGTTTTAGGTGTCAACCTAAGTGTGTACAAAGGGATTATTTTTTAAATTGCCTTAAAGAGTTCACCCGGGAAAAACAAAAACAAAACCAGAACAAACAACAAACAAACCACAAAAGAACCTCTACCCTGGGCTGGACGTCAGAATCCCCGCCCCCACCCCCAACCCAGGGAAGGTTTGGAAAGATCCCAGCGCCCGGGCTTGGACGTGATGCTCTGCGAGGGCTGGCTTCTCCTGGCTTGTGTGAGCCGATGATTACAATTTCAGGAGTTTTGCATGGATATTCTCAAACATCAAACTAGAAAAACGTATAGTAAATTATATGCTTTTAAAATTGTATTTCTTCTCAGGTTGCCTGAGTGGCTCAGTTGGTTGAGCGTCCGACTTCGGCTCGGGTCATGATCTCGAGGTTCGTGAGTTCGAGCCCCGCGTCGGGCTCTGTGCCGACAGCTCAGAGCCTGGAGCCTGTTTCCGATTCCGTGTCCCCCCACCCTTCTCTCCGCCCCACCCCTGCTTGTACTCTGTCTCTCTCTGTCTTTCAAAAATGAATAAACATAAATTTTTTTTTTAATTTTTATTTCTTCTCGAGTTAGTCAACATTAAGTAAATCATATTTAGGATAATGGTGGAAAATACTCAAAAGTCCTCATTTTCTAACTATTTCACTACATGTGACTCGGGCTTCTGGGGTCACTTAGGTCTGTCACATCAGTAAGCCTCCTCCGGGACTGTACGTGGTGACATCACACCAGTTGCTGGAAATTGGCCCCAGAACAATTTATGCCACAGGAATCAGGAGGGACTTCACTCCAGAGCTAGATCTGTTATTTTGTTGACTATCTACACAGAAGACATTGATGGAGAAAATGTTAATAACGCAGGTGATACTTCAAAGAGTGTCGTGTTGTTAGCTGTTATGTTGTGAAGAGTACCAAAAAGAGAGAGAGAATATTCCGCTATGCAAACACCAAGACCCAATTCAATCATCGTGCATGGCAGACCTATCTTCCTCGTCGTTTGCAACCGCAGGTTGACTATGGTTTGGCGAAAGCTTCCCGCAAGAATCACTGGTTCTGGAATTTACAAGAAAGAGTGTTGCATATTTTAAGTGATTTTGTAAGTTGCGTCCTACACATCCTTCATGCCGTTAAGGTTTATAATAAACTGACGTGCATATATCAATAGGCATATTTTTTGAGAGCTGATTGTTCAGTATTTACCAGCACACCAGTGCTCAAGCCCCATTCCTGGTGTATCATTGATCGGCACGGGCGTTGGGATTTTTAGTCCACCCGCTGAGACTAACATGAAGAGCAGTTAAGAACCACTGTTCTAGAATGAGGTAGAGAAGGAGAGGAAGACGTTGGCTCCTGGCCCAATGTGAGTCTTCCACCTCCAACAGGTGCAGCTCAGGGTCCGAGCACTTTGGGTGAGAGGGGACAGCAGGCTTAGGGACAGTCCCCACCCATTAGAGAAGTAAGCCTGTGTCTGTGCTGTGTCCGTCGTGTGCGTGGGGAGAATTCTTGCTCTCCAGGACAGTTGACCATAAAATCATTCTCCCCAGACTGGGAGCTTCTGAAGGGCCAGGGCTGTGCCTTATTTATCCTTTGAAGGCCTGGCAAGTGGTTGATGTTTACTGGACGTTTGGCAAATAAATTAATGAATTTGCATCCAGAGAAGATTTTTCCAAACATCCAACAATAATATTTTGGATGACGAAATTATGGAATAGTCATTCAACAAAATGCTCTGCAACCATTAACAATGATTATGGAGTCAACTATTTAATGATATAAAATGCTCATGATATAGTTTAATTGCGAGGCAAGAGCTACAAAATAGCATATAAATTACCAACAGTTTTGTTTAAAAACACGTACAAAATATATTCCTTAGCTTAATGGGATATCTGTCAACTCCTGGCCTGTGTCTGAGTCATTCTTGATAGTTAAGTGCTTCCTAACTCTTTGTTTGGATATTTACTGAAAGCTCATCCCCAAGGGAAGAATTTGTTTAGCTCATGATTAATTTAATAGCCTTAGGATTCTAATGCCGAATGGACTGGGTTCATTTGTGATGGATCTCTGTTCCTGTCGATTGACGGAATTTTTTTAATTTAATTTTTAACATTTACCTAACGTTGATCACCCACGGCTAGAAGGTCGAGAGGCACAGTGACAGTTATCAGAGGAGACTGAGGGAGACTGAGGGGAGAGGTAAAACAGCACCTTGCAAAATCATGCGAACCAAGTGAAATTCTTCCTGGATGCCTCTGGAAACCACTGGCTGGGAGTGAGAAGGAAGCACACCGCTATTTAATGTGCTTAGCAACACTTTGGAGCTCAAAGGCACTTTACCAAATAAATCATTCACCATTGTTCCAGGCCTGCAGCTACCCTGGACATTGCAAAACAAACACTTCTATGGGCAACGTGCCGAGAATGGGGAAACAGGCCAGCCAGCTCCCTCTGGACCGATCCATTACATGGGTGGTGTGGGATTGGCCTTGGCCCCTCTCTCCGTCCCTCCCCTGCCCAGTGACCCAGTGTCGGGCAGGGGGAAGTGTTGAATAAGGGGCGCAGAGCCAGCTTCTGAAACCGGCCACCCCACCCTGCATCCTGGAACTCAGCAGGGGCACAGCACCAACGAGAACTCAAAGATGCAAGGAAGGAGTAGGTCTGACCTCACTTTCCCCCCGGGCACACAGCGGCTCAGGCAAACACGTTAGATAAATCTGAAAGTATGTATTCTGAATACGCCGATCCTTCTGGCTCACTCCAGAAATTGTGGGCCCTTTACAATGTTGAGAAAGAAACGTGCTTCCGTGCCAGTTTTTAGGGGCTGGTTCATCTCATCCAGCATTTCAACAGGCATTTGCCGAGTGCTTACTACATTCTAGGTACACGGTAGGTGATTGGGATACAGAAATGAGATACAATTTCTTTCTTCTCAGAGGCAACGGCTCGGAAGGGGAGACAGGTAAAAAGAAGCAGTCTGATTCAGGACAGAACCCAGGGATCAGGATTGTTGTCAGCCACATCCGCATCACTGATCGGGCATCAGTGGGACGCCTCTTCTGGGTTAGACGTGACTCACCTCTTTAATTGACGCCCCGAGAACTCACGAGGAAGTCCCTATTACTAACGCCACTTCATAGGTGAGGAAACCAAGGCTTAGAAAGGTTGAACAATTAGCTCAATATCTTAAAGGCAACTGTGGCGGACCCAGGATACCATCCAGAGTCTGTCCCCAGAGCCCGTGTGTATTTCTCTCATCTACTAAAGTAGGATATGAGCAGATCCACGTGGGGCAGTGATGGGTCGGCTGAGGCGGAAGGGGGCGAAGCAACTCTGAGGAGGAAATCAAGGAAGGCTTTATGGAGGAGGAGGCATTTTGCGGATGAGCTCATTTCTAAAATCGAGGAAGAGGGGAAAGGCCACCCGACCAGGCTGTCAGGGCAGGTGCCCGAGGGCTAGAGCCTGGAGGCCCCACAAGGGTTACCCAAATGTTCGGCAATGCCGGTATAAATCAATCAACGTGAACTGTTGTTGGCCACTTTGTTATTTGTCTTCCGAGAGGCCTCCTTGCCTCCATCACTTCTTCTGAAACTCCCATTACTTATCCAAACATAATCTCAAATTCCTCTTGAGAAATTGGAAAGTAGCCCGTGTTCTACGTGATATCGCAGGGTTTATTGCTTCCCTCTCTCTGCCTATTTCCAGTTGAGAAATAGCCAGGAACTGAAGGGCGACACGGCAGGAGCCTGTGTTCGGCCTGCCCAAAACTGCCACATGTTGAGTGACACTCTTGACTTGCTGTTCCAAATGGGGCTTTTTGCAAGCGCCAATGCAACCGGGGTGCGGCTTGTCCTGCTCGAGGGAGGGAGTCCTGCTCTGTGACACTCCCGATGCTCTGGGTGTTCATTCATTGGCAGTGAGACCCTTCAGGGGCCCTTGGGTCACACTGCTTGGTGAAGGGTGAGGCTGGAAAGCAGGCAGAGAAAACCCCAAGCAGGCTCATTGCTGTCAGCGCGGAACCCGACGTGGGGCTCCCTCCCATGAACTGTGAGATCACGACCTGAGCCAAAACCAAGAGTCGGACGCTTAACCGACTGAGCCGCCCAGGACACCCGCCCTTCCCTTGCCCATTTTTGAAAAGCAGGGTACCATGCTAATACCATTGTATTAGCTAATTTTATTAGCTAATAAAAAGCTAATACCAACCGTATTAGCACAGATTCCATGGTTGGAAGCATGTTTTGGGAAGCGAAGCCTGGCTGTCATCTAAAGAAGGCTTAATATCCCTCTCTTGACAACTGCTAAAACAATTTCACACAAAGTTGAGTAAGCCATAGGTACAGAAAAACGTTGGTTTGCGAGCATAATTCGTTCCGGAAACGTGCGTGCAATCCGAAGCACTTGTCTATCAAAGTGAGTTCCGAGAACCGCTGGCTCAGTTGTGATCATGTGACATCCAGCGTCATGTACTACTCGTGGTGCAGGACATGCTCGCTTATCAAGTTGTAATTTATTAGCAATGTTGGCTCGTCTTGCGGAACACTCGCAGAACAGGTTACTCGCAATCCAAGGTTTTACTGTGCTCCTCGAACAACACAGTCAACTGCCTTGTGCTCAACAATTGTACAATCTGCCTGTATTTCTTTTTTTTTTTTTAATTTCTTTTAACGTTTATTTATTTTTGAGACGGAGAGAGACAGAGCATGAACAGGGGAGGGGCAGAGAGAGAGGGAGACACAGAATCCGAAACGGGCTCCAGGCTCTGAGCTGTCAGCCCAGAGCCCGACGTGGGGCTCGAACTCACGGACCGCGAGATCGTGACCTGAGCCGAAGTCGGACGCTTAACCGACCGAGCCACCCAGGCGCCCCGATCTGCCTGTATTTCCAGGGCACATCGTATGTTCACCGAATGGGTCTAATCTGCGGGTGGGCCCTGAAGCCCAAGAAGATTATTCTTTTTGACCAGCCTCCCAGGTAACCCTGTGCAGGCACCACAAGACTTGGCCTCACGGATCCCCAGATTATCCTCTCCACTTCCAATAATCTGTGATTTCTCCTACCGCTAAGTGTGAAAGAGCGTCTTTGCAAGGGAACGCAGCCATGGCTGTGCGCCTAATGTGCATTTAGAGACATCTCCAGGGACCCGTCCCCGTCCAGGGAATGGTGGCAGAGTCAGAACTGCATTAGCGTCAGGAAGGCAGCTGTGAAGACCCGGATTTGTACCTGGCTGATCACTTGCACGGCCAGCGCTTCCTGGATTGTAGCTGGTAGGGGCCCAGGACGCGGGGTCAGATGGGCAGAGAGGCCACGTGGTGAGCTGGAAAACCTCCCGACCCAGACCAGTCAATTGTGCAAGGCACAGTACCTGGAAATTAGGGAAGCTGGGCCCCCGCAGGGCTCCATAACCGGGTTCCCGAGTGGACATTGGCTGGAATGTGCGGGCACACCCAAGCACAGTTCGTATCAGCACGGATTCCACTGCCCGGAATCAGGCATCTGATGGGAGACATTATCTCTGCTCCTATTCATCGAAATGGTTGCTGTTTTATAACCCATGTTGGTGCTGCCTTAATCACCCAGTGTCCTAGGGGTCAACATGAGAAAAAAATTACACGTTGAGGGGCGCCTGGGGGGGCTCAGTTGTTAAGCGCCCGGCTTCAGCTCGGGTCACGATCTTGCAGTTCGTGAGTTTGAACCCCGCCTGGGGCTCTCTGCTGTCAGCATGGAGTCTGCTTCGGATCCTCCGTCTCCCTCTCTCTCTGCCCCTCCGGCGCCCCCTCCCTCGCTCTCAAAAATAAATAAACATTAAAAAAAAATTACATTTTGAAATATGGAGTTGTTCAGAAGGTCGGAGTCCCAAACCGAAGAGTAAGGTAACAGTGGTGCCAGGAACGGAGCGGTCTGTCTGCTCTTAAAAGCGGGTGTGGGGGACACAGGAACCCCCCGACGGCCTGGTCTGGGGAGAACCGACTTCGATATGAGACTTTGCTCATGAAGAGCTGAGCCAGGGTGCCTGCAAATGTAAATCACAGCCAGAAGGGAGGTGAGCAGCGTCTGGAGGCCTCAAGGGAGGCGTCAGTGGTGGTCGTGAAGTTGGCCCCCAAGATCCATTCCCCGCGCCCCCCCCCCCCCCACTAATGCAACCAATCAGAGCTCAGCACGCCTTTGGCGACCCCATCTGGCAGAGGGCAGGCACGTGTCCCAAGCTGGCCTGGTCAGGCTGGAGGAAAGGATCCATAGGGTCAGGGAAGAGGTTTCTCCGTCTCGTCCGGTGAGTGTGACGAGGGAGCCACATTGCCCCAGTTGTCACTGGCCACCATCTCGCGGACGAGCTTCAGAGTGACATCTGCGGAGCAGACAGACAGGAAGGAACCTGGGTCCTGACAAGAGCACCAATCACGGACTGGGCTGTGCCCGAAGCCTCCCCTTTCTGGACCGCAAGTTGCATGAGACGTACACGTCCTCACTATCCACAGCTTCTTGCGGCTGATGTCTTCATTTGCGGTGCTGAACCTCCGGGCGGGTGCAGTATCCCCTCCAGACGAGCTGCCCTTCCGAAGGGGTGAGCGGGTGCCTAGCAGAGAACCCTAATGCGGGCAGCAGGCCAGGGCCTCAGAACC
This sequence comes from Prionailurus viverrinus, assembly GCF_022837055.1. Lineage (NCBI taxonomy): Eukaryota > Metazoa > Chordata > Mammalia > Carnivora > Felidae > Prionailurus > Prionailurus viverrinus. The sequence continues at coordinate 134,494,252 of NC_062566.1, forward strand.
CGCCAGGCTGGTCGTGAGCTTTCATTAAATGTCTGTTTGGGTGGCCTTCTTTCTACAAAGATATACTTGATTTGCATAGTCATCGTTAGGAACCCTCTTCACCTGCACCAAGGAAAGGATCCCTCCTGTGTTTTACGAGATGCAAAGCCCTTTCAGCGTGGCCTTCATTGCCCACTTTTGGAAGAAGTGAAGGTCTGGGAAATACCTCCCTCTTCTCGTCGAGGAAGGACATCAGCAAGGTGCAGAGGTAAGTGGCTGCGGCCACACGGCCTCCGTGTTTTGGGGGGCGATGGAGAGTAAAAGACGGGGGGGGGGGTGGGAGGGTAAAAGAGAGAGATCTCACACCCTCCCCCGACCCAGCTGATGGTCTTCCCCCTCCTTCAGGTGTTCCCACGCAGGAATGTGGGCCCAGGGTCACCCAATCTTCTGAGTCTTCAAAGGAAGCTGTCAAGCAGAATTTGGATGTGAATTCTCCACTTAAAAAAAAAAACACATCGGGGCACCTGGGTGGCTCAGTGGATTAAGTGTCCGACTCTGGCTCAGGTCATGATCTTGCAGTTCCTGAGTTCGAGCCCCACATCGGGCTCTCTGCTCTCAGCACAGAGCCCTCTTCGGATCCTGTCTCCCTCTCTCTCTCTGCCCTTCCCCCATTCTCGAGCTCTCTCTCGCTCTCTCTCTTTCTCTAAGATAAAAATAAACATCAGGGCTCCTGGGTGGCTCAGTCAGTTGAGCTTCCAACTTCGGCTCAGGTCACGATCTCATGGTTCATGAGTTCAAGCCCCGCATCAGGCTCTTTGTTGACAGCTCGGAGCCTGGAACCTGCTTTGGATTCTGTGTCTCCTCTCTCTGCTCCTCCCCTGCTCACACTCTGTCTCTCTCTCTCTCTCAAAAATAAACAAACATTTAAAAATAAATAAATAACTAAAACATCAAAAAAATGTTAAGAAAAGCAGATCAATACCGTACGGGTCAAACACAATAGGTCTGTGGCCATTTGTGCTGATGCCAAGCTACCTAGAGCAGCCCTGCATTTCCAAACGTACAACTGGCTGTGAATAAAGTTGAGTCATCACGGCGTTATTCATGACACTCACAATGTGGTGGGAAACCTTCACTTCCAATAACAGGGAGCAGTTCGGTAAACACTGGTGAGTCTACCTGGTGCAAGGTGACGTGAGTGTCTAAAAAGGATATTTACAAATAACTCGAGAGAGATGCTCACGATATGAGGATGATGAGCCGGGAAAAGAGAGTCTGCAGGGTTGGGCGTCGACGTGATTATGGCCCTGCCGGACAGTCCGAGACGGAACAGTGCGTTCGAAATCAGGTCGGGAGGCAAACGAATCAAATAGTAACGGGAATTCTCTTTGGGTGGAGAGAAGCGTTGCTCATTCTTCTCCTCCTTACACTTTTCTGACTGTCGCAAATTGTCTATAATTTCATCGGCACAAAAAATACGCTTCCCTGGCAGGTTGCTACATCTCTGCGGCCATGACTCCGCTGAGCCCGTCTGCCTCCATCGGCGGGCCAAGTGCAGCTGGGCTCGTGTCTGCGAACATTCCCAGGGCAGCTGCGTCGTGCCTCACTCTGGGCCAGGCACGCAGCACGGAGCCGAATTAACAGCCTGCCCTTGTGCGGAGGAGGCCGCAGACCAACTGGCATGAACTAAGCCATTTTATTGTTTTCTTTATTTAAAAAAAAATTTTTAATGTGTATTTAATTTTGAGAGAGAGAGAAAACGAGCAGGGGAGGGGCAGAGAGAGAGGGAGTCACAGAATCCGAGGCCGGCTCCGGGCTCCGAGCTGTCCGCCCAGAGCCCGACGTGGGGCTCAAACTCACGAACCGTGAGATCATGACCTGAGCCGAAGTCAGACGCTCAACGGACTGAGCCACCCAGGCGCCCTGAAGGAGACAACTTTAAAACAGTGCAGTGAGAAGGTCGCTGGTACAGACACACGGGAGCCCGGAGGGCAAGCGCTGGCCCACTCTTCAGCCGAGGGAGGTGTTTCTGGAGAAGGCGATGTCCCAGCTGCCTCGGAAGGGCTTGTAAGAGCTCTCCGGCTAACTAAAGGTGGGAAGGGGGCTCTGGGAGAGGGTCTGGACAGTGCAAAGCCACAGAGGCAGGAGGCAACACAGCAGATTTAAGGAAGCCGGGTCATTTGGGGAAAGGCATGGGCCGTGCCTCGTGTGCTGGCCTCGCACCTGCTTCTTTCCTGGTTGCCGATGAGGGTGGGCCAGGTTGTATGAATCTCCCTCACTACGATGGGAGTCAGTGGTCCACTTGACAGCTGAGTCGTCTCTGGGACACCCGGATTCAAGGACAGAGGCTCTGGGGCTGGTTCAACAGCATCCTTACATCCAGCGGGTGGGCCCGAGCACAAAGCCAGAAACTGAGATGGAAACCACAGGTGGTGTTTCTCGGGGGCTGGGTCCTGGGTCCTGAGGAAAGCGTCAGACCACAAGCGTGGTTGTCCCAGCCGCGTACAGCCGATAGGAAGGAGGGAAGGAAGAACTGGATTTTTTTGAGCACCTCCCGCGACCTGGCACTTTGATAATTACCCCCTCACCATTTAGTGAGGCAGGTATGATTGTCTTTGCTTCGTGGCTGGCAAACCAAGGCTCAGAGAGGTCGGGTAGCTTGCCTGAAGTCACACAGCTAGTAAGTGGTGGAGCCAGGCTGCCTACCTCTCCAGTCGGGACCTTCCCCACCCCTCCACACTGGCCTGGAGGAAGGGGACCATGTTTATAAGCCTCTGAGGCTGTCGGAGCACCCAGCGTTGAGTTCTTTACATACAGCAACTGCCCCGTAACCGAGGGCTCATCTGGACTCTTCTGCCAGGCATTTGGGCACAGCTGTGAATGCCAACTCTCCTTCTGGACTTCCATACCACTCCCACTTTTCCTCGCCCCTCCCAGGCCCTATATTCTGAGGAGGGAAAGAACGTGTTGACATGATGAGAATTTCCCCGCATTGCCGATGCCAGGCCTGTGACCCCGAGGACATCATCTCTCAGGCATGGGACAAAATTCCAGAAATCTCCATCTCTAGAAATCCCCTCTGTTCTTTCCCACAGTGTGGAGGTGAACTTCACATGTTAGCAAAGCGACATGTAGCCCTTCTAAAGGACAAATGATAAGGGGACAAGCCCCCGGGGGAGGCAGCCAGATACGATGGGTAAACCGCGGGGCCGTGTGGCAGGTGGCCTTTAAATGGCCTGTGACGCTGAGCAAATCGTGACCTCTCTGGGCCTTAAGGACGAGACCTGAATTGGGCTGACGCTTTCCGACTGGAGGGGGAAGAAGTCATTCATGGCACTGGCTAAACATGCGAAGTCCGTGGTCCTCTGCAGAATGCACATTGTAAACCCTCTTCCTGGGATTCTCGCGAAGGCTGGCTCGTCGAGAGAATCACGGTCTCTCTGAGCTGTCCCCTGGGCTCCGGACCGCACCTATGTCTGCGTGCTGGAGCCCTCCACTTTTATCTTCCTTCGGCATCTCCACCCTTCACCCCCATCCAACCTCCCTCCCACATGCCCTCCCAGGCCTGGCTAGTTTCCTCCCTTTCCTATAAATCACGTCCAGCCTACCAGCAAATTCCACCACCCTTCCCCTGCAGAGTAGCGAGAATCCATCACTTCTCTTGCCTTCTCGGTCACTCACCCTGGTGTAAGTCACCGGGACTAACACCGTGACCTCATTCTCGTCTCTCAGACGCCACTCCTGTTCCCTAAAATCCATCTGTCACAGACTAGCCATGCTGGTTGCTTCAAAGATTCCACCAGAGCGGGTCACTCCCCTGCTTAAACTCTGCCACCACCCCACCATTATTTCCCAGTGGTGCCAGTATGGGTTCAGTGGCCAGGGGACATCAGGGTCTTTGTCTCCGTAAGGATCTTGGCCTCTTCCTCCTGGTCACAAAAAGGCTGCCTTATCCAGGCAGGCAATGCTTGGGATTTATGCTTTCCAGCTTCTAGCCATCTCCACACCTGCCGGGGCACCTCTGATCTACATGAGCCCAGTGAGCGGCGGGACCACGCTTTCGGCTCCCTGATGAGGTTGAGCACCTACTGGGCGCCAGCTACTTTTCCCGGCACTTGACATTACCAAGGTTCTAGAAATGGCCTCAGATTCCCATCGCATCCCCTTGTTATTCAATCAACACTAACCTAGGTACCGCTGTGAAGGGACTTTGCAGGGGTTATCTGGGCTGGGGGGGGGAGGAAGGCTGGCCCCATCAGGGGAGCCCTTTCCAGAGACTTTTCTCTAGGTGGAGGCACAGGAAGAAGTCAGTGATATTAGAAATGCAAGAAGGATTCCATGCACCACTGCTCCTTGGGGATGAAAAGGGCGTGTGCCAAGGCATATGGTGGCCTCTGGAAGCTGAACGTGGGAGCCGGCTCATAGCCTGCAAGGAAAAGGGGCCCTTGGTCCTACGACTGCAGGGAACTTGGTTCAGCCAACAACGAGAACGAGTCTGCAAGCAAATTCTTAAATTCTTTCCCAGAGCCTCCAGCCAAGAACCCAGCCTGACCCCAACACCTCAGTCCCAGGCTTATGAGAACCGAGGTGGACGGCCAGCTGGCACGCCCGGACTTCTGACCTACAGGACGTCAAGGTCACAAACGGGTTTTGCTCTAGTCGCTACGTTTGGGGTGATTTCACTCTCAGCCCGTTACAGGTGAGGCTCGGAGAGGCTCCCAACTCTCCAGGGTGCACAGGGGCCGCGGGGCTGCTGCCCGCCCGTCGAACGCCACCCGCACCTGCCGGATCTCCGGAACTTTCGCTGCGGGCCGGCCCCAGGCTGGACGCTACAGACTTAGAGGTGAGCCCCATGAAGCTTCTGGCCCTGACGAGCCCTGGGATTTGTGGGGGAACAATTAGCAATGAGATGGGAATAAGGAAGGAGGCAAGTAGCCGAAGGGAGTCCCTGATCGCAATCACGCAGAGTGCTCTCTGGGCCGATGTCCTTGTTTTCAGACCGGAAAAGGGAGCTGGCCACAAAGCCCAGCCCTAGCCCATCTCTCCAGACCCCTGGCGTCTCCTCCTTCAGTTTGGGGGAGGGAATGGTGGGCTCTTTTGTCCCTTGGGAAACTAGATAGGAATGAGGACCGGTTGCCATGTTGCTGATTCCAGCTCTTTCAATCCCCGCCTTGTTCCCGGGGAGAAGCAGAAGGGCCACTGCTTATGTCCTCAAGCCCAAGAGGGACAGCAGGAAGGGAAGGACAGATTGCCACCCGTCTGCTTCCTCTCCTGTTCCTACCAGCACCTTCTCCCGGCCCCCCAGCACCGCCCCAGGTGCCAGGGCAATTGACGGGGTCGTCAGGGGCGCGTGCCATGAATGACAGGGCTGCAGACAGACTGACTCACTTCTCTGCCTGCCAGAACCCAAACGCAGACTCCCAGGGGCATAGAAACCTCCCATGTGTCCAAGCTCCCCCCCGCCACCCCCGACTTGTAAGCAATCGCCTGTCACAAGGAAGGCGGAAGGAAACAAGAGCCCAAACCACACGCCTTCTCAAGAAATGCCCTCTGAGGGACACCTGGGTGGGTCAATCCATTAAGCGTCTGACTCTTGATTCCGGCTCAGGTCATGACCTCATGGTTCATGAGTTTGAGCCCCACGTGACCTCTGTGCTGGCAACACAGGGCCTGCTTGGGGTTGTCTGTCTCTGTGTCTCTGTCAGGAATAAATAAAGTAAAAATAAAAAGAGAAAGAAAGAAAGGCCTTCTGACCACACAACATCTCGTTCCTTTAACACCAAATCTGGCCACAGCAGAACGGCTCAAAACCCCTGACCGCAGAGGCAGCACAGACAAATCTCTTGGCACCTTGGACTGCCTGGAGGGGTGGGAAGAATCCACAACACTTGAAACCGGTGTTCTTGTCTTGTGCTTGGCCTGTGCCTTCCCTTTGAGGCTGGCGCAGAGCGAGGGCATGATGCTGGCCCAGCCCTCTGCCCCGGGAAGGAGGGGACGTGCTTGCTCCAGGGAGCCCGAGGGACAGAACAAAGCCCAAGGGCAGCCTGGTTGGAGCTCAATCTGGGAACGCAGTAAATCCCAGGGTGGAAGAGCTCGTCTGTGCAAATGTCTTGCCATCGAAGGGGAGAAATCCTGCTCTGGGAAAGGTCTCCTTGTCCTGCTGAGCACAAGGGGGTTTGGACAGGCACGGGTAGCATGTGGAGAGGCAGGCTGCTCTGCAGATGAGGTCCCCTCCCCGTGGGGACCAGCAGGGAGGTGGGGTGAGGAGAAATGGAAGGGCCGAGATAGAGTCATACGCACATAGCATGGTGGCAAGCTGGGGCTTGGGGCCAAGCAGCCAGGGAGAGCCCAGGTGAGGGGGGCCGAAGCGACCACAGGTGGTTCCTCTTCCCAGAGACCTCCGGGGCGTTGGGGGGGGGGGGGTGTCCTCTACGCACACACGTGCACACGTGGTCTGAGCTTTGTCTCCTTTGATTCATTTGCCGAAACCAAGGGAGCCCGGGTCCGCGTCAGGCTCGACACCCAGGTGGGATCCGGGGCAGGGAGATAAGCCTCGGGTTGAATTCGGTGGAATCAAGGGCTTGGGGATGCCAGAGGCACCCATGGGAACCTAAATCCCCGAGAAATACCGGGAAAAAGCTTTGAATTTCCCCCAGGCTGAGAAGTGGGGACTCCAGCCAGTCTCATGCAGACGACACGAGCCAGAGAGACCCCTGCTGCCCCCAGCCGACAGGCGCTCCCATGTGCCGCCCCCCACTCACAAGCCCGGGTCGGGGAGCCCCTGGCGCGAGTGCTCGCTCAGCTCTCGTACTGCACGACCCCTGCGAGGTGCCCGCCGCCCCGGATTGTCGCCACCTGCTCGCCTCCTTCCTCCCTCTCTAGACTCCGGGAACCTCCGGTCGGGGCTGGGATTTCTTCCTCTCAGACCCCCTGGCTTGGCTCAGGCCTCGGGAAAGGCTGATGTTGAGTACAAGAGATGGGATGGGCGTTTCTGGAGTCTGACACTGTGCCAGACTCCAAGGGTCGGAGTCGAACAAGGCTTGCAACCCGCTCCCGGGGTCCTAATGAATGGGCCTCCTTGGGGAAGTGAGGTCTCACCTCCGGAGGTGCTGGGGAACAGTTCGAACAACAGCTTGGCAGAGAATGGGCCGGGCACTCGACTCCAGAGGGCGGTGGCCTTGATGGAGTCCGGTGCCCGTCGGGCCCGTGGACCCTCTCTCCCCCCAGCCCCACCCCCACCCCCACCCGAGATTGTGGTTCTCCGAGGTACGGGGGCCCGGACTCTGGCTGCCCACGGCCTCCTCGTGTCCGGCAAGCAGTCCGTGAGTGGAAGTGGGGGTAAGTGAGAGCTGAGTCACCCACGGAAGGCCTGCATCCAAGTCACCTCCCTCCCCAACAGCTGTTATAAACACATTACCGATCAGCATCATGTGCTTGCTCCTCAGGGTTTATGTTGCTGCACGAAAGTAATATCAAGCATGAGCCCACAAACGTCCGATCACACCATATTTAGTCATCTTCGTGTCTGGTCTGTGCGTCATTCCTCCCTCAACATACTTGTGCTGGGCAACAGCCCCCCAGCCCCCGGCCAGCTCATCCCTTGGGACCCACACCGACCCCACCACTGGCTCAGTCTTCCTCATCCCGTGAGAGGCTGAGAGGCCCCTCTGGGCTGGGACACACAGGCCACGGTCCGCAACGCCCTTCTTGCGCCCGCCTCTCTAACCTTGACTTTCGATCCCTAGCAAGGCCGGCGTCCTCTTTCCTGACACCCCCAAAAGAAATCCGTTAAGTCATCGGGACCCCGAAGCATGTTTCGGACACCTTACGTGACGGACCTGTTATGTCTGGTCTTCTTGATAAATTCGGCTTTCCAGTCCCATCCTACAGCTGGGGATCCAGAAGCTGAGCCAGATAAGAGATTTTCCCAGGACCCGCTTGGCCCCAGGTTGGGCTGGCTCTTTTCCGACCACACTGCTTCTTCCAGACCAGTTCCCAATCGCAGCTGACAACATCAATCTCCGCCTGCTTCTTCAAGCCTCCAGAGTCCTTTCTAACGTTCAGGTTGGCTTGACCTGTAATGTGTCACGATCTAACTCCAGCGACCTAACCGAAGAAGCGTCTGTTTGTGTCACGTAGCGTGAAATCCTGGAGGCAGGCAGGGTGGGGCGGGTGCAGTTGTTTGAGGAAGTCGTCAAGAACCCGGATTCCTTGAAGCCTCCTGTTCTACCATCCAAACCTGGAAGCTCTCATCCTCAGGGTCACAAGAGGGCTGCCCCACCTCCAAGCGTTGCAGCTACATTCCAAGCAGGAAGAAAGGGAAAGAGGCAGGTCACCTGAGTGCGTTCCTGTTCACACGGGAAACAGTCGCTTTGCCGGGTAGACGCCTGTTTCTACCATATTGGCCCAGCGGGGTTACACGGCCACTGATCCCCGCAAGGCATTGGCAAAGGGAAGTCGTCCCCAGGCGTGTGGGCGGCTCTGAACAAAATGAAATTTCCCGTATGCGAGAAAGCGGAGGACGGATATTCGAGAGGGAATCAGCTGCCTGCCACAACCTCCCACATTTAGCCAGTGCCTGAGTCCTGCGGGGTCTGGCTTCTCCGCCCCTGGTCGACGCTTAGACTGTGCTCTCTGCCGGGCTGCCCTCCACGCCTGTCCACTCCCCGTGCTGCTGCCAGCCGTCTTTCCAAAGCACAGAACGCATCGTCCCCTTGCCCTCGACCCTCCAGCTCCCGTCCATCGCTTCTAAGAGGAGGTCGAAGCAGACACTTGGGGTCCGTGACGATCCAGCCCTAGCTGATTTCTTCCCCGAGCTCTGAAACCGCCCGATGCTGCCGCCACACACTGTCTCCCCACCCCCCACGCAGCGGGTCCCTCCCCCCCCCACGCCTCTGCTCCTTGGCTCCTGCCATCCGCCCCCCACCCGCCCACACCACCCACCACCTAGCATGACTTTCTTCCTGCCTGCTGTACTGGCCGGAAACGCTCCTTTAAGATGCAGCCTAAATGTTACCTTTCCGTAACCATTTGTTGAGGGCGCAGTCAGAATCACTCTCCCCCCCTCCGACCCCCCAGCACACTCTCAGATAACGGTTTACAAGGTGGCTGGGAGTCCAGGTGGTTGTTGCAGTTTCTTTAATGGCACCCATTTCTCTGCTGCTGGGGGTAGCCTCTTGGGGACCCACCCCTCCCCGCACTGGTCCCCAAGGCGCTGGGGTTCTGGTGCCATCCTAGGAGCGTCTCTCGACCCTAGACGCACTACCCCCCCCCCCCCGGGGTACGTGAGACTCTAAAACTGCTTCCCACCCGACTCTGTTCGGGCTGGGTTTTCTGCTACTTACGCTCCGCAGGGTGTCCCCAGAGAGCGTCCCACACGTCTTCCCGGCGGGGTTGAAACCCTTCCGTGGGCAAGATCTGCAGTTTCTTCCGCTTGGTTCCCCTTCCCCGGCACAGAGCACCATCCCCGTGAGGGGCCGGTGACCTGAGGCCCTGGGGACCTGTGGGGTTCCCACTCTGCTTGGTCCTAGACCCCTCGGGTCACTGCCCGGTTCTGCTGAACTGCTTGAGCACGCGTGTCCCTAGCTTTTCCCTGGTCCCTGGCCTCTGCTTAGTAAAGCCACCGTCAGTAACAGCCGTGAAATGGGCCTCCCCCTGCCAGCAGCTCCGTTCTGAGCCTCGTTCCGTTCAAGCTGGCAGCACCTGGCGCCCGGTAGACCCGGAGCAAAGACTTCTCGCCGGATCCTGCGGGCAAGCTGATATGGCAGCCCCCTGTGGCACGTCACCCCAGCCGCTGTCGTAGCCAGGCCACGTGCTCCCCGCGGACCTCGCCTTGGATGATCGCGAGCGAGCCACGGAGATCTGGTGACCTTCCACCGCAAGCCTCTGTCATCTCGGCCTCGAAACTGTCGCAAAACGCTCGCGGCTGCTCTGCGCCGTTCACACCTGCCTCCCGGCCCTCTAGTCCTAACACAGCAGCCGGAGCGATCCTTTGAGGGAACGGTCAGCTCTGCCGCCCCTCAGCTCAGAACCCTCCAGAGGGCCCCTCGCCTCCCACCGAGAGCGAAAGATAAAGGCCATGGCCTCCCTGGCTGGCTGTGTGCTCCGCATTCCAGGCCCCCCTCCCCTCCCCACGCTAAGGTCTCTATATGTGTTTTTCCTTCTGCAAATCTGCACCCCCAGACTGCTGTTTGTTCCCCCTCCTCCTCTGGGGCCGTCCTCAAATGTCCCTCCCCCTCAAGTGGCACCAGCCCCCTTCCCCCCCGCCCCACCCAGGACTCCCCATCCCCCTGCCCCCACCCTGTTTTCCAGCCCGGCATGCTGACCCCAGTCACCTGGCAGGGAGCAGATCTTTCTGCTTGTTGACTTAGTGTCCGTGCGGGGTCCCCCAGGGCAAGCACTCTCTTCATAGCTGCCCCTCCAGGCCCACAGCCACGCGCGTGATTTCCAGGGATGCAGAACACAGAGGATGTGGCTTTTGTCCTCCAGAAAATGTCACGGAACCCCTAGCTGAAGGCTCAGCTTGGTCTTTCCCTGGCCTCCTCCCACATCACCTCTGAGAAGGAAGGACAGGCAGGGGGGAAGCAGGAACATTTATTGAGAACCTATTATGTGCCAAGCCAAGTGCTACAAGGTAGCCTTAAAATAAGCACGTGGGCGTGTAAAGAAATTCTCACCTGTCGCTGCTGACTGTGGGGAACCACTTTATTTGAAATATTAGACTCTCGGGGCGCCTGGGTGGCTCAGTCAGTTAAGCGTCAGACTTCGGCCCGGGTCATGATTTCGTGGTTCGCGAGTTCGAGCCTCACGTCTGACTCTGTGCTGACAGCACAGAGCCTGCTTGGGATTCTCTCTCTGACTCTCTCTCCCGCTCTCTGCCCCTCCCCGCCCCCACGATAAATAAACTTGAAAATATGCAATATTAAACTCTCTGTCCCTCCCCTTCACTTGTTTGGATACCCCTGCACTGCGGGTGCCAATCCAAGGGTGAGTAACCCCACCTGACAGATGGCAAAACGGAGGCTCAAAGAAGTCCAGAAGCTTCTCGGTGATTCAGTTCAGGTCCGTGGATCCTCGGGCTCCCTCACCCCCCACTCCCAACTACTATCCACTCGGCCCTGCATGGAGCGTCTCCTGTGACATCCCCATGGGCCTGTCTTCATTTCCCTCCTGCCCTTGTCCTCAAAGAACCCTGTCCCAGGCCCGATGGCCTGACCCCGGAAGCCTGCGATCTGACTAGATACAGACCGACAGACCATGTCCGTGAGGCAATGCTGCTGGATTCGGGCCCAGCTTTTAAACCAACCACTCGAGTGATGTTCTTTAATCAGCCACAGACACACTGTAAGCATCAGTAAGCATTGAATTCTTTGAGTCAGTTTGCCGCGTCTGATGAACGGGAGATTATCTGGCCTGTGCCTCCCAATCGCTGATACTCCATTTCTGGAATGCCGTCGGGTGGAGGCCGAAATGTGAAGGGGGGTTGGCACGGCTCAAGCATCTTCGCATCCGGGGGCCGCAGGAGACAGGGTTTTACGGGCGCGTTTCTTCCTGCTCTGAGCGGCCGCCCTCCTTCTCCGGCCCTGAAGGAAAGCAGAGCCGAGAGAGTTCCAGCAGCTTCCCCTGGGCCTTGTTAACCTCCGTGGCCACCCCTCCCCCGTGCCAGCCCCACAGGGAGCCCCGCGAGGCCTGTCCCAGCGCACCTGTCCCTCCCGTGCAGGCATGACCTGTACCCATGCCTCGTGGCTCCAAAGCAAACCCATGAACTGCTCATTATTTATTCTACTCATCCCCCTGGGCACCCGGAGGCCCAAATCTGTCAGGCAAGAAACCTTCTGGAGATGTGCTGTGGGCCTCGGCTGTAGACACATGAAATGGTGCTCTGCCCTTAAGGGGCTCACGTTGTCCTGGGGGCACCGGGCAAACATGTGAGCCCACAGGTAAGTAAGACAAAGTCAGAAGCCGAGGAACTCTGTGAAGAACGTTCGTGGAGAAAGTGCCAGGCAGCCCGGGGAGTCTGGGTGGCTCTCTGAGGGGAGTGGCTCTCGATGAGAAGGCAGCTACACCGAGATCTCAGGAAGAACACTCCAGACTGAAGGATGAGGGGTGTAAAGGCCCTGAGAGGCCTGGAGAGCGTCACAGGATGAGGGGGCAGAAAGAGGGTCCGTGTGGCTGGTGGCTGGGGTGCAGGGGGAGGGCGTGGAGGGGAGCAGGGCAGATTGTAGAGGGCCCGGCCACGTCTAAGAGTTTGGATTCCACCGGACGTGTAGTGGGAGGCCACGGGAGAGCCCTGGACAGGTCGTGATGGGACATGACATCCGTGGGCCTCCATAACGGCTGGCCTCGGGAAGATGACTCAGCTCTGTGAGGGGAGTGTGGAGGGGAGGCCCGTCGGGGGTCCCGCGGGGCCAGGTGCCCTCCGTGGGGCGAGTCGGGCTCGGGTGGTGGGACCGGTCTCATCAAATGGCGCTGGAAGGCGGAGGGACCTGAGTCCGAGTTTTGGTGCCACGGAAGGCGCTGGTCACCTAGAACCTTCGCGTGGGGAATCACGGGGACAAGAGCCCAGAGGAGGAGGTTAAGAGGAGCTGACGAGCCAGGACAACTCTGTGGTGCTGGGAAGGAAGCAGAAGAGTGGACGACGGCTGGCGGAGGGCATGGGGTCCAGGAGTTTCGCAGGCTGCCGCTGGGGCAACGGGCAGGGAGGCTTTAACGGCTGCTGGGAGAAGGACAGGTGGCGGTGGCAGGAGCAACATCCCTGAGCGGGCGGGGGCTGAAGCCCTGAGCCACGCGGACAGAAACCGGGACGTATCCTCCACTGTGGGGCACGTGGAGACCGGTGCTGGGGGCTGGGACCGCGTGACAGGACGTCCTCATCTAGACACGCCGACAGTCTCTATAAAATCTGAGCTGAGATCGTCAGCCAAGAGGGAGGGAAGGAAGCCACGGGAAGACGCAGAGAACGAAGGAGCGAGGAGCTAGGGAAGAACACAAAGGGAAGTTTCTGGGCGAGCGCACGGGGGTTTAATGCAAGTGTTCACTGCCCTCCAGGGGTCTGTGATCCTCAATTTTGAAAGGAGGACGGCCACTCCGTTGGAGGATTTGCCCCACATGCGATCAGCGTCGCGGTGCCGGCAGAGGGTGGGCAGATGGTTGAGGCAGAGGAGTTTCAGAAGGAGGGGAGCTGGGAAAATGAGCAGCCGGTGTTCGGAAAGCGGGAGGCTGGAAACCAAGCTTGCAATGGGGGGCTGGGAAGGCCATCGGCCATCCCTTCAGATCCGGCGACTGGGAGGTTCTTGCGGGTGGGTGGTGTGGCCACTGCCGCCTAGACTGCAGGAGGCCACACTCCCACCCCCCTGCAGACCTCGGCCACGGGTAGGGGGACAGCGGGCAGGGAGGCTGTCCCCGGGAGCCTGGGAGTAACCCTTCGGCGCGGCTGCCCTCCCACCAGGCCGAAGCGGGTGTCCCGCAGAGATCACTTTATTGCTCGGCTTGTTTCCACCTGTCCCGTCCTGTTTACCTCGCTCCCCTTGTCGTGGGAGTACTCTCCAGTCAACCGTCTGAACAAGAATCCGGTCTCGGGCTCTGCTTCTAGAACAGACGGCTATTCACAGTGGGGGAGAGTCGGTGAAATCAGGCACCGACGTGATCGGTAAGCAAAGGGGGCGACCGGGAAATGCCAGCCACGGGTGCAGCGAGCGTGGGGAAGACAGGCGGCGTGCTTGGAAGGAACCGGGGGCTTTGTGCAGGAAGGAGGCAGCCTGGAGGAGGAGGCAAGAAGCCACGGGTGTTGACACACTGCTCCCAGGTCCTGAGGTTGTGACGCGTGATAGGAAGAATCAACCTCTTGAGAAGGCTGGGAGGGGGGCAGAGCCCTCAGCCGGGCTTGGGTCAGTACAAGGGGGGAAGACCAGAACTCGGGACCGACCGTGAGGTCTGGAGCCTTCTGAGGGAGGGAGAGGCGGATGGCTGACGGGGCCAGAGTAGGAGGTGTGCAGAGCGTCTGTGAGAAGGAAGTGGGCAGTCCCGGCAGATCCAGGAGGCCCAGGTCCTGCCAGAGGCCGAGGGGATGGGGATGTAAGGCTTGGCTCGGTTGGTCCTGGAAGGCAGAGCGCAAAGTGAGCTCAGGTTGCTGAATCGGTGTGGGTGACAGCAAATTCCTCGCGGCTGTTTCTCTAGGTTCATGGAAAACCGACGAAACTGATTCATATACATGACGCCTCGGGGTCGGTGGGGCCCCCTTGCACTTCGGGGATTTGGAGAAATTTCACCCAAACTTTCCATTTACAGGCTCAGGGCTTCCAGAGGGACCTGGCCCCCAACACCCCAACCTGCCACCCCCAAAAATGATCTCTGTGGCTTCTCGACGGCCTGCTTCCTGGAGCTCTTCTCTCCAGCTCTGTGCTCCTGTATCCCAGAGTGCTGTGCTCCTGGCCTTAGCATCCTGCTCCTAAAGCCCAAGACCATTTTCATTGTCCCGTCTTGTGACTTTGGCAATTTAAGGCACAGGTGGCCGGAGTAAAGGGTCGCATCGTGGGTCCATCACCTTCTGCCCAGGTTCAGGCTCTTCCCTTCCTGTCTGTCTTCTCCCTCCCCTCAACACGTCAGACTAATCGGAAGCCTTCTGCTGGCCAGGAGCGGGAGGTTTCTGCCCTGGGGGCTCGGCCTCTATTGCCTGTGGGCTGGCCCAGCGATCTCTCTCTGAGACTCGTAAGGCTCCTGCCAAAAGGCATTTGGGGCGCACCGTGTTTGTCCCTGTGCACAAACACTGCATGTCATAGTTAGGGACTCAGACTCTGGAGCCACGCCCAGCAAGAGGCCCAAGTTTTCTGAGCCTCGGTTTCCTCATCTAGACATTGGGACAATAATCGTGGAGCTAACGTTTTTCCAGCCCTTTCCTTGTGCTCACCAATGGACTGAGCACTTTATAATCATCGTCTTACTGAATCCCAACATTAGCCAATGAACTGGAAACTGGTCCACATGTCAAAGGGCAAAACCAAGGTTCACGGAGTTTAAATAACGTGTTCTTCATCTTGGGACTTTTAGTTGGGCTGAGCTGGAGTCCCTGACGGGTGTCTTTTACTTTGAAGACCTTGCTCATATTACACGCACTGACACAAGGTCCTGGGTCCTGGGTCCCGCCACTGGCTCTGCTGCAGACCTGACCCTCCTCAGCGGCCTCAGTTTCCCTCTCTGTAGACTGAAAGGTCTGTTCTGGCTCGATGGCAGCTGAATCTTGGGAAGATGGCAGGCATGCTCTCGGAAGAGGTGCCACAGTTGGATGTAAATTCAAAATCTGCCTCTTACCAGGAGCTGTCCCAAGTTTCCAAGATAGCTTTGGAGATAAAAAGCACACAACGGCTTAAGTTTGATTTAAAGGCAGGGAGCAGGAGGCAGTGAGTAAGAACAGCCTTGCAGCTCTTCTGGAAGGTTTCTAAATTATCCCAAATATCGTTTAATTTCTTCAGGCGTGATGTTTTATCCACAGTGGGATTCCAAGTGCGTGGCGTCACAGCACTAGAGATCAACTCAGAACCCCCAGCCTTCACACAGGGGAAAGTCGCTTCACGTCCAAGATCATCTGTTTTTACAGGTGAGAAGTGAGGGCACTGAGAGGACCAGGGATGAGCCAGAACTCGGAGATCTTTGAGGGCAGAAGGCATGTGAGCGTGTGTGCGTGCATCTGTGTGTGTGTGTGTGCATGTGGGTGTGTCAGTGTGTCTGTATGTGTGTCTGTGTGTGTGTGCATGTATCTGTGTGTGTATCTGTATGTGTGTGCATGCATCTGTGTGTCTGTGTGTGTGCACGTATCTGTGTATATCTGTGTGTGTGCATGTATCTGTGTGTATCTGTATGTGTGTGTACATGTATCTCTGTGTGTCTGTGAGTGTGCTAATGTACCTGTGTGTGTGCATGTATCTGTGTGTGTCTGTGTCTGTGTATGTGCATGTATCTGTGTGTGTCTGTATGTGAGTGTGTGCATGTATCTGTGTGTGTATCTGTGTGTGTCTGTGTGTGTGCATGTATCTGTGTATATCTGTGTGTGAGCGTGTGCATGTATCTCTGTGTGTATCTGTATATGTGTGTGCATGTAGCTGTATGTGTGTGTGCATGTATCTGTGTGTTTATCTGTGAGTGTGTGCATGTATCTCTGTGTGTATCTGTGTGTGTGCATGCATGCATCTGTGTGTGTCTGTGTGTGTGCATGTATCTGTATATACCTGTGTGTGTGCATGTATCTCTGTGTGTCTGTGTGTGTGTGTGCATGTATCTGTGTGTGTCTGTGTGTGAGTGGGCTAATGTATCTGTGTGTGCATTCATCTGTGTGTGTCTGTGTGTGTGTGCATGTATCTGTGTATATCTGTGTGCGAGTGTGTGCATGTATCTCTGTGTGTATCTGTATCTGTGTGTGCATGTAGCTGTATGTGTGTGTGCATGTATCTATATGTGTGTGTGCATGTATCTGTGTGTCGATCTGTATGTGAGTGTGTGAATGTATCTCTGTATCTGTATCCGTGTGTGCATATAGCTGTATGTGTGTGTGCATGTATCTGTGTGTGTACCTGTGTGTGTGCATGTATCTATGTGTGTGTGTGCATGTACCTGTGTGTTTATCTGTATGTGAGTGTGTGCATGTATCTCTGTATCTGTATCCTTGTGTGCATATAACTGTATGTGTGTGTGCATGTATTTGTGTGTGTATCTGTGTGTGTGCATGTATCTATGTGTGTGTGTGCATGTATCTGTGTGTTTATCTGTATGTGAGTGTGTGCATGTATCTCTGTGTGTATCTGTATCTGTGTGTGCATATAGCTGTCTGTGTGTGTGCATGTATCTGTGTGTGTGTGCATGTGCACCCATTCCCCATCCACCCACAGAAAGTCTGGGTGGACAGGACTGGCACAGGACATCCTGAGTCACCCCTAAGAGGGGACCGCAGGTGACAAACACAGCTTTGTTTATGCTCCCCGGGTTCTGAGATACACAAGTGACAAATCAGAACAACATGTTCGCCTGCAGAGCTCCTGTCCTGCTCCCCCATCGAATCTGGGGCGGCCCACCAGCCCGGGGCCCCGCTGTGCATACAGAGCCCTGCTGAGTGCTTGAGGATGACACAGCAGGAACATCCTGACGGCCAAGCCATCTGGAGGCTGAGACATGAGGTTCGAGAATGAGCTCTGGGTGGGCTCTTTGTCTCCAGACTGCAGGCACACCCCAGGCTTCTGCAGCCTTGTCCCGATGTCTCCCAGAGTCCTCACTTCCAAGTTCACCAGCCTCGGCGGGCAGTCACAGCAGTGAGCCCTGCGAGCAGGCTGACAGCCGTAGGCCCCTGCTTCGTCGCCCCTGGTGCTAACAAAAAACTGAGCAAGCCACAGGGCGTGGCATGTGAGGCCCCTTGTGATCTGGGGCCCGCGGGGCAGGAACTCACCATATGAGTTCATGACTTTATTTCCGAATTCATCGACGACCGAATATGCCCAACCAACCCAATGACTCCTGGGTGATGTCCCCTCTCTGCCATCCTCGGTCCGGCTAGGACCCGGTGGACACGGGGTGGGACCAGAACTTACAAGACAAAAAAGCGAAATAGCAAATGAACTGTGCAGGAGTACTTTGGAAACTTTGAGGAACTGGAATCGTAAATGAAAAGATTCATTTCTCCCAGTAAGAATGCTGTTCTCAAGTGCCCCACTGGGCGGGTAACTTTTCGGTTCTTGTGACATGTCTCTATGGAAATGGATCAGCTCGGAAAAATCAATCAGCTAATTTAAAAAATGCTGGCAATTCTTTTCTCAGTGTAGAAAATATTGCAAACGTAAAGGAAAAACTCAGCATAGATCATCCAAGCAGCCAGATATAACGAGGATATAACGCGATGACACTCGGGTGTTCTCTCCTCCCATCTGTCTCCGGTGTGGACGAGTAAGCGTGTGTCTGTGTATAAATAAGTAATGTAAGTGGGATCAAGTTGCATACCGTTTTATAACCTGCCGTTTTCACCCTTTGCTGTGCTTTGACATCTGGGCTCAGCCTCTAGCACCGCCCCCCACCCCCTAGCCCTGTGACCACGGGGGATTCACCTGCCTCTCCCGAACCTCTGTTTTCTCATCTCTAAAACAATCCTCCTGGGGCGGGTACTGTGTCGTATTCACCAATACAAATTTCACTTCTTCGCAGACACGTCATCAAGCCCTGTTTGCCAGGATCCTTTGCAGCAGATGGGGCCTCGTGACCGCATTCTGGTTAATGGGAAGTGGCATAGGCCACCTGAGTGACTGGTCCCTCCCACACACCATCCTCCATTTTCGTTTTCCTCTCACCCTCCGGGCCCCAGGCCCTCCGTGCTGACTGGTGAAACAAGGTGACCACGAAACAAGACAGCAGAGCCACAGAACGGCACGAGGAGACCTGGGTCCCCAAGCCTGAGCCTAGAGAAGAATCTAACTGGCTTGTGAGGCAAATAAGAAATAAACCTTCAGAGCTCCTGGGTGTTTCAGTCGGTTGAGTGTCCAACTCTTGATTTCTGCTCGGGTCATGGTCCCAGCCAGGGTCGGAGGGCTGAGCCCTGAGTCTGGCTCCATGCTGAGTGTGGAGCCTGCTTAAGATTCTCTCTCTCTCTCTCTCTCTCTCTCTCTCTGTGCCCCTCTCCCCCCATTCATGCTCTCTTTCTCTTTCTAAAATAAAATGGAAGGAAGGAAGGAAGGAAGGAAGGAAAGAAGGAAGGAAGGAAGGAAGGAAAGAGGGGGAGGAGGGAAGGAAGGAAGGAAGGAAGGAAGGAAGGAAAAGAAAGAAAGAAAGAAAGAAACCTTCATTGCTTAAGCCACGGAGGCATCAGGATTTATCTGCTTCTGTAATGTAGCCTAATCTAACAGCAACCTATCTCATAGGTCATGCTATGCCTTCAAGGTCTTGGATTCAACTGCTCATAAAAGCACTCAACAAACGCGAGCCTTTAAAAAAAAAATAGCGAATCACAGGGCACCTGGGTGGCTCAGCCAGTTAAGTGTCTGACTCTTGATTTCGCCTCAGGTCATGGTCTCACGGTTTGTGGGACAGAGCCCTGCATCAGGCCCTGTGATAACAGTGCGGGATCTGCTTGGGAGCCTCTCTCTCCCTCTCTCTGCCCCTCCCCACTCATGCTCTGTCTCTTTCTCAAATAAATCAACTTTAAAAAAATTTTAATAAAATAAAAATAATCATAAATAAACGAGCAAGCCATATCATAAATTGGGTAATACACACCCTGAGGTTCGTGGGACTACAGAGAAGAGAGAAATCACCGTGGACAAGAGTAAATAAACAAAGGAGGTGTTGAGTGCAATCAGCGAGGCTGTGTGTGAATTGGGTCCAGGAGAGGAATCGGAAGGCTCTTCGGGACAGAAGATGATTCCCGAAATCAATGTGTTTTTGTCAATCGCCCAGGAGGCAGGGCAGTGAGAGACGCCCTGTGTAATCACCGGGAAGGTGGGAAAGGGCCGCAGGCTGGAAAGCACTTTGGCGGAGGGGCTCCCTCCCAGCGCTGTCGCCTTCTGCTCTGGACCCCCCAGGACGGTCCTCAACAGCAGTAGAGTGGCTTTGCTTGCCGAGGTCCCCAGGAAGCCACAGAATAGGTAGGGAGGTGGGGAGGAGGGGTGTTAAAAACAATGTGGGCACCCTTTCCCCCTCACATTCTGGAAGCGGGAGCAGGAAGCCCAGGAGTTCATGTGGCCTGCGTTTGGACACGGAGCACGGCCGTTCAGCGTCAGAGACGGAACGCACTAAACCAGGCTATGGATGTCACGTTTCTTTTCAGCCTTCCACCAGGCTCCCATCCCCGGAAACAAAACCCAGACTCCTGACTGTGATCTGCAAGCTTGACACGGTCTGGTCCCTTCGCGGCTACCCTTCCAGGTACTGAGGAACAACCCGGCTAGTTTTTCTGGGGCGTGGCTAGACAGCTTTTCCCAGCCCCGCCCCCTTGGGTGGGCCAGCAGAGACCACGCCTCTCGGTGCTGGCCAATGAAATGTGTGCAGGAGTCAAGGGCACCCCCTTCCAAGCCTGCCCCCTAAAACTATCTCACCATCTCCCGTGACGTCTTTCTGGCCCTGGGTGCTGGCGGAGGGCCAGGGCCAGCAGAAGGCTGTCAGACGCTAGGCTCCGGGAGCCAATGGATCCCATGACAACAGGAGCCTGGTTCCTCAAAGACTGGGGGACCAGAGCCTCCCCTACACCCCCACTGTGCTAGACACAGACCTTCACTGCATCAGACCCAAATTCTGGGAATCATTTGTTGCTACAGCTGACCTACCCTTACCCTGGCTAGTCAGACCCTGCCGATGGCTCTTTTTGTGCGCTCCTAGCTTTTATTACTATTATTTATTTTCTTCTCCTCCCTGCAAAATATAAACTTCAGGAGGTCAGGGGCTCAGCCTGTTTTGTTCGCTGCAATATCTCAGCACTTAGGACTTAGTAAGCGCTTTGAAGATGCCTGTTCAATGAACGAGCAGTGAACGAACGTATGAGCAAACCTTAGTCCCATGACGCTCAGGCTGAAACCCCAGCCAGTCTACACCCCAGGATTCCCCGGCACCAAACATCACAGAGCAGAGGGGAGTTTTTTCATCAATTTACCCGCGAAGCGTGGGCCTGGTCTAAGGTTTAAGGTTGGCTTGCCTATTTGGCCAGTTCAAGGAGGTCTCAGATAGCTCCGTAACCTTCCCTGAGCAGACAGGTTCGCAGCCCTGGGCTCTGGAGGCCCCGTGGCTGCTGGTTGCTGCCGGGTTTGGCACATGGGCCTGTAAGAAGTCAGGAGTACTTTCCCATTTTGCTGGAAAGAGTCACTAATTTGCTGCCCATTGTGGGAGGTTGGGGAGTGCAATAGAAAAACCCAGACCAGCACCTTGAGATTATTTGCAGCCAGAGCCCACTGAGCCTTGCCAGGGCTCAGGGAAACTGGTCTTCTAGCATTTTCTCCAGGGACAGCCAGAGAGCTCTGCCTTCATTCAGGGACACACACAGCACGGGGCACGTGGCCCTGCTTCCAGTCTCCCAGTGAGCTTCCCTGGTCCTACCCACCCGGCAGACAGGCAAACTGAGGCCTTAAGAGGTCAGGAAGGCCTCACCGGCTTTGCCTCGAACTTGCAGAGAAACCATGAAGCTTCTGCACTGGTCTGACTGCCCACTTGCCCGCAGTAAAATGGAGAACGGAGGCATGGCAACCGTCACCCCGGTCCGTGAGGTGGGTGCTCCCAGGATCACCCCCTGCCTTACAGATGAGTAAACTGAGGCACAAGCAGTTTAGAAACACACCCACATGGGGTGCAGAACTCTGGTTTGGACTGGGAAGTCTGTGCGCTTGACCCCTATGCTGCTCAGACTTTGATAATGGTCTTCCCGGAGCCGGCCTCATGGGACCTCGGGGATCAAGTGGGTGATGGGGTGATGGATGGGCCACGCAGACGAGGAGTTCCTATAAGAGAGGAGCATGCAGTCCTGGAGGGGAGGGAAGAGAGATCTGGATTAGTCAGTGTTCTTCGGAGAAACAGAATCAGTAAGACATATATCGAAAGTGACTAATTCACACACACACACACACACACACACACACACACACACACCCTGAACCCCTGGTGACTTTCCTCGACCCATGGACAAAGTCTAAACCCCTTTCTGTGGCCTCCAAGGTCCTTCTCCACCTCCCCCTTTCTTTGACCCCCAGGCCCAGCTCCTAGGCCCTCCGTTCCCCCCAACACCCCCATGAGGCCCCTCAAGCTCACCTTCACTCCTCACAAAAGCCCTCTTCCTCTAGTCCTATCTATCAGTGAGGCACATTCGCCAGCCCCCGGACCTTTGCACGTGCGACTCCCACTATCTGGGATCTATGCTGCCCAACTCTCCCTGCCAAACCTTCTTTCTTCCGGCAGCAGCTTATGACATCACTTTATAACGGAGACAGGTCCCTGCCAATTAGTGCAGAAACGGCTAAACAATAACTATGTGTGAAATTGCATGTTTGATGTCCGTCTTCCCCAAAAGTCTTGGGTCTCAGAAAGAAGGCTGCTTTTTTCTCATGGAGTCCCCAGTGCCTGTGAGTGGGGCACCTGGAAGACCTGAGTACCATTTAAAAGAATATACGGGGCTCCTGGGTGCCTCAGTCGGTTAAGCATCAGACTTCTGATTTCGGCTCAGGTCATGATCTCATGGTTCATGAGTTTGAGCCCCACATGGGGCTCTGCGCTTAGCATGGAAACTGCCAGGGATTCTCTCTCTCCCTCTCTCTCTCTCTCTCTCTCTCTCTCTCAAAATAAATCAATAAACTTTAAAAATAAAATAAAAGGTGTATGAATATCTATCATGATCCAAATACGTGTTTCCAATTGGGTACAACGATCATCCTTCCCCATCCGTGACCACGTGTTGTCGGCCTGGATGACAAAGGCTCACGCTCAAAACTGACTCCATCATTGCACGACCCACGAGCACCACCGACTATGAATGCCTGCCTCCTGGCGCAGCCACCCCACCCGAGACCTCTCACCCGCCTGTCCTCCTGCCAGCACCCCCGTTTCCCGCCCATATCATCCAGCCCCACATTCCGGACCTCAGCTGCTGAAGCCACAGGTTCATCCCAGCCTCCGTCTGTCCTTCCCAAGGGGACAGCTTAACAGCAAGTTCAGATCCAAGCCCTGGCTCCGCTGCCTGATCTCTGTGTGACCCCAGGGCAAGTTACTTAATGTCTCTGGTCTGGGTCTACAAAGTGAGAATCTGGATCAGAGGATTGCCGCGGGATCCTCAGCCCTGACTCGACCTACAGCCATCTATTTCCTTCTGCTTCTTGGCCCGAATGTTCCTTCTCACGGCCAAGACTTCCTTTGCCCCGGAGCAGAGTCCGCTGCTCACCCTCCGGCCCCAAGTGACTCTTAAGCCATCAGACCGTGCCACCCCAGCCACGGCAGCCTGAAGGCAATCCCGGGACCACAAGTAGAAAACAAGGGGCTTCCTCCTTCTTTCCCCACCTATAATGGCAGAGGCTGAGTCAGCTCCCTTCAATGGGTCCTACACACACACACACACACACACACACACATAACATAAACCAGCCTCCCGTGGACCCATCAGCCAGGTTAAGAAACAACATCGCCTAACAGGTCAGAAACCCCCCACCTCCCCGTGCTCTTGGGCACCAAGGAGTCCTGACCACACTCCGTCCTCACATCCACCCTCTCAAAGGTCAAGTTCCTGCAGAAGAGCCTCTCATCCGCCCAATTCAGCCACACACCCACCACCTGATTTCGAGTCCCCACAAAACTGCGTGCAGTGGGGACCAATGGGGCCTCCCGGAGGGTATCAGAGGAGCTGTTCCTGGAAGACGAGGGCCTAAGCACTGGGCAGAAACAGCCAGGCTGCTCTCAGAGGGTCTGCTCTGATCCCAAGCTGCTTCCTTCTCTGCATTCCAGGAGGAGCCTTGCAGGTCTGACTCCCTCTTCCTCGCACCTGCTCTCTGGCTCAGTGCGTCTGCAGGGTGGACCCAGAGCCATAACTGAGTGACAGGCCTCGAGCTGTGCTCAGAATTGCCCCTCCCACCCCCCATTCCTGGCTATTTTCACCTTGAACCCTGTGAGGATGGAATCTTCCCTTAGGGTGAGTTACTTCCCAAGAGGCTCCTGAGCCCTTCAGGCAAAGAAGCCACTGACTGAACTCGCATACGGCTGGGACCCAGTTCCCCTTCCCAGCAAAGAGGGCAGGGAGGGGGATGGGGCCAGAGCCGTCGTGTCTCTGCTGTCTTGTGTCACCGAGATTGCCAGCTGTCCCCCTGCATCGATCCCTCTTACTTCTTAGTAATGGACGCATGTAGCTGGGCACAAGATGCCTGGTTCGACTGCATTCCCCAGGTTGTCACGGACGAGATGTACGTCACTGGGGGGTCTGGAAGTTGAGCCACAGGAAGGGCGCCCACCACGTTCTCTGTCCTCTCCCCTGAAGGTGGAACCCAGACATGGCAGTGACCCAGCTCCAACCGTGCAGGTGACAAATGGGACCTGGCAAGTAACGGAGTGCCTAATGCTAGGAACCCAGCTCCCTGAGTGACTGTGGGGACTGCAACCCCCCCCCCCCATGGCTCACTTTGGGCTGTTACCTGAGTGTGTGAGAGGTAGACTTCTGTGCGCTCAGTCCCTCCTGGGGAGGGAGGGGGTCTGCCGTGCAGGCCGGTTGTCCCTCTGACCAACACACGGCCAGCCGGAAAGGCTGTCGTCTCGGTCCCCAGAAGGGAACAGCCCCGAGGGCAGGCTGCAGGCCCAGGAGAGGCTCCCTGCTCACCAGGCCTCCTCCCCACCCGTTTGTTAAGTGCTGTAGGATCCGGGGTTCGGGTGAAAATGACGTCCCCCCAAGACACACCTGGGAAGTGTGCATGAGTCCTGAACAGAGCGATTAGTTGCTGGCTGGGAATGATACACAGGACGGACCAGGTTTCGGGGGAGAGGGGAGGAAGGTAACGACAGGTCTCGGAGGATCTGAGGACAGTTAAGAAGGGTAAGGATTGGTACTGCTGCGGGGGACACGGGGGCGGGGGGTAACTTCTAAGAACAGTGAAGGGCAAGATGAGAAGAAAAAGGGGCACAGAGGACACAGTGAGAAGTACAGACAGAAAGTAGCAAATGTGAAATCCACTTGAGAGGGAGATCTCACATTCAAGGAAGGAGAGAAGGAGAGAGACAGGGAGAGAGAGCAAGAGAGGGACGGGGAGGAGGAAGGGGGGGGAGAGAGAGAATAAGGATAAAGGGACTAGTGTGGTAGGGGTCACATGTCACGTCGGAGCCCTGGGTTCCCACCTGCTTCCTGGTGTCCCAAGTTCCCTCCCCACCAAACAGTAGGATGGTGAGAGGGAGAGAGACAGAGAGACAAGGAGAGAGAGAGAGAGAAGAGAGACAGGGAGACAGGGAGAGAGAAGGAGAGAAAGAGTAAAGGGGCCAGTGGTAGACGGGCGGCTGGTGGCTCAGTCGGTTAAGCATCTGACTCTTGGTTTTGGCTCAGGTCACGATCTCGCGGTCCGTGAGTTCAAGCCCCGCACCAGGCTCTGTGCTGGCAGCTCAGAGCCTAGAGCCTGCTTCGGATTCTGGGCCCCTTTCTCTCTGCCTTTCCCCCGCTCACACTCTGTCTGTGTCTCTCTAAAAAATAAATAAAACATTAAAAGGGGGGCTAGCGGTAGAGATGACGGTTCCCATCTGAGCCTTGGGCTCCCATCCGCTCCCTGGTGTCCCAAGTTCCCTCCCCACCAAGCCAGAAACTGCCTGGCACCCCCGTCCCCCGACTTCCAGCGCTGCGGTGTCAGAAGGAAGCCGTCAGCAGGGCTCGGTCGTCCCCCCACTGGCCTCCGAGACCCTGACCGGCCGGGGCCTCTCTCCAAAAGGTCACCCTACCAGCGGGGTGGCTTTTGAACTTGACCAAACTCTTCCAGGGCGCAGTCGGCTTGATCTTCACAGCGTGATGACACGGCCCCAGGGGAAGCGGCTGAGAGCAGGGACAGATGTGGGCCAGGTGACCCGGCCGAGTGAACACGGGCTCCAGGCTCCCCCTCCGGGGCCGTGCCACCAGCGAGACGCCAGCCCCAGCATGGATGGCATCCCTCTCATCCGGCTGTGGGGACGGTGGCTGGAGTCAGACCCCGTCACTGGCGGCGCTGCGGGCACAGGGGTCTGTGCGTGGCCAGGGTGCTGGGCAGGGCAGGACGAGCCAGCCGGGCGGGCCGCTGTGGTGGTTTCCACGCCTGGCCTGCGGGGACGAGCCAGCAGCCTGCCTTCCCGAGCCGTGGGGGGGGGAGCACGGCTCACCTCCACCCCACAGAAGAAGGCGCGGAGGGTGTCTCACTACCCCCCTCCTCCCCTGAGTCACCACATCGCTTCCTCTGCTCCTCCCGGCTTCTAGAGGCCGCCCGCATCCCTGGGTTTGCAGCCCTTCATCCTCCAGGCCAGCGGTGGCCGCTCGGGTCTTTTTCGCGCCGCCTGCCTCCGACGCGGACCCTTCGTCCTCCTTCCTCCGCGAGGAAGGACCTGTGCAACAGCACTGGGCCCGGAGATTCCAGGGGCATCTCTCTTACTTCCAGGTCAGCTGATTAGCAGCCTAAACTCCACCCTCAAGTCAGTCAATCCCCCTGTCACGTAATGGAACACGGGACATGGACATCTTTGGCGGGGGTGGGGGGCGGGGCCAGTGCTCTGTCTGCACAGTCCCCCTTGGGGATGACGGACCCAGGTGTCGGAGCTCCCGGAAGGCTGAGTCCCACCTCAAGACCCACAACAGACCACAGCAAAGGCCCCTCTCTCGTTCTCTTCTCTGGTCAGACGAGGGTAGAAGAGAGCACTGAGAAGATGGCTCCCAAACATCGGATCTGGGGGGGTGGGGGGACACAGACTGGGTTTCTTGAGCCAGAGGGGAGCATCCGACCCCCAAGTTCGCGCACACATTGGCCACGGGCCTGGAGGGCGCCTGAGAGGGGTGGGGACCACCTGCCCCGTGGGACGCAGGCTTGGGGATGTGGACTTGAGTTTCAGAAAAGCTCGCCTTTAGCTGTCGGCAGAAGCAGAAACTGAAGACGCGTGGAGAGAAGGCCATGAGGCGCCAAGAGCCAGGAGAAGGGGAAGGAGACACAGACCGGAGACAGCTGGGGACAGGGGGCTGTGCTTCTCTCTGAGGCACAGAGGGCGGCTGAGCCACAGTGATGGCGACAGACGGTGATGGTGACGCAGTCACAGGAGAGCCTGGGTTGGCGGGGGAGGCGTACGTCCTGGGCATGCACCGCGACACGCTCTCCCAGCCCTAGCCCTGCTCTAGCCCTCGCTCCCTGCCCTGGGGCTTCTGGGACCTACAGCAGGTGCCAACTTCACCGGGAAACCCTCCGCCTATGGGGGAAACGCTTCTCCCTTTTGTCCCTGTGGCAGACTTTTCAGAGACCCAATCAGACTCTCTTTAGAAGGTCCAGGCACCCAGCAGCCATAGCGGTGGTCGATTCGGGAACACCCCCTTGCACGGTGTTCCCTCCTTCCTTGTATCCCTCCCACCGGCTGGTGCAGGTGGTCACGTCCCAAACAAATGCCCCGCACAGAAGCCTCTGTCTCTGTCCCCACTCTGGAAGGAGTTCCTTCCAGCACCGTCTGTCCAGATCTCCCGTCAGAGACCAGGCATCCTAGGCTAAGGGCCAGCAGGGCATCAGGAGCCCTCATGGGTGCTTAGATACTGGACCTGGGGTCCCGGTGCTGACCACACTTCCGTCTCTTAGCTCTGTGACCTAGAGCGAGTTACTGCTTCTCTCTGAGCCTCGGTTCCCCCCCCCATGGAAAATGTCAATGATCACACTTACTATACAGGTGTGGGTGGGTTTTTTTAAATTTTTTTATTATTTAAAAAAAATTTTTTGTTTACCTTTATTTTTGAGAGACAGAGAGAGACAGAGCACAAGTGGGGAGGGGCAGAGAGAGAAGAAGACAGAATCTGAAGCAGGCTCCAGGCTCTGAGCTGTCAGCACAGAGCCCGACGCGGGGCTCGAACTCACAAACCATGAGATCATGACCTGAGTCCAGATCCAGAGTTAGACTCTTTAACCGACTGCACCACCCAAGCGCCTCCGGGTGTGTTTTGAACATGAAATAAAGTAACAATTATAAAAAACCTTAACCCTGGTTCTGTAGACTAGGAGAACGCTGAATTAGTAGCTTATAATCATTTCTTATTATTGGTGGGAAGGAAAAACTGGTGGGAAGGTGAAAACTTCCCAGCTGGTGCGAGGGTTTTTTTTCAGGGTGTGCCCGGGTCTGCGCCCTCAAGGGGGTTCCGGTCCAGGTGGAATCTTGCAGAGCAGGTGGCCAAAGTCCCAGAGCTGTGCGTGAGCTCCCACGACCTCGTGCTGCAGAGAATGACGGGCCTTGAGCTGTCCTGACCTTGCCCTTTCCAGAAAACGAGAACGTAATTAAGTGAGCACAAATTGAGGAAACGGGGGGGAGGCCCCCCGCGTGGCTCCGGGGAAGGGGGTGGGGAAGGGACACAGTGACCGACCCGGCCTCTGCCTCCACGCGTGGCTGTCACCGCACTGACCAAGCGCGCTGCGTTCCGCCCGCGGCAGATGCGGGAAGCCAGCTCCGAACCTGTGCACTCCGGCTACGATGTCCGTGGAGCGTTTAACCCCAACGCCGGGGTTCGCAGCCCCTGGGTGCCTCTGAGACCACCGTGCCAACGCCCGACCTTAGCACCTCTGTGTCCGAGAGGGGAGTTGGGAAACCTCACACACCTGAGGGGCCGCCACTGAACCCCCTTGGGGTCTCCATTTGCAATTTAAGACTTTCCTTCCGAGCCGGGAGCGGACCAGTCTGTCTTTTCCAAGAGATGCTGGTGGGACGGTGAGCTCAGGGCTGAGGAAGTGCGGTGGGGAGGGGCCGCTGCCCAGGGACCCCCACCCCGTCCAAGAGGGCAGCCCCCCTCTCGGCAGCTTTCACCGAATGCCAACTATGTGCCTGTTGTAAGGGCTCGGGATCCACTGGTGAGCAGGGCGGGTAATGGCCCTGAGGTCTTGGAGCTCACATTCTGGAAGCGAGAGATTCACCGTCAGCTGGGCAACCAGTGGGTACTCAGTAGTGACAGAGAGTGCCTACAGAGACAGAGTAGTAGGCAGAGAGTGAGAGAGTCACAGGGAACACAAAGGAAGGTCAGGGCCAGAGTATTGTCTATGGGGGAGGGGGTGCATGTGTGACATGGGTGGTGGGTGGTGGGTGTCACCATCTGAACCAACCACCCTCAGGCCACAGCCCTGGCATGTGGTTCCCCCACCCCACCTGTTCCTTGGGGTCACTGCTCCTGGTAGGAGGGCATAAGGGTGTCTCCCTTCAAGGGCCCACAGAAGGGGACAGAGGGCGAACGGGAATGGGCTGTCCCATTCTCTGAACCCCAAAGAACTAAAACGACCAGCCAAGCGTCCAAAAGACCCCAGAGAACCCGGTGCCCCATGAGGCCTTCCTTTCAAACAAGCCATTGTTCCAGGCTGCCCTTGCAGACACGTGCTCAAGGGGTCATGGCGCCCAGCCTTCCCCTCTTTTCCGAGAGAGTCTGCTCCCCCGGAGACCTCCCTTGGTGACCTGCTGAGGCTAGTCACCCACACGGAGCTCTCGTCTTCTCACTGTGGAGTGCACGGGAGGCCAGACTCTATTCTGCACAGCAAAATGTCCCGCAACGCCCCAATTTTTATTTGTGTTTATTTATTTATTTTATTTATTTTTAAAGGGTTTTTTTTTGTTTTTTTTCTCTGTCTTCATTTTAAAAACAGCTTTATTGAGGTATAATTCACGAAAGTTCATTCACTTTAAGTACACAATTCAACGGCTTTCGGTAGATGTGTTGAGTTTGCAACTATTACCACAATCTAGTTTGAGAACGCTTCCGGTAAGTCGCTTTTGACAGCAAATATTTTAGGTGGCATCATGGCAACTATTAATTATTCATTGATAGATTTGCTGTTTGTTATTGAGAAGTACCTGGGGAAAATTTGTTTCCTAGTAAATATAATTGATTGTCAAATTGGGTTCCATACAACACCCAGTACTCATCCCAACAGGTGCCCTCCTCAGTGCCCATCCCCGACTTTCCCCCTCCCTCCCGCCTCCCCATCAACCCTCAGTTTGTTCTCAGTATTTAAGAGTCTCTTCTGGTTTGTCCCCCTCCCGGTTTTTATTTCCGCACCCCCCGAAAATTTCAAGCTCCGTACCTGCTGGTCCATGAGTTCCATTTTATCTACCAGGATGTAAAACAAAGCAAAGCTGTGAACGTGGCCTGAAACTGGTTGACAAGGGTAAAGCGCTCACGAAAGCATTCGTCCATCCATCTGCCCACAACACTGGAGCTGCGAATATGTAAAAGACTTTATGGCAGGGGAACCAAGATATGCAAAGAAGGACAGGGCACCTGCTGGCCTCCAGATGCCAAGGGGAGGGGGACGCTCTCTCGCACAGACGCCATCTAGGGCAGGGAGGCACCAGAGAGATTTGAAGCCCTAACCCCTGTACCTGGGAACCTTATTTGGAAATAGGGTCTTTGCAGGTGATCCAATTAAACCGGGGGCACTAAGGTGATCCTGATCCAGCATGTCTGTGTCCTTATAAAAGAGAGAAATCTGGACACAGACATGCCCACCGGGAGAAGGCAGCGTGAAGATGGGAATTCAGCTGTCACAGCCCAGAGGCTGGGAGAGAGGGCTGGACCCATCCTTCCCTGGTGCCCTCAGAGGGTGCGAGGCCCTGCCGATGCCCAGACTTCAGCACCCAGAACTGGGAAACAAAAGGGGTCTGCTGTTGGCTTCCCACCAGTCAGGCTGTGGTGCTTTGTGACAGTGGCCCAGAGCTAATCCCCTCTCCAGGATCCGGACATTAACGGAGTAACTCTGGGTAGAGCATCAGGCCTCCCTGTCACATCATGGAGCCATTGTTCACGATTCACAGGCTTGGTGCAGAGCCCCTGCCCCCCCCGTGGGATGGAAAGAAAGCTCAGGGAGGGTGAGGGGCAGGGGGAGTTGGGCAGAGGACCTAAGAGGCGAAGACAGCCAAGCACCGCAGGGGTTCGGGCTTTATTAGAAGAACAGTGAGAAGCACTCAAGGGTTTTAAGTAACGTAAGTTGACTTTGGTTTTCCACGGAGCGTTTGGGTTACTGGGCAGAGACTGGGGAAGCGGCCCCGGAGCCAGCGTCCAGGCTGGAAAGGATGGCGTGAGCCTGGGTGAAGGGAAGCGGGGAAGGCTCATCCAGTGACACTGGTTTTCTCTGTGAAATAGCAGGATGGTCCTCTGCTTGGGGTGAGACAGAAGGGGGAGGTCTGGAAGTTGGAGGGAAAGAGGAAGAACCAGGAGATAAGACCCAAGGAAGGCTCTGGGCGTGTCTGGGCCCACCGGGACCGCCAATCCTGAGTGGACAGTGGGATCAGGGCATTGGCCTTTGGGGGTCCCACTGGCCTGGTAGAGAGGGGACAGAAGGTGGTGAGGGACAAGGGGGACGGGGAGGGACAACAGGCAATGACTCAGTGAGGGTGCGCGGGCAGTGGAAGTAGGCAAATACGTCATATGGGAAGAAGGTGTTGTGGACAGAAAGAAAAATACCGATTTTGGTCAAAGTGGCCCTTCGCCGTCCATGGGTCTCTTCCCTCCCCCAAACCCCTTTAAAATGTTAGAGGTATTACCAAAAAGGGCACAACTCTATAAGAACATAAAAATGGGGGAACCTACAGGGGCGCCTGAGTGGCTCTGTCGGTTGGGTGTCCAACTGCGGCTCAGGTCATGATCTCACAGTTCGTGGGTTCGTGCTCCACGTCGGGCTCTGTGCTGACAGCTCGGAGCCTGGAGCCTGCTTCGGATTCTGTGTCTCCCTCTCTCTCTGCCCCTCCCCTGCTCGCACTCTGTCTCTCTCTCTCTCTCTCAAAAATAAATAAATAGTTAAAAAATTAAAAAAAAAAAGACAGCCAGGAGCATTGGCTCTTTGCGGAAACCCATGAACCTAAAAGCAAAGAGGAAAAGAGGCCAAGGATAAGCAGTGCAGAAAACAGAGGAGATGGTGCAGACATTTTTTAAAGTATACTTAATATCCTTACAACAATAAAATATTACATCCATTAAACAAGAACAGGATGCTATAAAAATGAAAAAGAATAAGCAGAGCTCTTGTCCATTAAAAATGTCATAACTAAGACCGGAAGAAAGATCTCTGCAAAGTACATATCTATCTGGTGAAAGACTTGTGTCCAGAATATTTCAAGAGCTATCAAAACCCTACAATAAAGAAACTTACTGTCTGATTCAAAAGCAGACAGGGATTTGAACAGACATTTTACCAATAATGATAATAATAATAATAACAACATGATGACAAATAAGGGGATGAAAAGATGCTCAACATCACAGTCACTGGTGAAACGCAAATTCAGCCACAATGAGATACCACAACACACCTATTAGATTCGCTACTATTAAAAAGGCTGACCTTGGGGCACCTGGGTGGCTCAGGTGGTTAAGTGTCCGACTTCGGCTCAGGTCATGATCTCACAGCTCGTGGGTTCGAGCCCCACGTCGGGCTCTGTGCCGACAGCTCGGAACCTGGAGCCTGCTTCGGGTTCTGTGTCTCCCCTTCTCTCCGCCCCTCCCCCACTCGTTCTTTCTTTCTCTCTCTCTCTCAAAAATAAATACATATTTAAAAAAAATTTTTTTAAAGGCTGACCTTATCAAGTGTCACTGAAACTATGAGCCAGTTGGGATCGCCAGACATTACTGGTGGGAATGTCAAATGATTTACGCAGCTTCAAAAACAGTTGGGTGGTTTGCAAAAAAGTGAAACCTACACTTACCACATGACCCTGCCATTCTACTCCCGGGTACTTACCCAAGCAAGAGGAAAGGAAATGTGTGTCCTAAAAAGCATCCCATATGAATGTCCATGGCAGTATATTTCTAATAGCCCCCAAACCAGAAACAGCCCAGGTGTGCATCAGCACATGCATGGATAAGCAGATTGTAGCACACCCAGAGACACAACGGTAAAAAGTGATCGACGACTGATACACAGAACGATATGGGCGAATTTTGACACAATCATGTTGGGTAAAAGAAGCCAGCCAAAAAAAAGAGGGCACACCATATGATTCCACTTTTATAAATCTCTAAGCAATACCAACTAATCCAGATAACAGAAGGTGATCTGGGAGGAATCCCTAAGGGGCTCATGGTGGGATGTATGTACTTGTTGATTACAGTGATGGCTTCGAAGTGTATACCTACCTAAAAACTTACCGAACTTCACACTTTATTTTATCTAAAAAAAATTTTTTTAATGTTCATTCATTTTTGTGAGAGAGAGACCGAGCGCACAGGGAGGGACAGAGAGAGAGGGAAACACAGAATCCGAAGCAGGCTCCAGGCTCTGAGCTGTCAGCACAGAGCCCAACGCGGGGCTCGAACTCATGAACCATGAGATCATGACCTGAGTCAAAATCAGATGCTTAAGGCACCAGGCCACCCAGGTGCCCCTAACATTGAATGTTTTGATTTTAATAGTAGATTAGTCAAGCATATAGACAAGACAATGTATTTGATCACTAAGAAATTATACCAAGAATCACTAATTTATCTGCCATGTGTTCTTGGTTAAGTGGTACCAAATATATCTAGAACTACTTGTTATGTTCTTAAAATCTGTATTCCAAGTGAATCAGCCGATATTTAGTAAGCACAGGGTCCAGTAAGTTTATGCTCAAGGGACTAAATTATGATGAATCCCAAAGGCAAACTTTGGAACTGCCCCACACAGGGCTCGAACTCACAGACCACGACATCATGACCTGAGCCAAAGTTGGGCGCTTAACCGACTGAGCCACCCAGGCGCCTCATCGAACTACACACTTTAAATATGCACGGTTTATTATACGTCCGTTATACCTCAATAAAGCTGTTTGAAAAAAAATGATAACTAACTAACACAAGAACAAACACTCAGATCAATGGAATAGAATAGAGAACCCAGAAATGGACCCACAAACGTATGGGCAACTAATCTTTGACAAAGCAGGAAAGAATATCCAATGGAACAAAGACAGTCTCTTCAGCAAGTGGTGCTGGGAAAACTGAACAGCGACATGCAGAAGAATGAACCTGGACCCCTTTCTGACACCATACACAAAAAGAAACTCAAAGTGGATGAAAGACCTCAATGTAAGACAGGAAACCATCAGAATCCTCGAGGAGAAAGCAGGCAAAAACCACTTTGATCTTGCCCACAGCAATTTCTTACTCAACACGTCTCTGGAGGCAAGGGAAACAAAAGCAAAAATGAACTACTGGGCCCTCATCAAAATAAAAAGCTTCTGCACAGCGAAGGAAACAATCAGCAAAACTAAAAGGCAACAGACAGAATGGGAGAAAATATTTGCAAACGACATATCAGATAAAGGGTTAGTATCCAAAATCTACAAAGAACTTATGAAACTCAACACCCAAAAAACAAATTATCCAGCGAAGAAATGGGCAAAAGACATGAATAGACACTTCTCCAAAGAAGACATCCAAATGGACCAACTGACACATGAAAAAATGCTCAATATCACTCATCATCAGGGACAGACAAATCAAAACCACAAGGAGATACCACCTCACACCTGTCAGAATGGCTAACATGAGCAACTCAGGCAACAACAGATGTTGGCGAGGATGCGGAGAAAGAGGAGCCCTTTTGCATTGTTGGTGGGAATGCAAGCTGGTGCAGCCACTCTGGAAAATAGTATGGAGGTTTCTCAAAAAGCTAAAAATAGAACTACCCTACGACCCAGCAATTGCACTACTAGGCATTTATCCACGGGATACAGGGGTGCTGTTTCGAAGGGACCCACGCACCCCTATGTTTATAGCAGCACCATCAACAATAGCCAAAGTATGGAAAGAGCCCAAATGTCTATCGATGGATGAATGGATAAAGAAGATGTGGTATATATATATATATATATATATATACACACAATGGAGTATTACTCAGCAATCAAAAAGAATGAAATCTTGCCATTTGCAACCACGTGGATGGAACTGGAGGCTATTATGCTAAGTGAAATTAGTCAGAGAAAGACAAAAATCATATGACTTCACTCATATGAGGACTTTAAGAGACAAAACAGATGAACATAAGGGAAGGGAAACAAAAATAATATGTAAACAGGGAGGGGGACAAGACAGAAGAGACTGAAATACGGAGAACAAACAGAGGGTTACTAAAGGGGGTGTGGGAGGGGGGATGGGCTAAATGGGGAAGGGGCACTAAGGAATCTACTGAAATCATTGACTCACTATATACTAACTAATTTGGATGTAAATCTTATAAAATAAAAAATAAAGTTAAATTATATATAAAAAAATAATAATAACATCAAGGGACGTTCCCAAAAGAAGAACAATAATAATAATAGGAGTAAAGGGGAAAAAAAAACCCCTAAGAGTTAGAGATTTAATACAGGCAGTTCAAGATCTGAGAAATGGAAGTTTCCAGAGAAAGAAAACAGAAGCAAACCAAGGGGGAGGACCTTGTCAAAGAAATGATCAAGGTGACCTTATTTGGAGAAATGATCTCTGCGGATATGATCGAGATGATGACACCACTGTGGATTGTCCGCGTGGACCCTCAATACCATCGCAAGTATCCTCATGGCAGGGAGGTGGGGGGGGGGGGTGGCGGAGAGCAGATGCTCAGAGAAGGCACGTGCCATCAGAGATGGGTGGGGGGAGGTGGCCAAGAAACACCAAGGGATGCTGGCCACCACTAGAAGCCAACGGGAGGCACGCAGCCCCGTGGACACCCTCATCTCGGACCTGTGCCCCCGCCCCCAGAACTGTGAGTGAACACCCTTCTGCTGTGGTCATTTGTCACAGGAGCCTTAGGAGAGCAGTAACCCTAATCATGGTGTGACCCTTGGCTCCCCAGTCCCAGAGCAGCCACGTGGGCTGGAACCAGATTGTGCCTATAATCGCATTGGGAGGCTGGGGGAGGGGAAGCAAGAGGAACTCACAGACACGTGGTGATGCACCGAGATGCGGGGAAGTGCAGCCTGGGGTGTCACACGGGATGCAGAGTGGCTCAGAAGCATGGTGACACCGGATACGGACTGGCCTGAGCGGGGGACGGCCGCAGGGGGGTGCCCAGCGCGTTTACTCTGGTTGGTCTCCCCTGCATCTCTGAACAAACTCTGCTGAGTGTGGGGGTTCCCCGCCCCCTGAGTCTTGGAGGGCGGCAAATGCTTTCCCAGCCCCTCTTGCAACTTGGAGTGCAGGTGTGTGACCGCGGATTCCCAATCGGGCCTCTGAAGGAGAAACAGAGAGCGCCCCCGGGAAGGCGGTGGCGGCTGCGTCCAGCTCCGTCCAGCTCCCTGATGCACCGGGGCGAGTGTGGCGTCCCCTGCCAACCTGAGCACATCGGCGGTGGCAGCAGTGAGGCCGGGACCCAATGGGGTGGCAGCGGAGTGGGCACCGCAGCAGCTCTGAGGTGGCCTCTGGGCACCAGGACTGGCTGTAGGGACCCCTCCCCCCGCCCCAACCCCCGCCCCCCATCCCCAGAGACCCGAGCATTTCATTACTGCCTTCAGGACACACACTTGCGGTGGTTTCCATTGTTTGCCTCTAAGTGCTCTGTGCCTCAGGGGGCAGGGAGACAATGTATTTGTTTATTCAATCAGCGTCTGTTTATTACATATTCATTCCCCTTGTGCCCGGCACCTTGTCAGTCTCGGTAATTTCACATAATCCACTCTGGCTTCCATCCCAGTGCTAAAATATTCTCTATCCTCAAATAAACCCTGGAACCAAAACAGCGACCCTCGGGGAAGGAAAACGTCACCTCCTTACTTTCTGAATCACTCTAGTCTGGGAAGAGAAGGCGGCTTGGTGCCCGGAAGAGTGGCCAGCCACCACCCACATGGTCTCTGCCCCGTCGGGGGGCCCCTCACCTATTTCTGGCAACGGGGAACTCTGGATCCCGCTCCCAGCTCGACAAACTCGAGGTCCGTGACAGCGTGGTATTCAGGAAGGTGGTGCCTGCGTCTGGGGGCAGGGACAACAGGACGCGCTTGCTGTCACCCTGACGTCATCGTAGGGACTGGTTCCCACGTTGGCCCCAGAGTACCCCTCCCCTGCATCTCCAGGATGCTCTTGTGACCTACCAAGAAACACGGGGACCCACTGCACTCCGGTGGGAGTGGGGAGGGAAAAGCCCAGCCAGAAGTACCCCGGTTTCCCCACTGGGCACAGGGTGAGTGGGGGCCTCCAGCTCTGAGATGCCCCCCCCACCGCCCCAGACCCCCCCTCACAGACCCTCCCAGGCTCCAGACTCCTGCTGCGCCCACCAGGGGCCCCAATGTAAGGGCTGCCCCCCCGCCCCACCTCCTACCTCCCCAAGCACACTTTCTCAGGGGACAGCGTGACTCCACCCACCGGACTGCCCAGAACCACCCTCCGCCCCCGTTCTCCCTGGGTAGGGTCACTCTCCCTCCTGTTGATAATTCCAGTGTCACTCACCTCACAGATCTGTGACAAGGTGGCCATGTAGAGAAATGGATGGGAGGGTGCTCTCCTGCCTATGAAGTGCAGGGGGCTGTCCATCTTGACCATGAGAAAGCAGGGACCCAGCTTTCCCGGTTCTGTGAGCCCTGGGCTGGCGCAAGAGAACAAATCTGGCCCTGGTGGGTGTTTGATGGACAGACGGATGGATGGACCGATGGACAGATGTGTGAGAAATCTGGGGAGGCCACAGGGCATCGTGGGAAAGGTAAAGTTGGGAACAAGAAAGCAACCAGGTTCACAGCCATCCATGGCCTTCCTTTAGCTGTTCCATGAGCAGTTAATGAGCCCCTTGTATGTGCCTGGCTGTGGACTGGCGGGCAGTGTAGACATGGTTCTTGCCCTCACGGAGCTACAGGTTCGTGGCAGACACAGGGGCCCCACAGATGTACGCACGCACGTCACTGCACATGGCAGGTGTCTGTCACAGAGGAGCCTCAGGTGACATGGGATAACAGACCGGGGTGGTGGGTACCTCCCTGGCCAGGATGGCAGAGAAGACTCCCTGGAGAGGAGCCACTGAGGCTGTGACTGGGGGAAGAGGGACTGGCCAGGGGACCAGAGGGAAGAATGTTCCCAGGGGTGGGACCTGCCGTGCCAGTGTCCTGGGCAGGAAAGCGATGGGTGGGCCACGGGGCCTGGGGCTGTGTTTTATTTTAGGTGCCAAAAATCCACAGGAGGGTTTTTTACCTTCTTAAAAAATCCCTCTGGACAGAGCACAGATGGCTCCTTGCCAGAGAGCAGGGCCAGGGAGTGTGGGGGGGGGGGGGGCATGAGCACAGAGGGGCCCTTGTATAGCGGATCGCACTGTTCTGCGTCGCTCTAGGGCACTGGGTACACGAGTCCGCATTTGTCAAAACCCACAGACCCGGACACAACAAAGAATGAATTGTACTGTGTGCACATTTTTTTAAAGTTTCTTAATTACGAAAAGATCCCTCCGGCAGCTATGAGGAGAAAGGTTGGTGGGGGGTGGGGGGAGGGGGTAGTGGGAAACCAGCTGGGGCCACTGCAATGACCTTGGGGACAATAGCTGGGTCACATACCCGAGTTCAGCTTGTTGACCCCTGGGAGCCCCGATTTCTTCATTGAGGACACGGTGCGGTGATTCCTACCTGGAGGCTGACCTTGTGGATTGGAGGTGACACCTGTAACCTACCTGCCTGGTGGGGCCTGGCTAGAGCAAGGTCCCCGGCACTTAGGAGCCATGACGCTTTGCCAGAGGGTGGCTGTGACCGACCTCAGGGTGCCCTGAGGGGGCCGGGAGCCTCCAGGGGCTGCGTTCAGAAAACAGACCTGAAAGTAAACTGAAGGGGAATTAGTCAAGGGTGAAGGGAACCTGGCTGGAGGCCCCGACCTGGGGATCCAGCCACCCTGGGCAGAGGAATGTGGCCCAGAATGTTGTGTACTTAGAGTGTTTCTCTCCCCCAGGGAGGCCAGACCACTTGTGTTGGGGCGGAGGGCAGACAGCTCCCGGGACAGCCTGGACTGTGGGGAGACCCACTGGAAGGTGGAGACTTTGGGCTGGAGCCCCGCATCCTGTAGGCCAGCGCGCCAGGGGCAGGAGACCTGGATTCATGTTCCAACTCAGCCTCTCCTAAGCTGGGCGACTTTGGGCCAAATACTCTACTCCTCTGACTCATTAGAAGACTCTGATGAGGAACACATGGGAACGCATCTCAGGGAACTGGAAATCTAACCGACACTGGGGGTAAAAAGGAGGCCGGTGCTGGTTCCGAAGGGTAGACCACTGAGTCAGGGGAAACTCCAAAGGCCCCGGGTCCAAGCGCCTCTCCCTCCCCAACAGCATCGGTGGCCCGGAGCTTGGACCCGAGGGGAGAGAAAGCGGGGAGAACGTAGCTGCCATGGAAAACAGCCCGGCCACTCCTCGGAAAGGTAAACAGAGCTTCAGCATGACCCAGCAATTCCACTCCTGGTCTTTGCCCCAAAGAACTGAAAAAACAGGAACTCAGATGCTCTTACGTGGATGTTACACCTGCATCGTTCACAATGGTCAAAAGGTAGAAACAGTGCAAAGATCCATCCGTGTGTGTGGATGGATACGCAAACGTGGTCTCTCCATGCATGATGGAATATTACTCGGCTGTAAACAGGATCGAAATACAGACCCTGCTACCACGCGGGTGAACCTCAAAACCATTAGGCTGAGTGAAAGGAACCAGCCCCCAAAAGCCCCAGATTGTGTGATCTGGAACTATCCAGAGCAAGTAAATCCCTAAACACAAAGCAGATGGGCGGCTGCCAGGGGCTGGGGAGAGGGGCGTCTGGGGAGGGAATGCCAGCGGGGCCAGGCTTTCCTTTGAGGGGAACGGAAGTGTTTTGGAACTAGACCAAAGTGATGGTACAACGCTGTAAATGGGCTCAACGGCAGTGAACTCTAAAGTGGTTAACTCATGTTACGTTTTTTTGTAAAGGCAGGCAGGGAAGAGCGCTTGCGGTCTATACTGCCAGGAAGAGAGGACTAATCCGGTGAGAAGCAGGGCTGCCCACTTAGCCACCAGCAGCCCCGCGTGACTCGGTAACCCTGTTTACCGTGAGGACGCCGGGATCCCGCCCATGCTAGCGCACCTGTGACGGCGCAGGGCTGGAAGTCAGGTCTGCGCTCCTGCTGTGGACCCCTCCCTCTGTCTGCTGCTCGACCAGCGCCACGTACCCATCGCCTCACCTGAGTCTCAGGCCCCGCCAGGCGGGATCATCGCCTCTGTGGTAGGAGAGGAGACGGATGCACAGAGCAGTTAGAATCGAGAATCATGGGCGCAAGCCACCCCAGTGACGAGTGACCGGGTCTGGGAGGCCCAGAGGGAAGACGGCCCTGGGGCATTGGAGAGCGCGGACAGAAGGTGAGGGCTGTGGAACCCCAAGCTCAGAGCGAACGGGGGCCTCTGGAGCAGGTGCACCGCACCAGCCAGAGAGCGATGGGAAGGCAGTCCAGGGAGGGGCAGCCGGGAGAACACAGCATGATCCCCAGCTGGGGTCCACAGGGGCTGAAGACCTGGGCTGTGAAGGGACCACTGGAAGACACGTGGGACAGGAGGGCGCATCCAGGACGCGGAGCCTTCCCTAGGGAATCTCCCCTGAGCACGGGGCCCACAGTGTCACTTCCCATGGCCAAGGGGATGAAATTGGGGATTTGGGAGGGCGAATGGGGTGAGGAGGGCAATGCGATGTCCTTCCGGCTCTCCTCCCTGCACATCCCCAAACGTTTCGGCCAATCACCCCAGCCTTCCCCCCCGCCCCCCTCAAGTCCTTGGAGGAGAAGCTTCCGCAGGCAGAAGCCACCAAAGCCTAACTCCACCGCTCACTGGACTCCCCCTCCTGGCTTCAGGTTCCCGACGAAGACGAAGAGGAGGAGGAGAGGGTGGGAGGGAGAGTGGAGAGGCCTGGCTGTGGTGCCAGCCTGGCGGAATCCAGGGCATGAACCAGACAGGTGCCCAGGTGGAGGCCATGAGGGGAGGGGCCCCAGGTCCCATGGGAGATAGAGGACCCCGCGCAGAGACAGCTCCCTGGGGATCCTGGTTCAGCCATCAGTCCCAGGAGAAGAGGGCCCGCAGGGTGCCAGGAAGCAGCCTCCCTCCACACCCTGAGGGTTTCCCAGCCCCAGCGGCAGGAAGTGAGTAACCACCTCTCAAGACCTGCTGGCGACAGCCCCAGGGCCAAGGACAGAGTTAGGAAGTGTGGCCTGGCCGATGGGCAGGCAGAAGGCTCCTTCCCGCCAAACCCGGGGTGCTCGACAGTCTGGCAGGTCCAAGGGGGCCAGGCCCCACCACCCACCTCCCAGAACAGCATCCCAGGAGATGGACAGAAGGTTGGAGGAGGGACTGGCCTCTTCATGCTGCCTCCGTCACCCCTTGCAATACCTCTCACAGCCCACCTTCTGAGGTCTGCATACCAGGGATAGCAAGGATCTCACCCACCCCCACCCCCAATCAGGGGTGGGGGAGGGGGAGTGCTTTGGGAAAGCCCAGTTGGACAGAAACCGTGGGGAAAATTCCCATAGCCCAAAGTTAAACAAAAACAGATGCTTTTGTTTTCTGCAGTGTTTCCCACTGCCTAATACGAACCAGATACATCTGCGCACACTAGCTATGAAACTTGAATTATGTCATTTTGATGATTTCACCTATGAGTTAAATGCACTGATGTTTTTGCACTTAAAACTGGTGTTGAGCAAATGAAGATGCATGGCAGATGCGTGCTAATAAGTTAGATTTTTAATTTTTCTTTGCCTGGAATGGCCTTAAATAGCCAAGAGGGTTATCATCGGGCAGCGGGGCGGCCGTGGGGTCGGAGCACAAGGACGATGCCTCCAGCAGGGCTGCGTAGGAGCCTCTGGGCGCGGGGACCAGAGGCAGGACAGAGGTGCACGAGAGCTGGGGTGAACTCCGTAGGGTTCATAGGTGTGGCTGGAGGTGCCAACCATTTAAAACTACAGGCTCTGCATGTGTTTTGTTCTGCATCAAAGTCAGCTTACCTTTCGATTCTACCTGCCAGCTTTCCAGGACTGGTCTGTCTGGGGTGTGTTTGACAGATCAGCCTTTCGCCCAGTGGCCGGTGATCACAGAGAATGGAGGTTGGCTTTCTGGTCAGGACTGTGGCGTTCTGTACAAAGAGCCCGCCCCTGGGGGCCTTCCTGGGTTGGGGGGTGGAAGAGGGGTGAGGATAACAACGCTAGCCCCATACACAGAAGTTGGAGAGAATGTTCTAGAACACTGGAGTGGAGGGGCTAGACATATATAAACAAATATACGAACCTACATGTCTATGGCTTGCTTTTGTACTGTTCTATTTTGTGTGGTCTTTTCTTCACCCCAAAAAGGTTGGATCTGGGGGCTTTTGTCCATCGACTGGGTTGTGTCTTCATTCCATTAACATGTATTCATAGGGTGCCTACTCTGTGCTGGCTGATAGACAGGCAATAAGTAAAAACAGGAGTCCCTGCTCATGGAATTCACATCCAGGGGGCACAGAGGAAACCCCAAGGCTGTGCGAGGACACAGTCAGGCTGCTGAGTGCAGACAGGCCCCACACCCCAACCAGGCACAGCAGGAAGTGTTCCTGAGCAGCCCCCTAAGGGAAGGGCAAGGCTTAACAGGTGAGGGCAAAGGAAGAGAGCTCCGGGCGGAGATTACGGCATGTGCAAAAGTCCAGAAGTAAGCGTGATCTGTGCATTCAGGAACCTTAGGTGGTTCCATGAGGCTAAAGCTTAGGAGCTGGGCCTGAGGCTGGAAAGGCCAGGGGGCCTGGGCAGGTTCCCCCCATGCCTCGCAAAGGGACCCTGCCTTCATGGGGAAGCCATGAGGGTTGTGTAGAAATAACTCGATCCCCCTCTGGTTCTCTCTGAATGCAGCTGTGCTAGCTGGAGCCGGGAGTCCTGGCACGGCCGAACCCTCTCTGCAGGCCCCAGCCAAGCGGACTCAGTGGTGAGGAGTATAAGAAGTCAGTGGGTGCAGTGATTTTGCAGGAAGGTTTAGTCAAATTTCCTCATAGCAAAAATGAAGTACAGAAAACATGTTAATACAGATAAAAATTAAAGTGGGTGGTTCCTGAGTCCACACAGAGCTACTTTTGAAAGGACCTGGTGCCTCACCTAGGTTCTGACCCTAAGCAAGGGACTGGCCTCCGTGGCAGGCAGGCAGATTTATTCATTTCTTTCTACCAATGCCCAGCCTAGCTATGTGGATATCTGATACATGAGTTCATGGGTAGCTGGATGAGTGGGTGGTGAGTAGATGAATGGGTGGATGGATGGTTGGATGGATGGATGGATGGATGGGTTAGTGGATAGGTGGGTGGGTTGGTGGATGAATGGATGGATGGATGGATGGATGGATGGATGGGTTAGTGGATAGGTGGGTGGGTTGGTGGATGGATGGATGGATGGATGGATATTTGGATGGATGGGTTAGTGGATAGGTGGGTGGGTTGGTGGATGGACGGATGGATGGATGGATGGATGGATGGATGGGTTAGTGGATAGGTGGGTGGGTTGGTGGATGGATGGATGGATGGATGGATGGATGGATATTTGGATGGATGGGTTAGTGGATAGGTGGGTAGGTTGGTGGATGGACGGATGGATGGATGGATGGGTGGATGGATGGATGGATGGGTTAGTGGATAGGTGGGTGGGTTGGTGGATGGATGGATGGATGGATGGATATTTGGATGGATGGGTTAGTGGATAGGTGGGTGGGTTGGTGGATGGACGGATGGATGGATGGATGGATATTTGGATGGATGGGTTAGTGGATAGGTGGGTGGGTTGGTGGATGGACGGATGGATGGATGGATGGATGGATGGGTTAGTGGATAGGTGGGTGGGTTGGTGGATGGATGGATGGATGGATGGATGGATATTTGGGTGAATGGGTAGATACACTTGTAGGTGAATGGAAGAGTGGATAATTGTTTGATAAGATTTAAATATTCTTTTGATGACACAACACAATGATAATTGGATAGATGAAAGATAGAACTTTGTGTTGCTTTAGTTCTAAATGTGAGAAGGCTTCCAGGCAGATCCACACAAGGGGCTGTGCCCAGGGACAGGGTAGCAGCACACCAGAGCTGTAGGGAGTGGCTTACCTATGGCAAGAAGGGTGGGGTTAGCGAGGATTCCTAGGCTCCCTGGGAATGGCTAATATGAACAGTTTTTTGAGTTCCAGGGTATCAGGGGTGTCCACAGTTATGTGGTACTTGGCCACAGGATGATTAGGTACATAGTAGCCCAGAGTGTGAGAGCCTGGCAAGGAAGGTGTCAGAATGGGAACTTAGCCGCTAAGAAAAACTGACCAGCCTCCACCTGGATCAAGACGGTATTTTTCAAAAACTGTATTATGGCAGCATATGGAAAAGTGTGTGGGTGGATGGATGCCTTTTGGAGCTCTCTCAATAGCATCTACCAAAGCCTCAACACCGGATTCGGATATCTGAGGATTTTCATCTCGTAGACCTGGAACCCAAGAATGTACCAGTTGGGGACTTCACAAGGTCTCTGTTCTGTTGGGTCTCAACATGCTTTGGTCTTCAGTAACTTGACGAAGGCAACCCTCTCAGCTGGAAAAAGCACACACGTGCAATTCTGCACACCATTTTAGAGGGCTCGGGGACCCCTGGGGGAGCCTATTAAGGACTCCCGTGTGGTAGGAGGGGCCAGTACCCTGAGGAGTCAACTGAGGCACCCAGGCTGGGGAGGGACTTCACTCTACAGCCAAGCCAGGCCTGGATCCCAGTGAACTATTCTGTGACTCAGTTTTCCTCTCTCTGTGGTGACTGTTTGTAGGCTTGATCACTGTTTGTAGGCTTGCTTCAGAGGAATGACAGGGGAAAAGGAGATAGGTGGGGATCTGACCTTCCTATCTATCCCCCCCCCCACCCCACCTCCACCGCGTCCACTTTATCTGGTCTCTTTTCGAGGAAAGGTTTCAAGGC
Source organism: Prionailurus viverrinus (assembly GCF_022837055.1). NCBI lineage: Eukaryota > Metazoa > Chordata > Mammalia > Carnivora > Felidae > Prionailurus > Prionailurus viverrinus. The sequence goes on from NC_062566.1 coordinate 134,538,767, forward strand.
TGTAAAAATATATACACTTGAAAGCCCCTGCACTTTCCAGCTTATCAACTGCTGGAAACATTAAGTGCTGCAGATTGTCAGGAAGTCTCCAGAGAAAAGCCAAGGAAGCCAATCAGTGTTGAAGAGGGAAGAAATCATTGCCAAACACCCCCCAGATCAGTGGAGTGGGGGGGGGGGGGGAGAGGGGGCAGCGCAAACCTTACGTGTGGCCACAGAACAAGCCAAGGAAAGGTCTTCTTTCTCTAAAGTTGTTTCCACGTTTCTGTCGCCCCCTTGGGAGGCATGACCGCTGTTTACACTGGAACTCAGTCATAAAAACAACCACGTGAGGAAAATAATGATACGAGTTAAATGTTGTATTAGACACACTCGGTCACTTACGGAGCCCGCCAGCTACCTGCCTCAACACCAGAAGGAAGAATACTATTTAGGATTTAGGGGTCACCTGCGACACATCCACTCTTCACATCCATCACTGCACGTGACAGAGAAAAGGGACAGCACAGTGGTTCTGACCACAGACTCTGGAACCAGGCTGCCTGGGTTCCAGTGAGGATTGGCTGAGTTAATCCATTGATGTGCCTAGAAAAAGCGTCTGACACACAGCAAAAGCTGTTAATCCTGACCACATCCCCTGTGACCCTGGCCACGATCTCAGCTCCGTCTCATGGCTCAGAGAGGTTAAGCTACTTTCCCCCAAGCCCTTAGCCAAGGAAGGGAGTACAGGGACCCAGATCCAGGACCGGCTGATTTTGAGCCCCCAACACATTGGCCACCCTGTGGCTCTAAAGAGCAGCCAGGCTACACGATAGAACATTCCTCAGAAAAACCTGGAAATCTTCCATGTGGCTCACCGAGCTCTCAAGGCTCACAGGGTAGCTGTAACCACCTCGGTGTGGCCTCTGCCTGCCTGGGTTCTAGAAAGTGTAGCCAGCCTGGCCCTGTCGCTGGGTAGGAGCACTGGGCTGGGCTGGAGGTGGAGGGAGGAAGTGCCCAGGAGGGTGATGACATCACCACCCAGCCCTTGAAAGATGAGCTGTTCCCTCCGCCACTCCGGCTCTGCTCTGGCAGCTCCTAGGAGGGGTGGGGACATCGGGCTGCCCTGCCGCACGGAGGGAGCCACCGAGGTGCTCCCGTGGCTCGCTCTGGACAAGGTGAGTCCTGGACAGGGGCTGGTCCAGTCGCCTCGCCGTTGCCAGGAGGACAGGAGGTCCCAGCACCAAGAGAGTCTGCAGGTGAGTGTCACAAGGGCTAAAGTTCCCTCAGGTCCGGGGGGGGGGAGTTCTTTCCCTTTCTTAGTCCTGGCAAGTCACAAGAACAGCTCCCAAACAGGAGGAATGATCTTGTTTGTTCTAGATTTGTCTTCTCCCTGAATCGAGACAGGCATGTGTGTGTTTGTGTAAACAATTTAGCGATCTGATTTCTGTAGATTCTGGGTAGCTGCCTCGGACATAAGCAGTAAGGAGCAAGCGTCGTACAGCAGGGATGGGTGTGGGGTGTAGACTCTGGAACCTGGCTTTTATCTCACAGCTGTGCTGATCATTGGCCCTGTGTGACCCCAGGCAAGTTTCTTAACCTCTCTGAGACTCAGCTTCTCTGTCTGCAAAGAACTCTACTTGCTGGCTTCCCAGGGTGGCCGGAGTTAAATCAGGCGGCAGATGGGAGAAGGTTTATAAACGCTCCCTCCTGTGCTGGTCCTGTCTGTCATGGATAAAACTGGTCATGGCTCAGAGCATGGGCTTTGCATGATTTGGAGTCACAGCTCTGCTCTCATCCCCTGGGTAACATTTTTGAGCCAACTATTTTCCCCCTCGTTTCCTGAGCATAAATATGACTTGGCAGGGTGGTTACAAAGGTAGAAATGGGCTTGTGCTTGCCTGCAAAGCCCCACGTGTGCAGTCGGTGCGCAGTCAGAGCTGCTGAGGGCAGGTGGTTCGTGAGCCTGGGTTGGGGTGGGCAATGGGCGTTGCTCTCCCAGGCAGGTTAGAATGTGCCTCCCTGAGTCACAGGCTGCCTGTGGCTCCCGCCAGCCCACAGGAAGTGGGAGCTGTGATCCAGATGTGAGATCACGGGGTCCTTTCTCTAAAGGAGAGAAGGGCTTGGCTGGGGGTGGGGTGGGCCACCCCAGAGGGTGCTGTTACATCCTCTGGAAGAAAACTATTCTATGGCCTTCTAGGCCCTGGCAGCAGTGGGGTGATGGGGAGCCTCACAGGCTCGAGGAAGGAGTTTTCTGCTTTCCCCTTGCATGCGGTAGAGAAGGCAGGCAGGTGTGGGGAACAGCCAGGAGAAGTTTGGAAAAACATCGAAAACAAGAATGACCCTGTGCTGTCCCCACAACAGGCAAAACCCTAGGGTCGTATCTCAGGTCTGCCCTAAATTCACAAAACCCCTGCAATTCTGTGCTCCAAGCCCCTCAGGGTAGGAGTGAAGAAACAGTCTCAGCACGGGGACATAACCCCAGCCAAGCCCTTTGCTCGCCATCGGGGGAAATGTCTCGGCCTCTCTAGGACTCAGGCTCTGTCATGTATACACAGGGGAAGGTTCAAATAACTGAGTCTAGGTTGGAGGAGTGGGGGGAACTAAGAGCTTTGGCTTAGACCAACTTCAGGAAGATACTGGCCAAGCAGGGACCAAGCAGGGGAAACAGCTGTGCCATGTGGTCTCTGCTAACATAATGACTGTGTCTGACCTGAAAGTTCAGAGGGGGTCAGAGGGTAACGCCAAGGACTGGTTTTCAGAATGAAAGCAGAATCTCCTCTGTGAGTTCACTGCTGCCTCCCCTGCACAGGAAACCACACTCAGCATAACGCAGGCACTTCTCGTTTTTTGCTGGATGACTGGATGGATGGATGAATGGATGAATAGATGGATGGGTGGATGAGTGGATGGATGGATGGATGGATGGATCAGTGGATGGATGGATGGAATTATGTGAGGATGGATGGATGGATGGATGGAATGATGTGAGGATGGATGGATGGATGGATGGATGGATGAGGGGATGGATGGATGGATGGATCGATGGATGACTGGATGGATGGATGGATGGATGGATAGATGGATGGATGAGTGGATGGATGAGGGGATGGATGGATGAGTGGATGGATGGATGGATGGATAGATGGATGGAAGGGAGGATGGATGAATGAATGGATGGATGGATGAGGGGATGGATGGATGGATGGATGGATGGATGGATGGATGAATGGATGGATGAGGGGATGGATGGATGGATGGATGGATCGATGGATGACTGAATGGATGGATGGATGGATGGATGGATAGATGGATGGAATTACTAAATCAAAGACACCCATCTGAAAAGGCTACATACTGTATGGTTTCAATTATATCACATTATGGAAAAGGCAAAGCCAGGGGATTGTAAAAAGAGCAGTAGTTGCCAGGGATTAGGGAGAGGTAGTGAAACTAATCTTATGATGCTGTAATGGGAGATACACGTCATTATACATTTGTCCAAACCCATAGAATATACAATGCCAAGGGAACCCTGTGGATGTTGGGTGATAATGATGTATCGGTATAGGTATTCACTGTAATAAATGCACCACTCTGGTGGGGGATGTTAATCACAGGGGAGGCTGTGCATGTGTGGGGGCAGGGAATATATGGGAAGTCTCTGTACTTTCTGCTCAATTTTTCTGTGAACCTAAAACTTCTCCCAAAATACAGTCTAGTTTTTTTTTTTTTTTTTAATTTTTTTTTTTCAACATTTATTTATTTTTGGGACAGAGAGAGACAGAGCATGAACGGCGGAGGGGCAGAGAGAGAGGGAGACACAGAATCGGAAACAGGCTCCAGGCTCTGAGCCATCAGCCCAGAGCCCGACGCGGGGCTCGAACTCACAGACTGTGAGATCGTGACCTGGCTGAAGTCGGACGCTTAACCGACTGCGCCACCCAGGCGCCCCGGGTCTAGTTTTTTTTTAAAGCACACAAAGTGTGTTGCTTTGAGGATTCAGACTACCTCAAGACCATGAGTCAAATGATCAGAACTTACTAAGATTTGACTCCCTGAGTACATCACTTCCAATGCCTACCCAGTCTAGGAATCCCCTGATCTGTGAGTATCTTTCTTAGTGCACACACTTCCAGGGATGGGGAGCTCCCTTCTTTACCAGGCAGCCCGCTCCATCTCAGGAGAGTTCTACTGTTAAAAAGACCTTTCTTAGACTGGAGTGAAACTCTTCTCCTACTGAGCGATGGGCCACTTTCTAGTTCTTGGGGCTGGACTGTCCAACTCCAGTCCTTGTAGGTCCTTTCAGAGCTAAACCTCCATAGCCTCTTAACCAAGACACATTTTCTACTGCAAACCCAAACAGTCAGCTACTTCTTTGACTCTGTCATCAAAGTGGGGATCTGTGAGGTCCTGAGGGCTAGAAAAATAGAAGCCCCGGCAAAATCGTCACAGCACAAAGCAGGGTGGAACACACATGAGTTCAAATCCCGACTGCTTCCTCCTTAGGGACGCTCTCTGAGTTTGTTTTCTCGGGTGTGCAATGGGGATAATCATTTCTATGTCTGAAGGCCATGGTGAGTTTTAACTCAGAGGGTGTTGTGAGGTGCAAACAGGTATCGGAATCACTGCAGGTGCCCACCTAGCAGAGGTGGATGGATGGATGGATGGTTGGATGGATGGATGGATGGATGGATGGATGGATGGTTGGATGGATGAATGGTTGGATGGATGGATGCATGGGTGGATGGATGCATGGGTGGATGGATGGGTGGATGGATGGTTGGGTGGATGGATGGATGGATGGATGGATGGATGGATGGTTGGATGGATGGATAGATGGATGGATGGATGGATGGATGGATGGATGGATGAATGGTTGGATGGATGGATGGGTGGGTGGATGGATGCATGGGTGGATGGTTAGATGGGTGGATGGATGGGTGGATGGATGGATGGATGGATGGATGGATGGTTGGAGGGATCAATGGTTGGATGGATGGATGGATGGATGGATGGACAGATGGATGGATGGTTGGATGGTTGGATGGATGGTTGGATGGTTGGATGGATGGATGGGTGGATGGATGGATGGATGGATGGATGGTTGGATGGATGAATGGTTGGATGGATGGATGGATGGATGGATGGATGCATGGGTGGATGGTTAGATGGGTGGATGGATGGGTGGATGGATGGATGGATGGATGGATGGATGGACCAATGGCTGGATGGATGAATGGATGGTTGGATGGATGGATGGATGGTTGGATGAATGGATGGATGGGTGGATGGATGGATGGATGGTTGGATGGATGGGTGGATAGATGGATGGATGGATGGATGGTTGGATGGATCTGGGACTATCAGAGGTGTGGTCTTTGCCCTGCTGTGGGGCCACTACATCTTGGGAGTTCCCAGGGAAAAGAGCATCCCAATACACATGTGCTCATGTTCCCAGACACCTCATCCTTGGGTGGTGACAGCAGGAGCCCTGTTGTACTTCCCTTCAGGGCCTAACCTTTAGGTTTCCACCTTCCACCACCACCAGCAGCTGCGGGCCTCCTGACTTCTGTGAAGCCCTGTCAGGTGGGGCACAGAGAGCTGGCTTCCAGACCCCAGTCCAAACTCACGAGACAGCAGAGCAACTTCAGACAAGTCACTTGGTTTCTCTGGGCCTCATGGGTCCACACTTGAAAATCAGCAGTACCTGGATGGGACACCTCGCAGGATGTCATAAACTGTAGAGTGCCTGTCACTTCTGTGGTTGTTATTGTGCTGATTTGTATCCGTGACACCGCTTCTCCTCCTCTTCCCTGCGGGTTCCCTGAGCCACTGCAGTCCAGTGTGGGCACTGCCCGATGGGGAAAGACTAAGCCACTTCCCAACGCCACTGTGCATCAGAGTCACGTGGAGCCTGGTCCCCTCCTCCCACCACCTGCAGACACCCAGGCTTTCCCCTGGGACTCCAACTCCTCACAGCTGGTGGGCTTCTTCCCACACCTGGGAGACAAACTGCCTTTGCAAAGGGCTTTCTGAGGGGAACAAACTTGAGGAGAAATCAGGCCCTGTCCACGCCACCCTCCCCAGGCCCTTTCTCTCAGTCCTAGCAGCTAAGAGACGTGGGTCCCGCAAACCGTGGGCACCTGGGACCCATCACGGTCCCCCCCGGCCTCAACTCAGGAACGGGCAGAAACCCCGTCCTGAGAACTGGGAGAGTCCAGACAGCTCCCAGCCCAGCAGCTTGGGCCTCAACTGCTAGGACTCATCATGCTGGGCCTTCCTCCCCACCCAACTGAATCCCCTCCAGGGAAAAGATAGAGCCCAGCGCGGGTTTACCTACTGCACACTGGGACACACCTGCAGGGCAAGGTGACAGCCTGATCCTGAGGGGAGGCTCTCTGGGGTCCTTCCAGAGCCCCTGCGATTGGACCTGCCTAGCATGGGCCCCGCCCCCCGGGAAGCCCAAGGGGAGCAAAGGGTGTTGCCTCCGGGTTGAACCTTGGGCAAGCCACCCCCTCTCTGGACCCCCGCTTTGCCAATTAGTAAAACAAGGGTGGCAGAAGGGGTCTCTGGGCTCTCTTCTGACCGGAAGTGTCCGGCAATGAATGGCTAGGATGCAAGGACAGGTGGGAGAGGTACAAAGGTGGGCCAGGTGGGGACAGAGGTACGGGTGCGCTCAGAGCAGGGGCAATGGCCGCGGGCAAGGTGGGTCTGCACACATCATTTGTGGCAGCCAAAGCAGTGGGAAGCAGGAGACACACGAATTGGGGTGGGTGGAGGCAATAGACTCCCAGGTCAGCGATGCCTCGCCCCTCCCTGCTCCTTCCTTCCCTGATTCCCCTCCTCCTCCTGGTTCTGAGGCCACCGCGAGGACGGAATCCTGGCTGCACTCCTCCCCAGCCGTGTCACCTGGGACCACTACTTAGCCTCTTCTAGCCTTGGTTCATTCATCTACAAATAATAATAGAACTGGAAGCCTCCTGAAAGGAGCTGGGAAGTGCCTGCTCTGTCTGGGGTCTCACCCAGGCATTAAAACAGCAGCGGGTGTCTGGCTTGTTAAATGCATGGGCGACCACGATGTGGTGCTTTGGGGATGCTCCCGTGTCCTCCTCAAACAATGAGAGGCGCCTGGGTGGCTCAGTGGGTTGAGCGTCCGACTTCAACTCAGGTCACGATCTCACCATCCATGAGTTCGAGCCCCGCATCAGACTCTGTGCTGACAGCCCGGAGCCTGGAGCCTGCTTAGGATTCTGTGTCTCCCTTCTCTCTCTGCCCCTCTCCCACTCGCTCTCTCTCTCTCTCAAAAATAAATAAACATTAAAAAAAAACCCAAAAACCAAAAAGAGGATGCCTGGAAGGAGCCTCGAGAAACCCAGAAGAGCACCTCTGGGACGGGGAGGGATCAGAGCCAGGAGGCAGGTTTCCTGGTCGCTCCACACACTTTCGTAGAAGAATTTCATAGAATTTCATGGAAATTCTTATCATGAGCATGCATATCCCTTTGCAGAAGTTTCAATATATTAAACAAAATGAAAAAGAATGCAAATAAGGAGCCAAAATCCTCCAGGTTGCCCATTTCCCACACCCTGGGTCTGTCCTACAAATGAAGGGAGGGGACAGTTCACACACTGGCACCTGTCTCCCGGAGCCAGTGCAGGGGAGAGGCAGTGAGAGGACAATTCACACGTTGGCACCTGCCTCCAGCAGCCAGTGCAGGGGAGAGGCAGCAAGGGAACAGGAGGGACCGCAGGGTGGCGGGGCAGGCGGCCCTCTGGTCCATTCTGTGACTGTTGGGGGAAGTGCGTTCACTGAGCATCTACTATGTATGGGCTCTGTGCTGGGCACTGGGATGCTGCTAGGGATCCCGAAACTGCTTGCCATACTCAAATTCGGGGAGGAGTTTTTCTAAAAAAAAAAAAAAAAAAAAAAAAAAAATTTTTTTTTTTACTTGTCTGTGCATTCCAGTCACATTAATCCCATCAAATAATCCCAGAAAGGAAAAGATGTTACAGACAAGATGACTGTGATCAATGAAATCAACTAAAGTCTGAGGTATGGCTAATAAATTGTTATAATTTTGAAGCTTAATAACTGTTTAGAAAGGATTCTTTAGATTAAAGAAAAGGCAATGATCTGGCAGGACTAAGCTGGTCCCATCTGGGAGAAAGAACTTTCTTAGACTAGCACAGAGCAGGGCTGCGGGGGACGAGGTGACCCAGAACCAGACCTAACAGCACCCTCCTGGCTCGTGGGGCCCGCACCTGGGTAGGCTCAGCCAGCATCCTGGGAGATCAGACTCTGCAGAGACAGTAAGAGGCATCTGGCCATCAGAAGCCATTAAGCCCTGGAATCCCCTGAGGATGGCCTCTGGCCTCCTTGAGAAAATGTGTTCCAAGGAGACCTCTTTGTCACTACAGACAGATTTGGGACTTTCGAGGCTTCTTCCCCTATGGGCCTCACCGTGCAAGCCAGCACCCACGTCCTAAAGGCTCTGGGACACGGATGGGACTTCACTTCTCAGCTCAGCAGTCCCGAGCCTCAGGCCCCTTCCCCAAGGGAAGAGGGTCCTTTCCCAGGGGGGCCCATGGCAGCCATTCATAGACCTACGACTCTCTGCAAAGTCAGCTCCTTTGACGGTCTATCTGGTCGCTGAGAGCAGGCTTCTCAGCAGGTAGCCCCCGGCCACTACAGCCCCTGGGCAGGGGTGGGGTGAGGGGGACACTGGCCTGCCGGCCCGCAGCCCAGCATTCTGACCCAGGCTTGGCCGATTGTTTGCTGAGATACGAAGGGCAAGTCCCGGCCTTCTCTGAGCCTCTCCTCTCTCCCCTGCACCATGGGAGCCTGTCCACAGCCGTCATGCTGCCGATAGAGCAGGGTGGTGCGTGCAGGTGCCCACACAACGCCAGGACTCCTCTTGTCCCGGCCTCCCCGAGCCACTTACTGACATCGCTCTGGGCTCCGCAGCTCAGACACCTGCCCACGAGGCACGCAGAGCCTGGTGGGAGAGAGAGTCAAGGGCCCAAGAAACTCTGACACTGCACTTTGCTTCTGTGACCCCCGGTGGCATCCCCAGAGGATGCTGGACAGTCACACACATGGCTTATTTCCAAGCATCCCAAATCCAGTGCGAAATGGCGAGGTCTCCTCTCTTCCGGTCCTGGGCCTCTGTTGTCACCCGCTGACACACACACACACACACACACACACACAGACCACACACATGCACACACGCACACTGACTCTCTGCTGCCTCTTCGGCCCCCCCATCCAACTTGTGACACGTCACTGAAGTCTGAGTCGCCTTTGTGGGCAGTGTTCAGTTCCTTTCCCATGAGGGTCCAAGACCCAAGCTAAGTGGAAGGTACGACTAACTGGGAAAAGAGGTGGCAGTGGGGTAGACTGGGCCATTACTCAAGCCACAAGTATATCTCGGCCCCACGCCTGGGCTCCCTTGCCACCTAGAACTGCCTTAAGTATTCCTCCCGGTAAACCCACTAAGCAGGAATGGTATAACCACTGGAGAGTCAAGGAAATGTCTCCGGAGGCAAAACAGAGCTAGTCAGAGGCCAAGCTAGGCTGGGCTGGGCTGGTTCTTCCCGTGAGGACATCACGCCTCCCTGCCTAGGCAAGGGCGTGAGGAGAGGGACCCCACTGTGGGTGCTTCCCACAGCGGGACATAATACTGGAAGCCTCAGCTGGGCGCTAACAGCCCCGACGGGGACACCTCGCATGTCCCTGGCCCTGGACACGTGTTTACTGTAAGAATAAGTACCAGCCATGGGGATTTTCCTTGCAAGAGACCTGGGGAACTTCTCCCGAGAGTCTGTTCGGACTACGGGGGCTGTGGCTGAAGGGGCAGAGGGGGGGCCACCAAGGGTATTCACCGCACAGAACCGCCCTTGGATCTGGCGGGGACGTTGGAAGTGACTATTATTCCTGAAGCAGAAAATGGAGCTGAGGCTTAATGAGTGTGAGGAGTGATCCGCTGGGTTCTCACCACAACCCACACGCTGGCGACAAAGCGCCGTGTCCTACAAGTGGGGGGACCCAGACCCAGAGAAGGGGGCCCCCGAATCGACGTCCCACTATGAGTAAATGTCGGAGCTGGGATCTGAATGCCACCAGTGAGACTCTGTCATCCAAGGTCTTTCATTACACAGCTCTGTTATCTCACAGGTCAGAGCTGACCTGCCCTAGGGTGACGAGTTGAGGCAGCTGAATAAACCAGGGGGGGGGGGGGGAAGCGGAGGCAACACACAGAGGAAGGAAAAGCAGGCTGCTTTCAGGTCTTCTGCAAATACACCAGACCCCAACAGAGGAACATCTACACACTGAGGAGGGAAACAGACTGTGGTACTGAATGGTCCTCCCTGAGCAAAGGCAGCAGACCGACAGGCTCACGTCTAAAAGGGCTCACAAAACACGCCATCTCTGCCACCGTCGTGAAAAAAAAAATCACTCAAAGCCGTAACCCAGGCAACAGAGGCACGAGTCAAAATCAAGAACACAGATCAGGAAGGGATTTGCTTCTGCCTTTTCCTTTTGTTTCCTGGGGACCCCAAATTCAGGAAATCGGTCTGAGCCCTTGACATTGAGAGGCTTGTGCCCGGCAGGAAACCGCATCTTTCTAGGACGGCCCTCCCCGTCCCCAGTACTCATCTGGGTACTTTTCCTTGGGTTTTAGAAGCCTGCTGAATCCACCTGCTTGGAGCTGGTGGTTGGGTAAACAGGAAACCACTGAAGAAACAGTTCATAAATACTTTAAACATGTCATTTAAAATGAAAAACATGATTGCGTATTTATTTACCAGTTTTTATGTAAGCAAGTCTTTCGCTTTGAACGCAAGTTGACTGATTATCTTCCCTACATATAAGCTAGCCCATGATTCATTCCCTATGTTTTTTAAATAGGAGAAAACATTCGGTTTATTCAAATATCTTGGTTACAAAAGTAATATATATTCTTCATAGAAAAATTGGAGGCTACTACAAAGAATAAAGAAAACACAAAAGCAACCCAGGATCCCAGGCTCAAAGGCAAACACCATTAGTTAATAATTTGGTGTCTTGCCTTTCAGATTTTTTTCCTATTGTGTTGTGTATATAATTTATGTTCTGCTTTTTCTCCTGCTTGACATGATGTCAGAAATATTCTCTCTCTTCTTTTGGCAAAGGCTTTGGAGCACAATTTTTACCATATATAACCAATTTCCCAATCCTAAGTGTTTCAGTTTTTCTTTTTTTTTCCTCTTCTAAATGCTGATCAACATCTCTGTTTTCCTGTCCTTTGATCATTTTCAGAAATACCAAGCAAAACAGGAAGGGAATCAGGTTCTTGATGTGTTTCAGCAAACTATCCAAAAATTGGATTTCCTGGAGACAGGTGTAGGAACCTGCCTGACCCTATTCAGAGAAGATACCCAGGCCACACCTGCCTGCCTTTCTCAGTCTGAGACCGGCCCATTGAACACTGCTTTGATGCCCGTTGCTTTTATGTTGGATTGGCCCTGAGGGGTGCCTACAGAAATTGGAGCCAGGGAGCCAGAGACTGAAGACAAGGGATCTGGTATCTCATCAATGCAAACTCCTACTAATAGCAATCCCTGCTGAGAACCTGTTAAAAACCAAACCCCTTTCCCCAGTGAGGAAACTGAGTCTCAGAGAGGCTACGGGACTTGGCAGTAAGCAGGCACACAGAACCGTGGCCCCCTTTTCCCCTGTGGCAGGCTTCAGAGTAGACTGTGTGGGAAGGTGAGCATTTTGGGTGCGGCCCGTGCCTGGCACGGACTCACAGTGGGCCAGGCAGGGCATCTCAGAGGCTTTTGTTTCTAGTTCCCCAACCGTGAAATACAAGGGGCCTAGGCAAGCTCGTGCGCGTCAGGGTCTGCGAAGGTATTAGAGCCCTGGGCGAGTCTGCAAGACCCCTAGTCGGCTGAGCTGTAAACCTTCCTCGGCAGGGTTACCTGAAGAGATAACAGCGGTCTTGTGTTCGACCCCCTTCTCCACCGCACCCACGCCACAAGAAGGAGGCAGCCTGGTGGGGCAGAGTAAGTGAGGACGTTGGTTTAAGGCCATACTCTGCACTTCACAGCTGGGTGGTCTTCCAGGGGGTGGTGACCTCTCTGAAGTTCGTCTTGCACCCAGAAGTCGGGTGCTGTCATAGCCAGCATAACCGTCTCGCGGTGCTGCTTGGAGAAGTCGGGGAGATCAGGTCTGTGAATCACGTGACACAGAGTTGACAGCTCTCATCCCTCCTCACGGATGGATTGAACCTAAGGGTCTCAAAACAGAAAGGCCAAGGGCGAACAGGGCAGCGGCTTTGGATCGGGCGGCCATAAGCAGTCCTGGGGCCTCGACCTGTAGAGTTCAAGAAATCGTGGTCCAAATACACCAGAAACACTGCCCAGACTCTACTAGAACACCTCCAGTAACAGGAAAAGCATTGCAATTCGGCAAAGCCTCTGTCAGCTGCTACCCTGCCTGCCAGGATCGGGGATTCAGAGAAGCAAGGACCCTGTCCTATGCTCCAGGGACTGGCAATATGGCAGTCGGGATGGCCGTAAAGGTGCAAAGAGAAAGAAAAGACTGTGTGTGTGTGTGTGTGTGTGTATGGTGGGGAGGGGGGTAATCTGAGCCTGTTTTGTTGTTTATCAAAATGAGGACAATCCTACGAGCCCCACCCTCCTTACAGGACTGAGGGAAACCCAGGTACACGGGGGCACTTTGGCACAGAGTCCCAGGCCTGGCTTGGCCACCAAACTCCTGAGGCTCAGTTTCCTCACCTGTAAAATGGGGCTATCCGTGCCCACTCAGAGTCGTTCCGAGGATCAAGTGAGTTAACGCTGCTTCTGCGCTCAGAACGCAGCGGGCGCACGGCAGATGCTACACACGTTTGCTGCCGATGTCACCTTCCGCGTCACCTTCGTCACCTTCGTCGTCATTCGTCCTTCCGTCAAATATTTCCCAAGCACCGGCCCCGGGGCCAGGGCCGGTGGAGGGGAAGTCAGAGGCGTCTCACGCGGTTCCAGCACACCCGGCCTGGCAGGGAGAGAGACAGTCGGGGCGGCTGTGGACACAGAGTGAGCTCAGACATAATGGGAGCACAGGGGCTGGGAGCCTCACTGCAGGGAGAGCTCAGCCGGGGCCCCAGGAGGCCTCCTGGAGGAGGGGGTATGAAGCTGAATGTGAAGGATAACAGGAGTTGGAAGGGCTCCTCGCGGAGCGGGAATGGGCAGAAGGCAGGGGTACACCTCTGCCCAGGGCGTGCGCCGATGGTTACATGCTTAGGAAATTTGTGAGCTCGTTGAGCATCACATCGCGCTTGAAATCAACCATGGCAGGAATCAACTCACCACCACGACAATCTCCAAAGGCTACACATGAGGCCTTTCTCTCCCCGAGAGCCTGTTAACTTTTGCTGGCACACCACCACCTCTGGCTCCTCTCCGTTGGCTGAACAAGCCACCCTCGTCCGGACAGATGTCCCAAGGGCTAAGGGGCGGGATGGCTCTTCCTCCTGCAGGAGGTCCTGGGCAAGATCAAGTGAGCGGCGGGAGTGTTTACTGAGAAAGTGCTCACTGGGATTCTACCCCACGCCAGGGCCTGGGGTTGGGGGGTGGGGCGTGAATCGGGCCCTGGGGGGATTTTTCTCAGGCACCAACTTCCCACACCAGGACAGACCCAGAGGGAGGCTGTAAATCGGTGACAGAAGGCAGACAGGGCAGGAAGCTGACAGAGCTTTGCACCAAGAGAAGCAGCGACATGGACAAAGGCAGAAAACCTCAAGAGCTTCTTTTATTCACGTCTGGCTTCTGAGGAGGTGAAGGATCACCTAGATCCGCAGGTGGAGGGACCACACAGGACGCACCCTCCACGCTACGAGCCCCTTCAAGGCCACTGACCCATCCTGCTCACCACACTCCACCCCCTCCGGAGCCCACTCCGCCCTGCATCTCCCCTCCCACATCTCCCCCTCCCACCATCGCCCTCCTGCCCCACCTCCTCCATCTCTGCTGCCTGGCTGCCTCAGCCCCCTGACTCTCTGCCTCCGGATTAAGGGAACCCCTCGAGCCGTCCAGATGACGGTGCCAGTCACACCCCAACAACACCATGCTTTGGCCGTCCGGGCATCCCAGCCGAAAAGCCAGGAAGATGAGATCTATGCATGAAAGCGGTATGGGGGAGATCACCTGGTGGGACTGCTGCGGGCCAAAGCCTCAGGTGATGGCCTCCTCCAGGAAGCCACCTGTGCCCCGCACCCTTGGGTGTACTCCAACCAGCTGGGAGCTACCGAGGGCACCTGCTGGCTCTAGTTTACCATTAGAGTGGCACCATAAAGAGAGACAGCGCAGCAAGGCACCGGGGTTCAAATCCTGGCTCCACTAGGCACCAGCTGTGTGACTCTGGCCTCTGCTTTCTCATCTGTGAAATGGGACCAGTAGACCTCCATCCAAGGTGGTGGCGGATTTCCTGGCCAACTCTTGATTTTAGCTCAGGTCATGATCCCAGGGTCATGGGATCCAGCCCCGTGTCAGGCTCCCTGCTAATCATTCTCTCTCCCTCTGCCCTTCTCCCCAACTTGTGCTCTCTCTCTCAAATAACACACACACACACACACACACACACACACACACACTGTTACGATTAATTTAGCCTGCTTCTTTTTCCTTTTTTTTTTAAATGTGACTACTAGAAAATTTACATTACTTTATGTTTCACATTAAATCTCCACTAGACAGCACCACTCTAGGCTGTGGGAAACTCTAGCACTAACAGCCAGGTTTCACGAACAAGCGAACTGAAAGGAAGAAAACAGAGTGAGAGATGCCAGGGAAACCTTTAAATTAAAAGAAACGTAAGAGACACATCAACCAACCCAATGTGACAAATAATTCGGGTTCTGATTCAAGAAAATAGCCCTGGGGAGCCTGGCTGGCTCAGCCGGAGGGGCATACGACTCCTGATCTCGGGGTTGTGAGTTTGGGCCCCACGTTGGGCATGGAGCCTACTTAAAAAAAGAGAGAGAGAAAGAAAAAATAACTTGGGAAAAAATATGAAATCGTGAGACCATCAGAAATTGGAACACCGCCTGGAGAGTTGATGCTAGTAAGGAATTACTGTTGATTTCTGGTAGATGTGATCATGGATGCACAGTTAAGCTTCTTGAAAAGAGTCCTTATGTGTTAGAAACACCCTGAGGTAGTCACGGAACAGATAGGCACGTGAGATTTGCTTGAAAACTTACAGGAAGGGTCCGGTAGGTTTTGGTGTGGAAGACACAAGAGTGACCGTGAATTGGCAATTACTGAAGCCGGGTGATGGGCACAGAGATTCATGATGGGAGCCTGTCGGCTTGTGTAGATCTTCAAAACTTGCCATAAGGGGCGCCGGGGTGGCTCAGTCGGTTAAGCGTCTGACTTCGGCTCAGTCACCATCTCGAGGTCCGTGAGTTCAAGCCCCATGTGGGGCTCTGTGCTGACAGCTGGGAGCCTGGAGCCTGCTTCGGATTCTGTGTCTCCTTCTCTCTCTGCCTTTGCCCCGCTCGTGTGCACGTGCTTGCACTTGCTCTCTCTCTCTCTCTCTCTCTCTCTCTCAAAAGTAAATAAATATTAAAAAAATTTTTTTTAATTAAAAAAAAACTTGCCATAAGAATAAGCTAAAAAACGAAAACAAAAACACAAACCAGGGGCTCTGCCTAGGTTCAGATCCCGGCTAGCCATGCCTCAGTTTGCTCATCTGTGAAATAGGGACAGAACAATGGTCCCTACACTGCAGAGATGTGCAAAGAAAATAGATTTGTTTTGCAGGTGCTTTACACCCTGTCACTGGCCTTCACACTACCTTTTTATGGGAAGCTATTCCCAGTTACCCAAGGGGCCAGGGCTCCTGCCACAGGTCATCAGCCAGACAAACCCAAGACACGCCCGGGGTTTCCCTGCATCCCGAGTCCCAGCATGCTATCCTTACCTGTGCTGGGGACCCGGGGCCAGCTTTTCCCATTCCTCTCTGCTTCTCTGGCCTTGGGAGACTCAAGGCCAGTTCCTTTGCAGATCCACACTAAGAAACACGGCCCCCTTCCACTCCTTTCTGGACAAGGTGTGACACGGGCAGAACTTGGAGCTCTGGAATTCTCAGCGCGGACTCCCTGGGTTCCAGTGGGCTCCACCTTCCAAAGCAGAGTTGGGCCGAGGGCCATAGTCACGGGGCTGGGCAAGGCTCGGGCTTGCCTGTGGCTGTCGTGTCTTGGGCAGGCCTGGCCCAGGATCCTCAGAGGCTTCAGGGAGGCCGGGAGAAGGGGAACTTGCTAAGACTGGCTCATTCCATCCATCTCCATACGAGCCTTTGGATGCCAGCAAGTGGGGAGATGAGCCCCCGAGACTGCAGGGTGCTAATCCACTGCCTCTGTTTCCCCGTGGTAGCTCATTTCCTTTAGGGACACGGTTGTACAGAGGTCTCCAGAATCATCTATGACAACCCCTCATCGTAATCGTGGAAACGAAGTCCCAGAGATGTCACAGCGTCTATCCCAGGGCACACCTGGTGCTCAGTGACAGAGACAGGAGACGGTCCTCGAAGGACGGCACTAGGCTGTGGCTTGATGTCCAAGTTCATTTGATCCTGCCCCGCCGTGTCTGTGCTCGTCGCCAACTATATCTCACACCGAACATGACAAACAAATGGGGAATAGGAGTCTGTTGAATGGGGGAGCCCGGGTGGGGAGTCCGGGGGGCTCAGTCGGTTAAGCATCGGGCTTCAGCTGAGTCGTGATTGTGCAGTTCATGAGTTCGAGCTCCGCATCGGGCTCTGTGCTGACAGCTCAGAGCCTGGAGCCTGCTTTGGATTCTGGGTCTCCCTCTCTTTGCCCCTCCCCTGCTCATGCAATGTCTCTCTCTCTCTCTCTCTCTCTCTCTCTCTCTCTCTCTCCCTCTGAAAGATAAATAAACATTAAAACAATTTTTTTTTAAAAAGTTTGTTGAATGAAGCCCCCTCCCAGGAAGCAAATGGGCAATAGTAGAGGTCCCTTCAGAGACCAGATCTCAGAGGCTACAGCGTGGCAGGAAGGGACAAAACTCTGCGTGCCCCAAACTGCGTGTTCTCCACTGTTCCTCTTGCACGCACCTTGGACAGGACCCGAACCACTTCGTGCCACGAAGTGTCGTTTTTTTTTTTTCTCTCTTCAGCTGGCTCCAAGTCTCCGTTTATTACGTCATCACCCCCCGCATTTTGTAAACTGGCTTCCTGGGAAGACGGTCCCAGTACGGACACCCTTGCACGTGGCAGGGGGGCCAGGCCAGCAGCCAGTTTGGCAAAGGCGCCCCCCCCCCCGGCCTCCGCCCTCTCCTGCCACCCCAGCAGGGCCATGCCCCCCCGCCACCCGGGGGCCACCAGGACCCTCAGGGAGCTTGAGCGTCTGTGGAAGAAATGAACGTTCTTCAGCATACCCAAGCCTGGGCCTGTCCTGAAGGATTGCTTTTCTGGAAAACACACTCCCTGTGGACGCACAGCCTTCCTGTTTTGCAAGGCTCTATTGCAAGGATTTCTATTTCCCCCCATTATAAATTCTTGACCTGCTTGTGACAGAAACCCTGGAACCTATAGGAAAGTGGAAAGGACATCTTTATAATCGCACAAAGGTGCTGCTCTCAGGTTTGGTGTAAGCCATCCACACCTGCGTGGGCTAGGGGTATGAGGTTTTGTGGGGGTTTTTTTATTTTTAAAAAATGTTTATTTATTTATTTTGAGAGAGAGAGAGAGAGAGAGAGAGCAGGAGAGGGGCAGAGAGAGAGGGAGAGAGAGAATCCCAAGCAGGTTCCACACTCAGCGCAGAGCCTGAAGCGGGGCTCGATCTCAGGACCGTGAGATCGGGACCTGAGTCAAAATCAAGAGTCGGATGCTTCACTAACTGAGCCACCCAGGCGCCCTGAGTCGGGGTTTTTTAACGTGTTCACAATCAGACAGTGTTAGCACACAGCTCTTTCTTTTGCATAGGACAGGGGCGGCTGTGGAATTAAAAAAAAAAAAAAAAAGAACAGGGGCCTGGGTGCCAGGATTCCAGAATTCCAGGATTCCAGGACCTGGTTTCAAAGTTGAGCTCTGCCACCAGCCGGCTGTGCGTCCTGGGGGAACGCCCGCCATCCCCGGGTCTCTGTGTCCGTTTCTATGACGTGAGGGAGTCCGATGAAATAGTGTTCAAAAGCCCTTCTCACCCTAGTTTTCCAGGATCTTGTCAGGTTAACCTAGAAAGAGTTTCCGGGGGCAGAAGGAAGTAGGAAGGAGGAATATCCCCGGTACAAGAATCCCATTCTTCAATTAAGACAGGTCCTCGGGCTCTGTCCCCAATGGCCCCAGTCTTGTAAATGCCTCCAGACCCCCAGGTCGCCTTTGGCCTGTACCAAACCCCTAAATAACGGCCACTCCAGCAGGAGACAGGCAAGGACTTGGGTCTTGTCATAGGCTGGCACTTATTTGCTGTGTCGCTTTAAACATCTCATCGCCTCTCTGGGCCTCCGTTTTCCCTTCTGTAAAAGGGATGGTGGGAATAGTGGAGCATTTTCATGAAAGCAAAATTCTTTCCTCCAAGAAAATTGTTGGCAGCAACCTGATACAGGGCACAGAGGAAGGGCACACTGACATTCATGGAGCACCGCACACAGGTCACACGTTGTCGGGAGCACTTCGCTTTCATCATCCTCCTTATCTTCACAGCAAACCCACAAAATAGGCGCTATGAACATCCCCATTTGATGGATGAAAACACCGAGGTCTGGTGGGGTTCGGCGGCTTGTCCAAGGTTATACACGGCTAGTCCGTGTTGGAGCTGGGATTCTGACCTGGTTGGATCTCAGTTATGAAACCCCGGTCCCTTGTCTTTCCAACCCTTTGGGGACATCTCCAGGGACTCAGCCCATGCTCCTCCACATTCACACACACACACACACACACACACACACACACACGGTGCCCATTCCTCTGAGCCCATCCATCAAGCTCCCCACTACATCCCCAAAGCGGGGTCCCAGGGACTGCCGACTTCCCAGGCCCCATGCAGCCAGCTGAGCGGTCCGCACCATCCCCACAGGCCACAGCCACCTGCACAGGGCACCCAGACGGGGGTGGGCAGCCCCAGCAAAGGCAAGGAGGTGGGTGCATACATAGGGAACGTCCTTGGAGATAAGGAGAGGGGTGACAGTGGCTGGGGCATGTTAACCTTAAAAATAAGACTGTCATTTCTTTTACCAGAAACAAATGGTTTATTTGAGAGTAACAGAATCACAACGTGAAACACATAACTACAGCGAAGCCACGGACAAGCCTGGAGAACAGACTAAGGCCCTTTTTCCAGAGGGAAGGGGGACAAGTCAGGAGGGCTGTTATAAACAAAAAGCCCATTGGAGGAAACTGGGAGTTGGAAGTATAGAGGCTTCTCATTGGCTGAGCTGCGTCTATCTCTCATTGGCTGGGCTGTTGCTGAGCGAGGAGACAATCTTCCTTCTTTCCCCCTGGGGCTGTAAAGGGGAAGCCCGAGATTCCTTCTGCTGGGATTGCGTGTTTTCTGCTGGGGCTGTGGAGGGCTGCTGGGAGCAGCACTGAAGGTCTGCCTGCTGGCCTCCCGACCCCATTTTAAATGAGGTTTCTTTTCCTTCACTTGGCACAGGGAAAATCTAGCACATGAAAAGGGATTGGAATAAAGGAATGGTTTCGTAACTAACACTAAGCAAATACAGTGACTTGATATGATATTCCATGTAAAATCATGGGAGAAGAAAGGATGCTTGCATGTGGATGTGCGTAGGGATAGAACTCTGGGAGTTTTGAACACAAATGCTCTTGACTGGTTATGTTATCTTGTAAAACAATTAGGGAGGGTTTTTTTTTTTTTTTTAAGGGGAAGGATTGGTGTTAGAATGTCCAATGAGGTTTCCCATTAAAACTCCAAACCCCAGGGGTGCCTGGGTGGCTCAGTTGGTTAAGCATCTGGCACTTGATTTCAGCTCAGGTCATGATCTCAGGGTCAATGGGATCGAGCCCTCAGGGCTCTTCCTTGACAGCTTGGAGCCTTCTTGGGACTCTCTCTCCCTCTCTCTGCCCCTCCCCTGCTTGTGCTCTCTCTCTATCAAAAATAAATAGTTTGGGGCGCCTAGGTGGCTCAGTTGGTTAAGCATCTGACTTCGGCTCAGGTCATGATCTCACAGCTCGTGGGTTCGAGCCCCACGTCGGGCTCTGCTGACAGCTCAGAACCTGGAGCCTGCTTCGGATTCTGTGTCTCCCTCTCTCTCTCTTTCTGCCCCTCCCCCATTCATGCGCTGTCTCTCCCTCTCTCTCTCTCTCAAAATAAATAAACGTTAAAAAAATGTTTTTAATAAATAAACTTAAAAACAAAAAACAAAAAAACCCTCCAAAAACCAATGTGGGGAAAAGAGTCAAAACAAGTTGAACGGAAGAACCTTCCATAATAAGGAGGCAAAGCATAAAGACTGAGCCAGCCCTGGGGTATCTGAGGGCGGGCAGAGTTGGGTGAGTGCACCCTACCCTGTGAGGCAGAAAGCATGTGGGTGAGGGGCTCTTCTCCTCTTAGATTCTCTATACATGTTTCCAAAACATTCCAGGCCCGTAAAGTGTCCAAATGCCGGAAGGGCCCACGTGATTGGGTTGGATCTTCCGATTCAGCTCTCTAGGAGTTCCTGGAATGGGGGAGGACTTCCCAGAACCCCATCCTTCCCCGTAGTCAGGTATGGCCTTTTTTTAGGGACAAAGAGAAAAAAAAAGTCCTTTGGAAATTCTGTGGCCAGGCCACGCTTTTTCCCCGCTGCCGAGGCCCATACGGTGCATGAGCCCACCTCCTCCCCCAGCCCCCCAGTATTTACTGTGGCCTGAAGTTTCCCTGGGTGCTTATCTGTAAGCCGCATCCTTACCCGGCACTCATGTAGATCCAATTCTAGAGGAAAGCATTTGTTCTGGAGATGTGTCTGGCAGAGGGCTCTAAGATGTGATTCAAGAGACCTCGGTTCTTTCCAGCTCTGGCCTGGACTCCAAAGGGCTGGGTGGTCTGAGACATTCCACTTCTTCCTGGAGCAAGTGGTGTTGGAGAGACTGGGATGTGCAGATCGGTGCAGGCAGGGCGGAGGGGGCGGGGTGGAGGGGGAGGGCCCTTCCCACTCGGGGTGCTGAGTATAATGGGGTAGAGGGCCACACACACACACACACACACGCACACCTTTTGTTCAGATGGAAGATAGAACTACAATCTCAAGTGTTCCCCCCAGACCCGCGGGGCCGGCGATGTCCCAGTGACACCCTCATCATCTCTCCACCCAGCTCTGGGATCAGTGTCCGAAAACCTAGGCTGGGTCTGTGAGCGGGAGAGCAGGCCCCACGGAAGGGTCCCCTCCGAAATCCCATGCCTCCTGTGCTGTGGCCGAAGCAGAGCAGCCCTCCCACAGGGGCGGGAAGGGCAGCTCACATTCTGGAACACGTTGACCGCATGCTCTGTGCCTGTTCAAGCACCGACTCATCCGCTGCTCACCGCGGCCCTGCGAGGTGGGGGCTATTTTTACACTAAGCCCCAAATGACAAGCCCAGCAGAGGGGGACCCAGTTCAGATGCCGGAAGCCTCTGGCTGCCGCGCTGGGCCCCCTGGCTGGCGACACAAGTTTCTAGGGTGCTTTGGGGTTGTTTCCCCCCAGTTCGGTCACTCCCCCTGCGGGCTCTGCAATACTATTGCCACCTGTCCAGCTACTTCTTTAATAGACTTACTTCTGAACGGTCACTTCACGTGGCCACCTTCTTCCTAAACGGAAAACGAGTGTCATCTGTCATAACAACAACCTGTGACAAATAAATACAATGGCCTGCCGTATAAAAGCCCCGCTACTAAAGTCAGACGAGATTCAGGCACGAGGCCCGCCCTCTTCGGTGAAAGCAAATCCCACAGGGGTGTTGAAAACGCACCAACAGGGCTGGGACGGCCCCGGTGGGAAGAGTGACCACACAATACGGGGTTATTTGCCATTCAGCCCTCAACCCTCGCTTCGGGCAACAGCTCCCTGCTTCAGCACGCAGCCACAAAACGCTGCCACAAAACGCAGCCACGGCTGGGATCCCAGGTTGGGGGGCCCACACAAGGCGAGATTTGGCCCTTGAGGAAGTGGCACTGTGTGTTTTGTGGCGGCTGCAGCCTCAGAGCCCCCCAGACACAAACCAAAACCGGATCCCTCTGAGACTCCGGTGGAATTTACTCCTGGCAGAACCGACGGCCAGTGTCGATGTGACTCAACGAAGGGAGATCTTTTTTAAAGCAAGTCCTTCTTGGACAGGATTCTGAGGCAGATGAACAAGGGAATCAGAATGTTGGAAGCTTCCTTCTGAACATCAGTGTGAGCAACGAGGGGGGAGCCCAGCCGCAGGGTCACCCCCCCCTCCTCTTTTACCTCTACTCCAGCCAGGAGGGTCAGTCTGCGGGGGGACTGACCAGGACATCGAGGCCCAGGGGGGGCAAGGGGGCTCGTTCAGGGTCACAAGGAGAGTGCCGCACGCCTGGCCACCGCCCCCCCCCCCCGCTCCCCCCTCCCCGTGCCAGCTTGAGCTGCGCCAAGCCCTCTCCCACATTCCTTCCGATCGCTCTCGGACATCAGATTTTCTAATCCCAGGGCCTATTCGACAGGGTCCCGGGAGGAAAGAGAAGGCACATTCACACTGGGTAATATTGAGGTGTTTTTGACAGAGGGTCTATTTTCGGAGTGTGGACGGCGTGTGGGGGTGCCGGCAGGGCACCAGAGCCAGCACAGCCAAGGTCCTGGCACGGGTCACCCCCTCCCTCTCAGAGAACTGAACAGGACCAGGTGGCAGTCTCCAGAATCCCGGCCAGCGAGGTGGGAAGGGCCCCTGATAGGAGCTGTGAGCTCAGCCCCTGGAGGCCCTGAGGCAGAGAACTGGGAGCCCACGCCCCAGCTGATGCCCCATGTACTTCCTCCCTCCCTGCCCTGCTGGTGCTCCCACTGGCCAAGCCCAAAGGAAGCCAGCCCTGCTGAGGTTCCTGGGTGGGTGGGGGTGGGGGGGCTTGCAGGGAGAGTGGCCTGGAGCTGCCTGCGGCTCCCACAGGCAGAATCCTCCTGGGGATGCCTCCGCCAGCAGAGGCAGAGAAGCAACTGGCATCTACAATTTCTCCAGACTTGAAACCCCCTCTCCAGAGGGCTGCAGAGAAACTCCCGGCTTTGTTTTCAAAATGAGAGCAATGTTTACAGCCATTAGCCAGCAATTAGGATCAGCCGGCCAGATCCGGGAACACCCAACTCCCAGGGGCCACGAGGAAACACTGGGCACTCCCCAGGGTGACTGAGCTGAACCCTCCCCCCCCCCCGCCCCCGCCCGCAGTCACCTGTGCAGTTGTCACTGTCTGGGTGGAATTGGGGGGCCTGGGACAGACTGAAGTCCCTCAGCAGGAGAGGGGAGCCCCATGGGGCAGGGGAAGCTCACCTTGCTTTCCCCCGCCCCCCCCCCATCTCAATAAGGGTCCTGGAGGAATGAATGATTCAAACACATGGCCTCTGCCCTCCGCTTTCCAGGGACCAGGGAGGCCCTCCCCAAAAGGCAATCTACTAGACCTTTCTTCCCTTGCCCCAGACCCCTTCCATCCCTGAAGCATCAGCAGGACTTGGCTGCTTGCTGGCCTCCTCTCGCAAGTTCCAAATCCTGACCTCTGCTCAGTTCAGGGGTTCAGGGAAACCTTTTCCAGATGTTCATTAAATATCTTCTGCCTCGTTTCCTGCTTACTAACTCAGTCTCTTCTTTTTCTAATGCCTTAATGTTTCTTGGACTGTCGGCCGCCTTCCCTTCACCTCCTACAACTGGATTAGGAGAGCTGGCTTCTGGAAGCTCCGTGTGCCTGCTGAGGGGTGGCTGAAACCCGGGGTGGGGCAGATCCACGGCTCCATGCACGTGCACATGGGCACCCTGGTTTTCACACCCTTCCTGGACGGGAGCAAGAGGGCAGGTGAGATCCTGGCGCGAGCTCGAGATCTGGACCAGAAGGGGGGGTTCAAGCCCCACCTCTGGGTCTTGTTAGCAATGGCACCCGGACGAGTGACCTCCCCCACCTCTGCACCCCCGCCTCCTCGGCAAGGCCAGCCTGTGGCAGATGCCTACCTCCGGGGATGAGAGTACAGTTGGTCTTTGAACAAAGCTGGGGGGAGGGGTGCTGACAGCCTTCCCTGTCGGAAATCCGCATCTAACTTTTGACACCCCCAGACCTTAAGTGCTGAGAGCCTACTGGTGACCAGAAGCCTTACCAATAACATAAACCTCCGAGTAACAGATACTTTGTATGTCATATGTAATATATAGTGTCTTACAATAGAGTGAGCTAGGGAGAAGCAAATGTTATTAAGAGAAACGTAAGGAGGCCCCCGGGTGGCTCAGTTTATTAAGCCTCTGCGACGCTCAGTTTCAGCTCAGGTCCATGATCTCACGGTTCGGGGGATCAAGCTCCCCGCTTTCGCCCCCCCCCCCGCCCCACTGCCTCCATCAGGCTCTGTGCTAACTGTGCAGAGCCTGCTTGGGATTCTCTTTCTCTGTCTGTCTGTCTGTCTCTCTCTCTCTGCCCCTCCCCTGCTCATGCTCGCTCGCGCTCTCGCTCTTTCTCTCCCAAAATAAATACTAAACAACAAAAAAAGAAAATCACAAAGAAGAGAAAGTGAATTTACATTTACGGGAGCGTACCGTATTTATTGGAAAACATCCGCATACCTGGACCCTCGCAGTTCAAAGCTGTGCTGTCCGAGGGTCAGCTGTACAGTGAAACGTGAAGAGGGACAGAGAAAGGCTCTGAGTCCCTCTCACCCGGGGCTCAGAACTTGAGAGCACACTGTGGCAGTCACCACCACAAGGGTTGGAACCGCTCCTCTGTACCCGCCTTTGCCTTTAGGCTCGAAGCCCCTGGAGATCCTCCAGCCCAGGCCCCCCACCCCCAGCTCCAGACCCGCTCTGAGCCCCACGGCTACTTGCACCCCTCCCTGTGAGTTCCAGAAGCACCTCAAACTTAACACGTCCCAGTCTAAACACGTGACCCCTTCTCCAAGTCAGCCCTCCGCCTCTTGCCTTCACAGGAGATGGCAGCACCTGTGGTGGGGGGTGTCTTTGACACGTCCTTCGCTCTCCTCCCCGGGGCTCTCATGGCCAGCCTTACACCAGGGCTGAACCTGCTAACCGGTCTCCCTGCTTCCACTCTGTCCCTGCCACAATCCCGCACCCTCCGTCCCCCGGCGGCCACCAGGGCCTAACACACATCCACACCAAGCTTCTTCCTGCCTCGGGGCCTTTGCAACGCTGCTCCTTCGTAGACATCCTCCTCTCCACCGCCATCTTTTTGCTCAGTTTCCTCCTGCTCACCCTCAGCTCTTAAAATAAATAGCCATGTCCCACCCCCCACCCCCCACCCCCCACCCACGCCAGGCTGGTTTAGGACTCCATCTTATATGCTTCCGTGGGACCTTTATTTCATAGCACTTGCATCAGTTTTCAATTATTTAGTGACTATTTCAGTAATGTCTGGCTTCTCCATTAAACTGTAAGCTCCTGGAGGACAGGACATTGTGCCATTATGTCCCTGGCACCCAGTATGCAGCAGCTGCTGAATAAATATTTGCTAAGTGAAGGGCTCGATTTCCCTTCCCTCGTGGACAAACACATGTGTGTTTTAT
Source organism: Prionailurus viverrinus (assembly GCF_022837055.1). Taxonomy (NCBI): domain Eukaryota; kingdom Metazoa; phylum Chordata; class Mammalia; order Carnivora; family Felidae; genus Prionailurus; species Prionailurus viverrinus. Next base: position 134,564,440 of record NC_062566.1, read on the forward strand.
GGTCCCCAGCCCACGATCTGTCTTTTCTCCTCCGATCAGCCCGGGCGCCTCACGCACGTCTCCCTCTGAGTCCAGATGTTCTCTTCCTGGAGGAGACATATGTTCGTGACTTTTCATGAGGACCCCGTGCCCACCACAGCCACTTTCGGGTAAGTCAAAAGAATTCCTTGATTTCCTGCTTATGGTGGGAGGGGCAGACAGCCTGGGGAAGACTTGGGGAACGTGACCCCCATCTCCTGGGCAACAGTGAAAGCAACAGGCAATGTGGGATCTGCAGAAAAAAAACCTCTCGAGGGCTGGTAGGGCCCGTGTTCGAGTCCCCCATGGACCTGGTGGGAGCAGGGCGGGTGGTGTTCTGTTGGGTTTGGTGGGGTACGGGGATGCGGGAGGAGGATACAGAAGTGATGGTCATGTGCGACCCATCCCAAATGAACTTGGAAATGAAGAGAGTGACATTCTGAAGTCAACACCCAAGGAATCAGAGATGCACCAGGTCACCACGGAGAAGGGATGTCTCCAACTCATGTCTGATGTCTGGTAGGAGGCCTAGCCACTCCATAGAGAGAACCGATTGCCAGTGGAAGCAGAAGAAAGGGAGGGTCGGTCTTGAGGGTTCAGGGCTGGCGAGACAAAGGGCAGAGGGGCCCCGCCTGGCTTCTCAGCCCTGTATGGGGTGCAGCATACCATGGAGATGACCAGGCAGCCACGGGGCACTTAACTCCCAGTTTTGCACTCCCCAGGCCACCTCGGACAATCTAGTGGCTTCTCAGGGCCAGCTAAGGGCCAGGGGCCATCCCATTGGCAAAGGACCATATTGCTGGGAAATTAACAGGCAGCATCTGGCCATACTTCCGTCTTCCGAGACCCAGACCCTGAGAGACAACTGTCTAAGCCTGGGTCACTGAGAAAATGGGTTTTATGTAGCTGCAAAAACAGGGCCAAAGGCTGGACCAAGGAGGTTGTCCAGGAGAAGCCTTACATCCAGAGGCTCTGGAAGGAGCCTGCCAGTTTGCACAGGTCAGGAACTTAGGGCCCAGTGGGGACGGCCCGTCTCTGTTCTGTGATATCTGGGGTCTCAGCCGGAATACTCCAAGGCTAGGGTGCCAGGGTCAACCAAAGGCTGAACTGGGGCCAGAGGATCTGCTTCCAAGGGGGCAAGTTGGTTCCTCCCACACCGCTGCTTGAGCGCCCTCACAACATGGCTGCCAGCTGCCCCCACAGCAAGCACCCTTGCAAGGCCAAGGAAGAAACTGCAATGTGTTTTATGACAGACCGCGGACTCACACACTGTCACTGCCACCATGGGTGGGAAGCAAGTCAGCGGCTACATTCACTGCAAGAGGAACTAGACTCCACCCTTTGAAGGGAAGGGTAGCAAAAAATTGGGGGACATATCCAAATCACCACTCCGCCAGAAGAATCTTCCCAGAGCCTTTCTCTTATCCCATCACTCCCTCCTTAAAGCTCTCAGGGACAAAGCTTCACTTTCTTAGCAGCCAGTGATGACTGTCCTTTTTCCTTTATTCATCCCATCCCTGGCCACTTCCCACCTTGCCTTCCAGAACATGCCAGAGGCTTCCGCATCTCTGCACCTCCTCTCAAGCTGCTCCTTCTGCCTGGTCTTCCTCTCTCCTTGTTGGTGTTGTTTGTTTGTCTTGTTTTTTCATTTTCTTATTTGAGAATAGTGGAGACACAATGCTACCTTGGTTTCCAGGGTACAACATAGCCATCCAACTTCTCTATATGTTACGCTGTGCTCACTGCAAATGTAGCCACCCTCTGTCACCACATAACACTGTTCCTTTTGCTCTCTGTTGACATGTTCCTCGTCTTTCGAGATCCAGCTCCAGAGTCACAGAGTCACCTCCGTCCTTCTCCACACACACCCAATTCTGTGCCCCACACCCCCACGGCATCCATCACACTCTAGACCACAGTTGCCAGGAGCTTTGGCAGGGCGTGGGGGACACGTGGCACTCACCTCTGGGTCCCTACAGACAGGGTGGAGCTCAGCACAGAGAAGATGCTCAAAGCACATTGAAAGGACCATTGCAGGGGCGCCAGGGTGGCTCAGCTGGTTGAGCGTCCGACTTCGGCTCAGGTCACGTTCTCATAGTTCGAGAGTTCGAGCCCTACGTCGGGCTCTGTGCTGACAGCTCAGAGCCTGGAGCCTGCTTGGGATGCTGTGTCTCCCTCTCTCTCTGCCCCTCCCCCACTGGTACTCTGTCTGTCTGTCTCTCTCTCTCTTTCAAAAATAAATAAAACATTTAAAAAAAGACAAGTGTTTTAAAAAATTAAATAAATGGGGGCGCCTGGGTGGCGCAGTCGGTTAAGCGTCCGACTTCAGCCAGGTCACCATCTCGCGGTCCGTGAGTTCGAACCCCGCGTCGGGCTCTGGGCTGATGGCTCAGAGCCTGGAGGCTGTTTCTGATTCTGTGTCTCCCTCTCTCTCTGCCCCTCCCCCGTTCATGCTCTGTCTCTCTCTGTCCCAAAAATAAAATAAAACATTGAAAAAAAAATTAAAAAAAAATTGAATAAATGAATACATACGTACGTACATACATACATAAATACATAAATAACAATTGCACTGAGGAATGAGTTAGTCACAGGTGCCCAGTCTGGCCGCTCAAAGCCAGCCATCTGGTCCCGGAAGCAGAGGGGCTTTTCCTAGGAAATCCCACCGGTGAACAGCAAATTCTTTCCCTTAGCTGTGGCTCAGCCCGCCACCCCCCACCTCCCAGCCAATGAGCCTGCCCCGGAAGGACTCACCCACCCAGGAAGAGCTCCCCTCCCACCACCTTCCCTGACTCCCCCTGCCCTGGGCACTAGGGAAACATCTACTGAGTCTTGCCCTCTGGTTGTACTCTCCGCTTTCGATGTGTCTTCACGCCCACGCCTTGAGTTGGACCTTGCAAGAGCCGTACAAAGCCAGTCAAGAAGAGAGCAGTGTTTTACTCCAAAGGAAACACAATGGAAGCTCGGGCAGGTCAAGCAATTTGCCTAAGACCACACAGCTAGGGAGCTGTCCGACCCCCGTGCCTCTTGGCAGAGGGTAGAGAGGAAGTAGCCTGAACAGTGACACTTCCAGAAAACGAACCACCCCATGGTCTGAGTCGCACCCAAGAGTGGAAGAGGAAGGAGTGAGTTAACGATACAGTCGCTAATACAGGAGCAAGAACCTGAAAACAGTGGTGCCGGTTGTTTTCATAAGTTCCCGAAAAGTCGATAATTATTTGTGCTTGTTGAGCCAAGAGCACAGCTTTTTGCCCACTGTCTTGGGTTCCCACCGCAGCCCTGAGGAGTGGATTCTGGTACTCCCATTTTACAAGGTAGGTCACTGAGGTTCAGAGAGGCGAATTAACTTACCCAAGGTCACACAGCCAATGAACGCGCCGAGATATGAACTGTCTGGTTCCAAAGCCCCTGCCTTCCCTTGCCATCACGTGACCTCGGACTGCCGTCAACACTTGGCTGAGGGAGGTTCTGGAAGCACAGCGCTGCCTTCTGCCAGAAGGAGACAGGGTGTGGGCAGATGGGCTGTGGTCTCGGAGGCAGGTTGGAATATCACTGTCTGGCATGATATCATCTTTCTCCTCTAATAAATTACTCACCGTGACCAGGCCACGAGAGGCTGAAAGATGCCCAGCTCCCTTGGGAGGGGCCCACGCGATAAGGAAGGAATGTGTTTTGCATCCTCCCATCACGGAAGCTTCGAGGAGGCCCAGGGCCCAAGACTGATTGTTGGTGCCGCGGGTGGACACCGTCCAAGGAAACATCCCAATGGAGCTGCCGGGCAAACAACACGAGCTCTCGGCTCAGCCCAAGGAGACGGGGTCCCTCTGAAAGACCCCAGGGAGTCCGGGGCGCCCCGGTCTCTGAGCACGCGGCAGAAAGGGCCTGAGCGCCCCTCCCGACCTCGCTTCTGGAAGCTGCTTGCTGAGTCCCCCGCCTTCTGCGTCAGTTGTCTCTCCTCCTTCTTGTGACCTTGAGGTGTAACGGCCTCTTTTGCGCTTTTCTTTCAGCGTCGAAATGCTCAACATCACCTCGCAGGTGCTTGAGTCCACCCTCAACGGGACGTCGTCCCAGGGCTGCGTCTATGCCGAGTGGTGGAGCTGGCTCAACGCCATCCAGGCTCCCTTCCTCTGGGTCCTGTTCGTGCTGGCGGCCCTCGAGAACATCTTCGTCCTCGGCGTCTTCTGCCTGCACAAGAGCAGCTGCACGGTGGCCGAGATCTACCTGGGCAACCTGGCCGTGGCGGACCTGATCCTGGTCTGCGGGCTGCCCTTCTGGGCCATCACCATCGCCCACAACTTCGACTGGCTTTTTGGGGAGGTCCTCTGCCGCGTGGTGAACACCATGCTCTACATGAATCTGTACAGCAGCATCTGCTTCCTGATGCTGGTGAGCATCGACCGCTACCTGGCCCTGGTGAAAACCATGTCCATGGGCCGGATGCGCGGGGTGCGCTGGGCCAAACTCTACAGCCTGGTGATCTGGGGGTGCACGCTGCTCCTGAGTTCGCCCATGCTGGCCTTCCGGACCATGAAGGAGTACGCGGCCGAGGGCTACAACGTCACGGCCTGCATCATCGTCTACCCGTCACGCACCTGGGAGGTGTTCACCAACGTGCTCCTGAACTCCGTGGGCTTCCTGTTGCCCCTGGTCGTCATCACCTTCTGCACGGTGCAGATCATGAAGGTGCTGCGCAACAACGAGATGCAGAAGTTCAAGGAGATCCAGACGGAGAGGAAGGCCACGGTGCTGGTCCTGGCCGTGCTGCTGCTGTTCGTCACCTGCTGGCTGCCTTTCCAGGTCAGCACCTTCCTGGACACGCTGCTGCGCCTCAACATCCTGTCCGGCTGCTGGGATGAGCACATCGTCGACGTCTTCACGCAGATCGCGTCCTACGTGGCCTACAGCAACAGCTGCCTCAACCCGCTGGTGTACGTGATCGTGGGCAAGCGCTTCCGCAAGAAGTCGCGGGAGGTGTTCCGGGGACTGTGCCAGAAGGGGGGCTGCGTGTCGGAGTCCACCAAGATGGAGAACTCCATGGGCACGCTACGGACCTCCATCTCGGTGGAACGCCAGATTCACAGACTGCCCGAGTGGGTGGGGAACAGCCAGTGAGGGCCGCCCCGAGGACTATGGTTCACGTGGGTGAGGGTGCGCTTACAGCTGCCCCTCAGGATGTGCCGGAGCAGGAACGGAAGGCATGCGACCTTGGGCAGTAAGTCGACGTCTCCGGCCAAACACAGGCGCTTCATTCCCGCCCTGCCCAAGATGCAGCGGGCGAGGCCGTGAGGATGGGGTGACCTCGTGCCCAGAGCCAAGGGCTCCATATACATGACGGTATTATTGTTCCCATTTGCTGCCACCCGTGGGCCAGTCTGCTTCTTCCCAGGAGTGGAGGGTGCCTGGGGACAGGGACGGGAGGGACTGAGTGTCCCTCCCACATGGTGTCCCAGCCTGCCCCAGCATGCCAGATCACATCTCCGGGAGAACTGCCACCCCAGCTTTGAGGACACGGCTGGGTCCAGAGGCGGGGGGCCTGGCTGGAGTTTTGCCTTCAGTCTCTTAAATCCTCTCAGCTGGGACTCCGGAGGATGATTTCTCAGATCAGTGAAGGTTGAACTCTGAGGGATCCCTGGTAAGAACCCGGAGACCAGGATCCCATCACTCCCCCTGCCCATGGGCAAGATGGTCTGTGCCAAACAAGAACTCGATGAGCACTTAGCACTTATCTAGCACTTGCTGTATAGGCAAGTATTGAGCACCGCGGGCAAGAGGGAAGAAAAAAGCAAGTATAATCTGTCTCCGAGGAACTCGCAAACTCGAACAGGGATGACTACTTCCAACGACCAGAAGGCTGTTCTGCGACGTGGTGGAGCGAGGCATCCTGGCTGGTGCAGAGGAGAGGACTGAGGAGGAGCCTGACGCCCCAGTTCTGCTGATAATTAGTGGCACGTCACTTAATCCCTGCCTGTTTCGTCCTCTGTGACATCAGCTTGTTGGGAGGACTGAAAGACGTTAACAGGCACGAAAGTGCTTGGGAAAAAGGAAAGGTGCTATATAAATGTGAGGCTTTATTAGGCACACAGTATGGAAATAAATTTATTATCAAGAAACGGACTCGGGTTTTACAATAGCTCTTTAGAGGAGAACCGGTATTGTAGCTAACGGTGCTGTAAATAAAGCACGTCTCAGGGTTGGCCTCATAGCAGGTGCGCAACAACGTTACCTGCCTTCCACCTTCCCGTAACGCTGCCCGCCCGCCCCGCACACATACATACACACGCGAGCGTTCTGCGGACACGCCACCCCTTCAATGTTTGATTTGTGATGCCCGCGAGAGATGTCTGAGTGAACTTGCCGGGGACTCATGCTCAGACTGGGGGTGGGCAGTACTCAGGCGGAGTCCAGCCCGTCCACCGTTGTCCCGGTCTCAGCAACCGAGGGCACCAACCAATTGCCACCCGAGGACAGCAGCCCAATGATTTGGCACGAGGGTCACGGACCCCATAGCGCTGATCCTGGGACCAAGCTCCCCCACAGGGCTGAGCGCCTCATTTGGGCCAGCTGGGTCTGAGTCACGGCGTGGCTGCCTGGTCTTATGTGACCAAGAGGAAGCCCTGGGGCCCCACACGACGAACCCAGAAGGGAGAACGCCCTCCCCCAGGGGCCTCCAGCCGGCGCTGCGGAGTGGCTGTGGCTCCGCCTTCGCTGGGCGGGGCCGGCAGTGGTTGGATGGGGCAGCGGTGGGCGGGGCGATGGGGCAGTGGTGGGCGGGGTGGTGGGCGGGGCGGGGCGGGTCCCAGGAGTAAGGCCACAGGAAGCTGGACCAGCATCCTTGGCCAGAGGCTTAAGAGACAGTCCTATCGCCAAGCCCTCGGTGCTCCAGGGAGGATTCATTTCTTTTTTTCTACGCGGCTCCCAATCGGCCTGCTGTGGCCGGCAGGCACCGTGGGGAGTAAGGAGAACGCACCTCCCGGGCTCCAACGCTCCAACGTCCTGTGGCGGAGAACCAAGGCGGGGAGGGCCAGCTCAGTAGCAGTGGAGCTCAGGAGCTACCAGGATGGTAAGGCAAGCGACACCAGGACAGCATTCATTCACTCAAAGTAATTGGATACTTGTTAGCAAGCCCTCTCCGGAGAAGATGGAAACCCCAAAGACCAGGAAATCTTGGATGGCAAACAGCCCGTAAATCCTCATCAAACCAGCTCTAGATTTTAAAGCAAAAGGAGTCAGAAAAGATGCCCAGCCTTTGTGCCCCTGCCACGCACACGCCTCTGCCCCAATAAACACACACACTCGTAGCTGGAGAAAGAAAACGGTTGAAGAAGTAGGAAGGGTTTAACATTTTAATGGAGTTAAACCGCGCGCAGACTGTGAGTGGAATAAAAAGGAGGCTGTGCTTCGCAAATGTGTAGCACTCATCCATCAGCGGGTGTGTGATGGGCACCTAATGGTCATTTAGCTCTGGACACCTAATGGTCACTTAGGGGTCCTCCCCGTGGCCTGAGGAGCCATCAGTCTGCAGGAGGGCAGCCGCCCAGTGGGTTGTTTTGACACTGTGATAAAGAACATTGTCCTGTGAAAGACCCAGAGAGCTGTTACATTGTAAGGAGGGAGCAATTCACAAACAATGAGAAATGGATGAAGGGTGTAAACATGTGTCTTTTCCATACAACTTAATAAACGGTCGAGGAGTTTTTTTGCAGTAGTTTTTGCAGAGGTTTTTCATGTCACGGTTCCGAAAACCTTAGTTTTGTGAGGACACTGCAATCAAGAGGCAGCGAGAAGGCCATTATTTTCTGCTCAACCCACTTTAGGGCTTCTGTCCTGCAGAACAGCGGTGTCCAAGCTCTTGTGATTGTGTATCCCTATAAATAAAAGAATTTTGATTATGCATACCCAATGTGTAAACTCATTAATATGTATTAAACTGCAGGCTCTAAAATATACCGAAGTAGAAATGTAAGAAAATTGAATAGGGTTTGATAGTCTCCCCTGTCCTATGTTCCTACAGTGGTAACTCATCAAGCTCCCACCAGGTGCCAGCGAGCCCCCATGAGGCCCTAGAATCAGAGGGGTGGCAGCAAGTTCAATCATTCATGCATGCAATATATATTTACTGGGGACCTTCCCTCTCACCTCCCCTTCCAAGCAGGAGTGTCTTCTACAATGTCTAGATTAAACAAACAGTTGTGTAGCCATTGCTTGCATAATCCCAGCGATGGGGAACTCATTACCCACTTCATTTAGGGGACCTCCTCATTACTCACGTATTCATTCATTCACTCGTTCATTAAAGAACACTTCTATTCTGTCTCTACAGAAGTGGCATTACTCCATCTACACCTCCACGCACCCGTACCGGAAACCTGCGGGTCATCGGTCAATACACCCTCTCCCCCATCCCTCCCACCTACCGGATCAGCACCTCTTTCAGATTCCACCCGTGTGTTTCCGGGACCTATCTGCCTCTCTCTATGGCTGAGCATCCTCTCACCGCTCTTGCCGTCTCTGATACTGACCTCGACCATCTGCCAGCTCTTATCCTTCACTCTGTATCCAATGACGTGTCTTCACACAAATACAACCATAGAGGGGCTATACCCCGAAAGAGCAGCGTTTAGGAGCCGAGGCTTGGGATGAGGCAGACCTGGGTTGGATTCCAGTCCCGGTTCCGGCCGGGGCTCCTATTTGTTGTGTGGTCTGGAGCATCTCACCGATCCTTTCGGGGCCTACGTTTTCTCATCTGTAAAGGGGGGCGAATAAAGGCATCTGCCTTACAGAGCTGTTGACAGGATTTGCGCAGAAAAGCCTCTGGCCCGGTGCCTGGTACACGCTCGACACGTGTGAGCGGCCACGATGGTGATGATGATGGTGATGATGATGGTGATGACAGCTGTGATGAAGACGATGGTGAGGGCGAGGACCATGGTCTCTAACAGGAAATCCTGCAAACGTGTCCCGGCACCCGGGATAAAGTTCTACATCCATAACGTGGCTCGCAAGGCCTGTCATGAGCCAGCCCCTGCCTTGTATCTTTCCCTCTCTCCACTTCCTGGCTCGTTCTCTGCCCTCTGGCCCTGGTGTCCACAACTGGATAGAGTCCGACAGATTTTCTGTGCTCCTTCCAGAGCTCGCGCCTCCCACTCGGCCTGCACCCTTCCCTCCCCAGCGACTCTGAGCTCGGAAAAAGTTGCCCACCACTGCCCGAGGGAGCTCACTCCTCTAAGGGACTTTGGTCTCAGGGTAAGCGTGACTCTAGGATGTCTGCAGCCCAGAGGGAAGCCAGCCACCTGGCTGGAAGCGTGAACTGGGCTCTTGGCAGGTGGAAACGGGCTGGGAAAGCCGCCCTCCCACCTGCCCCCAGCCAGCCCAGCAACATGAGCGGCCCCTGCCTTCCTGACCCTCCGCGGCCCCCCCGCAAGCCCACCGGTGGGCCCCTGAGCCTGCCCTGGCCGAGTGGGTGAGGAGGTGGGGTCGCGGTGCAAGCTGAATGCCAGCGACCTGGTGGGACTGAATGCTAGCGATGAGGGCCGTCGTCGATCTCTGAAGTCCCTGGTGCAGTCTTCATGATTTGGAAAGCAAAGTCTCAATCCGCAGCCACCGGCAGTGCGGTCCCCTCTCTCCTTGTTCTTAGCTCCTGAGCCCATGGCAGAGCCACACCTTCTGACCTCTCGCCAAACCCTGGAGGATTGGGAGCAGTGGGGGGGGAGGGGGGGTGTGGACAGGGGCGAGGCGAGGAGTTCACGATTCAGCAGTGGAAATGGCTGGAAGCCTGATGGCTTGTTTGTTGTTTTTTGGCTGAGGTCAAATGGCCCCATGATAATGTCTCACACTCCGCTGACCTCTTTTCAGACCCTCGTGACCCCTCAGGGAGGTGGGCACCTGTGTTACCGCCAGTTCATGATGGGGAAACTGAGGCCCAGAGAGGGAAGTTACTTGCTAAGACCCCACCGCTCTTCAGGAGGGGTGCTTGTGACTTCACTGGGGGTGGGGGGTACGAATCTGGCCTCAAGGTGCCTTCCTGCGGGGACAGCTTCTGAGCCCGCGCTGGGGCTGTTTCTGCCCTAACAGAGTCTGAATCTTGTAGGCTTCGTGAGTATTTACCTCCTACAGAATCCACCCCCCCACACACACACACACACCAGGGGCTGGAGGCTGTCACCTTACCCTGAGATGTCCTCCGTAGCAGCTTTATCGAGATATGACTCACAAGCCAGACAGCTCACCCATTCCAGTGGGTTCCGCTTGCCCCCAGAGCTGTGTGGTCACTGTTCTCTAGTTCCAGAACACGCTCATCACCCCAGCGTGAAATCCCCCAGCACCGCCTCCCCCCAGCTCCGGGAGCCGCTAACCCTCCCGTCTCCAGACTTGCCTCTTCTGAACATTTCGTTCGGATGGAATCATAACACCACGTGCCTTTTGTGTCTGGTTCCCTTCATGTGCCCGATGCTGAGAGGTAACATTTCATTGTAGGGGGAGAACTTTGGAGGCCAGGCCTTGAGGCCCCACCACGCCACCTACTCGCTGTGTGATCTTGGCCAACCCCTCACCCCCCCTCCAACGGCCTTTGACCTCAGTTTCCTCATCTGGAAACTAGGCAGCTAACACCCTAAGTGTGACTGTCTTACCCAGAGCTAATGACTCTGGAAGGAGGGCTCCCTCCATAAACTGTAGAGGGCAGCACCAATGTGACAGCGACTGCCCTGGGCTTGGAGCCAGGTTCCTGGTTCACATGCCAGCTCTGTCATTCCCGCCTCTGGGAATTCGGGCAAAGCCAGTCAGGTTCTCTGAGTTTCTGTTCTCTCGCCTATACGATGAGAATCCAGGTGCTGTGAAGAATAACAGAGATCAAAGCGCTCTCGTGGGTTAAATAGTATTCCGTCCCCCCCTCAAATTCATGTCCACATGGGACCTCAGAACAGGATCTTATTTGGGAATAGGGTTTTCACAGAGGTCATTAAGGTAGGAGGAGGTCATACCGGATTACGGTGGGCCCTATGTCCAAGGACCGGGGTCCTCATAGGAGGGGGAGACACACACAGAGACATAGAGACCACAAGGAGATGTAGTCGGAGATCAGAGTGACGGTCCCACAAGCCAAGGAGTGTGAAAGATTCCCCAGAACCGCCAAGAAGCCAGGAAACATAGAAGACACTGTTCCTCAGAGCCTTCAGGAGGGCCCCAACTTGCCGACACCTTGATCCTGGACTTCTGGCCTCCTGACCTGTGAGAGACTAAATTTCCGTTGCTCGAAGCTAGCCTGTCTGTGGCACTTGGCTCCGGCAGCCCCGGGAGGCGGCCAGAGGCGCTGTAATCATTCTGAGGATGCGCTCACTCACCTTTGAGCCTGCCCACCGGGGTCCACACAGACCCCTTTCCCCCCAGCAATGCAGGAGTCCACCAGAAGCTTCCTTGAGGTCTCCTGAGGGCTGGTGATGCCAGCTGGCGACAGAAGTGTCCCTAAGAAAGAGCAGGATAGAGCATCTGACAGAGCTCGAGGGAGTTTTTCCAAAGGAGGATCCCCAGGCCTTTCTCAAGGTCATGTAGGATGTTAGGGGCAAACCCAAGCCCCCCAGAGTGTACGAACCACAGACCCGCTAGAGCCGGGTTTATTAAATACCCCAGTCCCCAGGCTGCTGGCCCAGGACCGGGGCTGCCCTGTTGCCCTCTTCTTTCCCCAGGCCCCAAAGCCAGGCTGACTCAGGGCCTCCCAGACCAGGCTAAGTAGAGGCCACAGGGCCTGGCTCCCGGCTTCCGACTTGGTGGAAGGTTGTTTAGGGACAACCCCACAAGATGAACCAAGACAGGGTTCTGAAGCTTCCCCGGACACCCCGTCCACGCTGAGTCAACTTCGAGGCCCACAGCGAGGGCCAGCCCTGTCTGTCTGTTTCCTCTCTGGGGTCCCGGCCAAGACAGAGGACGGCTTACATAACCCTTCTTGTGCAAGAACAAAGCAATAACCCAGGACAGCTCCCGCTGGCTGCGTCGCCACAGCATCTCACCTGATCCCCAGACTCTGGGAAAGGACCCACTTCACAGACCAAGAAACCAAGGCTTCCGGAGGCGTCGCAGAAACCGGTCCGAGGTCACCCAGCTCCTCAGTCATGGAGCTAGGATCCGAACCCTCCCTGGCCTGTGGCTCTGCGGCCCAGACCCGCTCGCCCCGAATTCCAGATCAGACCTGAGGACCGGGGCCTTGCTTGCAAGTCAGATTTTCCCCCCAAAGTACCTGTCCACTGGGAGGAAGACAAAGCAGTGGGACCTTGGCATCCCGACGGCTGGATGGCCTTTCGGGGCAGTCTGACCCCTGTCCTCGTGCTCCATGGGGAAGAACAGACCCTCTCATGGCGAGAACTGGTTGTCTCTCCTGGGTGCCCCCACCCCATTAACCGCCCGAATTCTTTCTCTTCAATTCAGTTCTAAAATCATTTTCTCCTAGAGCCATAGGGCTCACTTTCTACTCTGTAAGCCATTGTGGTGCCATTGTTTACTTTGGAAGATTTTCCCCAAAGTTTCTCAAAACGAAACAAAACAAAGTGAAAACAAAATAATGACGACAACAACAACCAAAAGCAAAACCAAAACCCGGCTCCTGATTGGTCCCATAAGTCTCAGAACTGCAACCACGACACCTTCCTCGCGAGGCTTCACAATGCTCAAAAGCATATTAAAGGCCCTGAGAAGTCCTGCAAGGAGGCATGCTTCTCTAAGCCTGGTCTAACCCCAGGTCTCCCAGACTTGATCGGCACGGAATCTGTTTTCCACTGGCTGCTCTTCCTATTCTCCTTGCCCAGCACCTCCTTCTCCACCTAAAATGTAAATGTTGGCACTCCTCAGGCTTCGACCCTAAGCCTTCTTCTCTTCTCTCTGCGTGGGCCACCTTACTAATCCCAGCCAGGATCATGGTTCTAAATGCCATCTGTGATGGTGAGTCTTACGTGTCAGCTTGGCTGGGCTCCAGCACCTGGTTCTTTAATCGCACAGGAATCCGGGGTTGCTGCAAAGGTCTTTTGCAGATGTGGTGAACATCCCTTACTTTAAGTAAAGGAGATTACCCTCAATAATGTGGTGGACCTCATCCAAGCAGTTGAAAGCCTTAAGAACAACAACTAAGATTTCCAGAGAAGAAATTCTGCCTCAAAACTGCTGCATGAGCTCCTGCCTGAGTTTCTAGTCCTCTGCTCTGCCCTGTGGATTTTGACATAGCCAGCCCCTGTAATCACATGGACTAATGCCTTGGAATAAATATCTTGATTGACAGATAGATGATGATGATGAAGAAGATAGATGATCCATAGACAGATAGGTAGGTAGATAGATAGACAGGTAGATAGATGATAGATAGATGATAGATAGATAGATGGATGGATAGATAGATAGATAGGAATAGGTAAATATCCTGTTGGTTTGGTTTCTCTGGAGAGCCCTGCCTGAGACACATCTATGTCAACAAACTCTGAAACGTTAGCTCTCTTCTGAGGCATCTTCTCCGAATGCCCAGTGGAGAACCCCATTCAAGTATTTCACACGTATCGTCGACGTATCTGTCTCTGTCACATATCTGTAGCCACCATGAGGGCTGGGACAGCCAAGGATGACCCCAAGTCTTCAAGGGAAGGTGCGGGTTGTCTTCAGCGTGTCATTTCTCCTGCGCCCAGGTCGTAGAAACATTTCTGATCACGGGGCACGGCCTGGTTTCTTGTGTTAGAGATACACACTCACAGCATCAATCCCATCCCCGCAAAAGACATACGAGCACTACTGGTTTCCGTGGAAAACGAACTTGATTTCACGCCCCCATTTCTCGCCAGACGCGTAGGCCATTTAGGCCCGTGGGCTGACTGAAAGATGAGGCAACGGGCTTTCCATATGGGCGGCTTCTGCCAGATTCCACAGAGGAAGGCCATAAAACTGGGAACATACGTACGCATAATTCATCTCATCCTGTGAACGTCCATATGATGAAAGAGTGACATTTTCCGTGGATGCATTTCATCTCCGCAACAGCTGTCAGAGCAGGCAGGGCACCTTCGCTGCCAGATGAAGAAACTGGGGGTCTGAGCCTTCCCGGGACTTCCGCGCAGGGTCCCCCGGCTCTCTTCCCACCCTCGCCCCCTCTCCCCCAGCGCCAGGGGAGTATCTGCGCTCTCAGAGAACTCACTCCGATCTGAAACCGTTTCGTGCTTTGCTGCACCAAAACAACAGCTTTTGGGGGCAAATCTGCACAGAGCGGACGCCAGGGCAGGGGCTGAGTGGTCCTCAAAAGGAATGAGAAAACGCGGTCTGAGGCTTGACCCTGGGCTGACTCCTAAGTTCCAAGTAAGCCTTCCACAAACAACATTTGTGCACGTCCACGTGCTGGGCCTTCCACCTACAATGTTTTTGCATTTGTTTGTTTGTTTGTTTGTTTGTTTGTTTTGGCTGGCCCGCCTCCCAAACTCCTATTCATCTCTCAAAACCCCAGTCAAATATCCCTCTGCCATAATTCTTCCAAGACTTCCATTCTTTAGGCCTTCATACTCGGACGTAACCTTGGCTCTTCATTACCATTCTGCCTTCCAAGGCGTGCAGTCACTGTCTGCCTGCCTGCCTGTCTTTGTCCTCAGACGGACCCCGCGCTCCACAAGGGGACACGGAAAAGGCTTTGTTCACCTCCGTCTTCCCATTGCCCACAAGGGACCTGGAGCCCCCAAGGGGTTCAGGATGTGCGTGTTGACATAGGGACAAACTATTGATATTCCGATATGCAGCATAAATAAATAGGGTTATGAATTTATTCAGCAAATAACGTGCTGATTGAGCACGCCGGCTCTGTTGTAGGAGTTTGGGAGTAAGACTCTCATCAAAAGAGGTAAACACCTTGCCTGGTGGAGACACAGGAAGTAAAAACTAAACAGTGTAGCCAGGTGGTGAGAAAAATGAAGAGGGCAGAAGGGAGGAGGTATTACTTCAGGGAAGGGCTCTCTGATAAGGGGGGATTTGTGGGGGCCAGGAGGACCCGAGGGATGTGGCTGTCTACGGGAAGGGTGCTCCGGGCACAGGGAATGGCCAGTGCAAAGGCCCTGAGGCGGAGAGGACGTGGCACGTCTGAGACAGAGCAAAGAGGCCAGAGAGCCAGTGGATGAGCGGGTGGGGAGCGTGAAAAGGACACTGAGAAAGGCAGCAGGGCTGTGCAGCCTTGTGGGTGGGCCACTGTCGATCCCAGCACTTTCCTGTCCCTGCGAGGGGAGCCTGAGGGTTTCAGGCAGAGACGTGACCTGGTCTGGCTCAGGCTTTAGAACATAGAGGATTGTGGCTGACCTTCCCCGGTCACAGGTCATTTCCAAGTGTTGCACCCCGGCCCTGGCTGCATTAGCTCTGGGATTCTCCTGACTCCCCTCAGGGAGGGCCTGCTGAGTCTCACTGTCCAGGCAGCGTTTTATGTGCAAATTTCTAAACTTGCACTGGTTTGTGGAACCCCTGGCCCAGTGGGCTATTTTCTGCTGAGTGGCCAGTGCCCAGAGCCCCTTACTTCTAAATTTTTTTTTTAATGTTTATTTTTATTTTTGAGACACAGAGAGACAGAGCATGAACAGGGGAGGGGCAGAGAGAGAGGGAGACACAGAATCCGAAACAGGCTCCAGGCTCTAAGCTGTCAGCACGGAGCCCGACGCGGGGCTCGAACTCACGGACCGCGAGATCATGACCTGAGCCGAAGTCAGACGCTTAACCGACCGAGCCACCTAGGCGCCCCGCCCCTCACTTCTAAATGGCCGTCGGCTCAGGCCAGGGCAGTGCTCCCAGCTGCCTGCATGCCCGGGACACCTTCAAGCCGGCCCCCGTCGCCCTGTCGCTTTCCAGGTATCTGTGCCTTGTTACACCTACAAACTGTAGGATTTTGCATCTTGACACCAGACCCTGGCCCCATCCGTCCCCACCCCCTCTGTGCTGCACGCTGCGGGCTCTCGTATAGTGGTGTTTGCACACTTGGCTGCAAATGTTGGCTCGATCGCTTGCCAGACGCATGGAACATGAGCGGCCCCCGGGGGCAAGGGGGGGGCGCCAGGCTTCCTCCTCCCTGCCCCCTGGCACCCAGCAGCCACCTGGCACCTTGCAGGTGCTCCCTACGTGTGTGCAGAATAGAAGGTGAACACTCAGACCTGTGCTCACAGAGGACCAAAGGGGCCTTGAATGACGGAGGCGCATTAAGCAGAAAGACAGGGGCGGTGGGGGGGGGGGGCATTTCCAGCAAACGCTCACAGGAAGGCGTGTCCAGAGGCATTAGGAGCCCAGGAGTCACCCGTCAGGAAATGTCCCAGGGTGGAGGGTGGCTCCGCGTGTTACCGCAGGACCACAGGGGAGTCTGAATTCCAGGGGGTTTAGCTGTTGTCCTAGGAAATGACAAAATCCAGGTGCTCTGGAATATTAATCCAGCACAAGCATGGACAGAAGGACAAAACTCAGAAAGCTAGGAGATTGGGAGTTCTTTGTCGCAGACGTGTCTGCCACGTGACTGTCTAACACCTACGGCCGGAAGGAAGGCTTGGACGGAGGGGAAGGACGGCCGGCTGGGCCTTCGGTCCCGGCCAGAAGCGGGCCGGCCTCGGTTCCTTTCCTGCGGCCACACGTAAAGATGATAAAAGAGACAGCTCGTGTCTTGTGAGGACTGAGCGAGAGCCCTGAAGGTGTCCGACATCTGGAAGTCACCTGTAGAGATGAGCCCAGGGAGGTGACCTTGCAGAACCTGATGGACGTGACTAGGAGAGGAGACAGGGTGATTCTGGGGTTTAGTGACCAGAGAACTGTGTGTGTGCCATGGTGGGGACTGTGACCCGTGTGTCCCCAAGTCCCTTAAGCTCAAGCTCACCTTCTCGGAATATGCATGGAGCATAGCCCGAGCCCTCAGCTCAGGAGACCCCACTGCCTGGAGTCCCCAGCATCAGCATCAGGGACAATCCAGGGAAGGTTGACCTGTCCCAGCACACTGGCCAGGCTGTCCTGTTTCTACACGGCAGCCCTGGGTCTCTTTCCAGCCGCCTCTTCATGCCTTAGAATAGTCTCTTTGCTGTCCTGTTCTCCCTACAGAGGCCCCACACAGGCCCCTGGCCCCAGAGGACCCTCACCCCACTCCTGGCCTCCCCCTGCCTCCACGTTACAGGGGCCTGTACCCCTTCCTAGATGTAGGATTCCCTCACCCTGCCCTCAGCCTTCAGAATTCAGGCCCCCTTGACCCATAAGCTTGGGTTCCCTCACCCTGCCCTTAACCCCCCAGAATCCAGGCCCCCTCTCCCTAACACTCGGGGTTCCCTCGCCTTGTCCTCAACTTCCCAGAATTTAGGTCCCCCTCCCCACAGACTTGGGGTTCCCTCACCCTGCCCTCAACCCCTCCCCAGAATTCAGGCCCCCTGTCCCTAAGACTTGGGGTTCCCTCGCCTTGCCCTCAGCCCCTGGAATTCAGGCCCCCTCTCCCCACAGCCCCAGAGGCAGAGGGCAACTCCACTTCATTTCCCACCCCGAGTGAGCCATAGGAGGAACATCCGTATTCCTAAAAGAACTTTCCACCCCGCCCGCGGGGGGAGCCCCCAAGGCTTTGGCAAGGCTGCCACAGAGTCATCTCCCGAAGCCCCGCTCATCAGCCATCACGTGGCAAGTGGGCCACCAGCAGTGGGGGCCACAGGGTCCTGCCACACACGGGCCCCTTCTCACCGTCTCACCGTCTCTCCCCGACGTGAGGCGGGGCCAGGGTCCGACCGAGTGGCTCACCTCCCGCGGAGCTGGTCTCAGGGACCCTCCCGAGTCAATGCCTGTCTGGGCAGGAAGGCATCTCCTAAGACAGACACTGGTGAGAAGCAGTCCAGTCTCCACTCCTATGGAAGAGAGAAAAGGCAGTCAGTCTCTGCAAATGGTTTCCACTGGTGAGACTCCCATCTTTGTTACTGAAGGCCTGGGATTTGGAGGCCTTCTCTGATGAAAAGCTACCCAGACGCTGGCCGAGATTCGCCTAACGTCTGCGTGACTAAAACATCCCAGGTCTCTCCTCACTTGAAGGGACTGTCCCCAAAGACAAATTCCAGTCTCCTCCCTCAAATGCTCCCCAGCTGCTGAGTCTCGGAATCTTTGTTTCTTCGGTTTCCACAATTTTAATATATCTAGCAACAGGAGAAACTTGCTAGAAAGTTCTAAAGTGCAGTTTGTCCCCACTGAGGTGTCAGTACAGAGAAAAGAAACAGAGAAGGCTAGATTCTGAAGACAAAGGGGACATTCTTCTGCCCCAGACACGTTGGGTTCAAGGTGACATCAAAAGGGGACATGGAGGGGCCCCCGGGTGGCTCAGTCGGTTAAACGTGCGACTTTGGCTCAGGTCATGATCTCCTGGTTTGTGGGTTTGAGCCCCGTGTTGAGCCCCGGGTTGAGCCTTTGTGTTGACAGCTCGGAGCCTGGAGCCTGCTTCGGATTCTATCTCATTCTCTCTCTGCCCCTCCCCTGCTTATTCTCTGTCTCTCTCTGTCTCTCAAAAATAAATAAATGCAAAAAAAAAAAAAAATTTCTTTTTAAAGAGGGGACGTGGGGCATCCAAGAGGCAGGACTCGGGTGTGGGGAGGGCTGGGGCCCTGAGATTTGAGGATGACCTTTCCAGAAGCCACAATTCAAGCCCCAGGCATGGATGCATTCTCCTGCATTTAGGGAGGGAGTTTGAAGCGTCTTAATTTTTAAGAGGGAGGGTTAGGAGCATTTCAGTGACAGGATCTTGAGGCCAGACACTCAAGAAAGCCAGAAATTTCTTACTGTCTGAACAGGAGGTCTTGAGCAGTTCAATTGGATGTGTGCAGACAAATAGGCTTCAGCGCTGCTGGGGAAGATGAGGAAAAGTGTTTCTGATCCCATTCAGTTCCGGACGTTGCAGGAGTCAATTTTTTTCCTAGCTCACTGTTTGTTTAATGGGGTCCACACTAACGGATTCTTGGCCGTGTGTCCTTGAGGACTGAAACTCCAAAGGGACGTTGAAGTCAGCTCCCGCAAAAGCTGAGGTTTTGTAGCAAACCTCAGGCATGTGGGACCCCGTGGTGAACGGGGCACAGTCATTACTCAATGTCCACTGAGGCTCGAAGGGACTGGATGATGCCGGAATATGGTTTAAGGGCATATTGGCCAACATACTTTTTTTTGGCAGAGTCCCTGGTCTCCCCAGATGTCTCCAAAGTAAAGAGAGGGGCTGGGAGCTGAATACTCTCTTGCCAGCCTTAGAGTACAGAGCAATTTTCCTTTTAAACCCCAGCTTGCTTCTTCCATCGAAAGACTCACTTTCTCGGCAATCCCTCCAGTGACCTCATTGGAGAGGAGGTTGGGCAATTTAAGGCCATCGCGTCTCCACGGTGCTTCTCAGCCCAGAAAACACCTCCGAAGGCAGCTCTCGCCATCAGAAAACCCAGACGAAGTCGCGAGCTTTTTCATCCCCGGAGTAAGTAAACAGCCGTCTCTTTTTTTTCCTTTTACGAGAGCAAGGTGTGAGCGGAGCTTCAGGTCTCGTTCGAAAAAACAAACAAAGCAAGCTTCCTCTTACAATGAAATCCTGGCAGGATTTTCTGTTTTCTTTACGTGTATGTTTTGTTTTTTGTTTTAAACGTAATTCTAAATCAGTGGGAGAGATTGTATTCTGTGTGCCTGCTTCAGGGTTTAGTTGCTTTTCCAGCAGGAAAGGAGGAGTGTCTGGACTAGTTCATGGAGGTCCCAGAAATTCTTTCTTGACATCAAGGCCGTATGAAACACGTAGAGGCTGAATAATACAGCCCCTAATGAGCTCCGTGTGGACTCTGACCAGTTTCAATCTACGAATTTTGATTTCTAAAAATCAAATCGGTCTTCCCAGGGTTGCTTGCAAGATTTCATAAGGCCAATGAATTGGTTGGGTTCTTTGTGGCTTGAAAATCGCATCTTAATTATGTGACTGAGTTGAGATTCATTCATCTCTCTGTCTGTATTGCAAATGCCTTTATCTCACCTCACTGTTGAAATTGGAACGAATTCCACGAGGCCCAATCCGTTGAAGAAAGTGGTCTCCCGAGTAGCACATGCCAGGGTTGAAATATGCAAACTCAGAAAATATCACGTAGAAATTACAGAATCATCTTCTCTAGCAGGCCTGCCCGACATCACCTCTACGTTTTTCAAATAAGATCGAGTATTACCGATACTATCAATAGCTGCTGTTTATTGAGCACCTACTATGTGCCAGGCAGATATCAGAGCTAAAACTAAGAACTGGTGAAGGAAGGGCTCTCCTTTCTGTCCGACGTCATATAAACACAGACAACAGCTGGTAAAGACAAACCCTTTCAAAATGAGCCCAGCTTGAGCAGACGTGCTGTGTCCGTGGGGGGCCCACGGACACAGCTGGGTCCACTGGGACGGAGGGCAGTGTCTGCTAAACCAACCAGATTCGAGCTGAAGTCAGAGGTCTCTGCTGGTGGCTTGGGAGGCAGCCCCTGATTCCCTAGGGAGGGCGAAATTGCCTGAATTTCCTCTGGCTGCCGTTAACAAATCAGCACAACCTTAGTGGCTTAAAACAACACAAATTTATTATTCTGGAAGTCAGATGTTCAAAATCAGTCGCACTGGGCTAACGTCAAGGTGTTAGAAGGGCTGTGTTCCTTCTGGAGACTCCAAGGGAGAATCCTTGCTTTTTCCAGCTTCTTTTTAAAAATTTAAAAAAAAAAATCTTTTTTAATGTTTATTTATCTTTGAGAGACAGAGAGCGTGAGCGGGAAGGGGCAGAGAGAGAGGGAGACACAGAATCTGAAGCAGACTCCAGGCTCTGAGCTGTCAGTACAGAGCCCGATGTGGGGCTTGAACTCAGGAACTGTGAGATCATGACCTGAGCCGAAGTCAGACGCTTAACCAACTGAGCCACCCAGGCGCCCCTATTTTTAAAAAATTTTAATGTTTATTTATTTTTGAGAGAGACAGACAGAGACAGAGCATGAGCGGGGCAGGGACAGAGAGAGAAGGAGACACAGGATCCAAAGCAGGCCCCAGGCTCCGAGCTGTCAGCACAGAGCCTGACGCGGGGCTCGAACCCACAAACCGTGAGAGCTTGACCTGAGCAGAAACCAAGAGTCGAGCGCGTAACCGAGGGAGCCACCCAGGCGCCCCAGACTAGAATGTATTTAAGAAAATGTCCTTGCTGTAAGTGCCGAGGTACCTGCTAATCTCTGAGCAAATTTTGCCAAGCAGAGGCTATTCTCAGGTCTGACTCTTTACATACAAAATCACGGAACTCTTTTCGCCCACGTATGTTCACAGGTGATGCCTCTATGCCCTAGTTCAGAGTGGCTTTCAACAAACATTTTTACCAGGTAATATTTTTACTCTACAAATAAGTTGTAGTTACTTCTCCTTTTTGAACGTTTTGTGAAACTTAGAGGCCGCGCATCGTAGGTTTTCTCAATTTCGTCTCATTTCTTGTACGGAATATGAATTTACCCGAGTGAAAAGATTCTTCCCACAAACTGAGATATGCCAGAGCTCGCTACAGAGATTTAAAATCAAATCTTGGGTGCCACCGAGCTCGCATTCTTTAAACATTTTTTTCCCTTTCGCAATAAATGTCCTTTATTTTCTGCAAAATGCCTTCGTTTTCAAGGTAATTACAGTCTGCTAAAAGCGTAAAAGCAGGTGTTTTGGTGCTCCATTCTTTGAGTACCTTGATTAAAGATATCCAGTTGATTTGGAACAAAATTCAAACAAAATTTAGAGTTCCGCTTTAACAAACAGCTTAGTAACATTTCCGGGCATTTAGGCTCAAGGTCCCCTAAAAGTGATTGATGATGGGGCAGCAAAGAAAGGAAATACGTGCTCTAGGGTTTGTTTGTTTTTTTTTTTAATTCATCGTCGACCTTCTTACGAAAAGCTTGTGGTTCTGTAACCCTGTGCACCCATCTTTAGATTTTCTAAACTTTGTCAACTCTAACCTCCACTTTAACTGGTAGAATATTGAGGGGCACCTGGGTGGCTCAGTCGGTTAAGTGTTCGACTTCGGCTCAGGTCATGATCTCGCAACTGGTGAGTGTAAGCCCCGCGTCGGGCTCTGTGCTGACGGCTCGGAGCCCGGAGCCTGCTTCGGATTCTGTGTCTCCCTCTCTCTCTGCCCCTCCCCCGCTCATGCTCTGTCTCTCTCACTCTCAAAAATAAATAACATTAAAAAAGAATTAATTGGTAGGATCCTGAAACTTATTCATATGCAATTGCAAACGGTGTGTGCACCAGTGGCCTCTTCAAAGTCCATTTCTGTTCCACTGCTCTCTTATTTTCGAAAGAACATCGCTGTTACCATGACACCACACCCCAGCAAAATCTGTATTTGTATTATCATCACAAAAATACAACTCTAGTTCCAACGTAAACAACTGAAACTGAATTTAGAATAGCATCCCCCAGAAGTGGTTGTTCCAGTCGCCCAGATGAAACTTCCAGAAGTTTTGCTTTGAGTCCGTGAATTGGATCATGTTTGGAAATGACTGATTTTTTTTCTAGTAGAAGAATCAGAAGATACCGATAACATTTTCTCTGTGTGGGGAGTTGTTATGAAGCAGACCCATGATCAGCTGTCATTTCCACTGTTACCTGTGCAGGAGATAAACTGGAACCAAAAATGAGCTGAATTAATTGGCAGAATAGTAGCTTGATCTAAGTGGAAAATCCACGCTTCCCAGAGCGACCTGTAACAACGCCTTCTGCAGCTATGTGGGTGCAATTGGTGTCTTAGGGCAGATCTTTTAAAATTACTAACTTCTGGGGCGCCTGGGTGGCTCAGTTGGTTGAGCGTCCGACTTCAGCTCAGGTCATGATCTCACGGTTCCTGGATTCGAGCCCCTCATCAGGCTCTGTGCTGATAGCTCAGAGCCTGGAACCTGCATTGGAATCTGTGTCTCCCTCCCTCTCTCTCTCTCTCAGCCCCTCCCCTGCTCACACTCTGTCTCTCTCTCAAAAATAAAATACACAGTTTAAAAAATTAAAATTACTAACTTCTGCAGGAGCAGCTTTGGGTCTTAGGTTTTCTTGTGGTTGGTGAAATCGCCACAGAGCCCTGCCTAGTGATGTAAATAAACATCAACAGTCTGTGCAACTTGCAAATTTGTTGCCAACTTCCTTGAGAAAAGGGAGCTCAGTACTTACATCCTCCTGAAACTTTCATCTTTTAGCTCATCAAGGCCAAAAGGGCATATTGCAAATTTTTAAAGTGTTTCCAGGGTAAAAAAAAAAAAAAAAAAAAAAAAAAAAAAAGAATTCCACAAAGAAAAATAAATAAATAAAACGATTCCCAAATAACCAGATAAATATTTAGCTGTGGATTTACAGCACAAGAGTGTCTCGACTCTTCTGTATGCACTCGGTCAGAGTTCTCCATGTCACAGATACTCCACAGCCACCAGCCCTTAATCCCCCGTGTATCCCACGGACCTCCCCACTCGTGGCCAAGCAGTTCATTCTCCCCTCTGTCTACATTCTCCCTCGGTGGTTTCGTCCACTCTTGGACGTCCACTGTGTCAGCTCTTGTCATTGAATACCAGACTTGAATATCTAGTCGCTGGAAATCCCCACTTGATGTCCCCACTTGATACTTCAACCTTGAACCTTGACATGTCCGAGAGTGAACTCCTGATCTCCCCGCCGCCAAACCCTGCCCCATCTTCACACTGCCGTCTCCATCTCAGCTGATGGCAACGTCATATGTCTGGGTGCTCTGGACAAAAATCTTGGCATCATCCGAGCCTTCCTCTCTCCCCACCTGTATCCGACTGAAAATCATGGCGGCACTACCTTCAATATAAAATCCGGAAACTGATTCCATCTCACCATTCCCCCTGCTTACCACCCCCGTGCTACAATTTTATTCAGTATGTTTACTGTTGTGGGCTCTCTCCTCCCACGAGGCTGGAAGCCTCTGAGGGGTCTTTGCTAGTTTGACTCACTGCTCTGTCCCAAATACCTAGAACAGTGCCGGGTACATAGTAGGTGCTCAATAAACACCGGCTCAGTAGG
The DNA here is from genome assembly GCF_022837055.1 of Prionailurus viverrinus. Classification (NCBI taxonomy): domain Eukaryota; kingdom Metazoa; phylum Chordata; class Mammalia; order Carnivora; family Felidae; genus Prionailurus; species Prionailurus viverrinus. Next base: position 134,588,476 of record NC_062566.1, read on the forward strand.
CAAATGCATGGAGGAACTGGTAAATTACACCTCGGTGTGAATGGCACAGCGTGTGAGTTACACACAGCATCCAAACTCGAAAGTCATCGTGTCCTCGGTTGAGGAAAGTCGTGCTCAGGGACATCAAGCGATTGCTCAAGGTCACCCAGCCAAGAATGGTTCACAAGCTGCGAACCGCTGTGTGAGTGGGGATCATACGGGTCTCCTGAGTCAGCTGTGGCCAGCTGGACTGGCAGGTGCCCATAAATCCACGAGTACAGGATGCGATCCCTTCTTTCCGTGGGGTTCCAGAGGGCGGCGGGACTCAGTCTGCTTGCTTCCCACCGTATCCCTCCCCCGCTGAAACTCCGTGTGGGCATTTGGGAGGCAGGCCTGCTGTGTGGCTGGGACTGTGGCCTTTCGGGTCAGCACAGACTGAGGGCTCCCAGGACAGGCTGTTCGCTTCCGAGCCTGGCTTCCTCATCTACCGACTGGGAGCCAAACATGTAGCAGAATCAAGGAGACAGAGGCCCGGCCTCTGGAATCAGACTGTGCCGGGCTGAATCCCCTCTCTACTCCAGCCCCCTGTGCGACTGTGGATGAGTGATCAGTCCCTCCGCGCCCCGTTTTCTGAGCAAATGTAGATGACGAGGCTCTTACTCCCACAGGGCTGCTGGGAACATTAAATGAAAAAGTACGTCAATGTCCAACTCTCCGAATGGTGTCTGGCTTAGAAATCATCTCATCAATGTCAGCTGCTTTATTACTGTTGTTTTGCTGCTGGTAATTTGCAAGCCCGGCTTCTCGTGCTGGAAACCTCCCACCGTTGTCCCTACCCCGTCCACCCCACTGGTCTGGGACCCAATGGACGGACATCCCCGCTCTCTGCACCTCTTGCTAGCACTTCCTGATTCTTTCTTAGGTCCTCGCCCACTGTCTCCATGTCTGCATCGCCTCTGGACGGTGAGCACCTTCAGGCTGGGGGCTGGGTCCTTTCCCTGGCAAGGTGCTGGCACAGAGCGGGTGCTCTTTGATGTCCGCCCAAGAGCGAACGATAATAATCTGGTTGTTAATAAGGCCGAGTGCTTCCTCTAGACCAGGTGACCGTGCCAAGCTCGCCATAGACCCTGTCCCTGGTCCTCACCACGGTTACACGAGAGGGATACGACTAGCTTTGCCTTTCGAAAAGGGAACTAAAAGTTAGCCGGTCTCAGTGGCTCACTCCAAGTGGCTGCGCTCGGAATTGGACTCGGCGTTCAAAGCCCTAGTCTTTTCCTGCGTCCCAAGGGGCCGCAAACTTCTCCCCAAAGGGAACAGACGGCAGCTATCTCCCGTTCTGCAAGCCGCAGCCTCGGCCGATAGGTAAGTGAACAGGTGCGGCCGCGGGCCGAGACAGCTTTCTGGTCCAAAGCTGGCGGCGGGCTGCATCCGGGCCTAGGGTTGTGGCTGGCCGCCTCCCCCAGGTGATGCCGCATGCCGGTCGTTGCAGGTCGCCGCGGATGGCGTCCCGGACCCTCCTGGAGCTCCTGTCCCTGAACCGGAGCCAGCCCCCGCCCACAAACGCCACGTCCTGTGACGACGCTCGGGAGGCCTGGGACCTGCTGCACGGACTGCTGCCGAAATTCATCCTCGCCATCTGCGCCTGCGGCCTGCTGGGAAACCTGCTTGTGTTGTCCGTCTTCCTCCTGCCCCGGCGGCGCCTGAACGTGGCGCAAATCTACCTGGCCAACCTGGCCGCCTCCGACCTGGTGTTCGTCCTGGGCCTGCCCTTCTGGGCGGAGAACATCTCGAACCGGTTCCGCTGGCCTTTCGGAGCCCTCCTCTGCCGCGTCGTCAACGGGGTCATCAAGGCCAACTTATTCACCAGCATCTTCCTGGTGGTGGCCATCAGCCAGGACCGTTATCGGGTACTGGTGCACCCCATGGCCAGCCGGAGGCGGGGGCGCAGGCGGCGGGCGCGGGCCACCTGCGCGCTCATCTGGATGGCGGGGGGCCTCCTGAGCGTCCCCACGTTCCTGTTCCGCTCCCTCGCCGCCGTCCCAGAACTGAGCGACACCTGTGCCTGCGTGCTACTGCACCCGCCCGGGGCCTGGCACGTCGCGCGGATGGTGGAGTTGAACGTGCTGGGCTTCCTCCTGCCGCTGCTGGCCATCGTCTTCTACAACGGCCAGATCCTGGCCTCCCTGCGAGGGCGCGCGGAGGTGGGCGGCACGCGGAGCGGGGGCTCCACGGATGGCAAGACCACGGGGCTCCTCCTCACGCTCGTGGCTGCCTTCCTGGTGTGCTGGACCCCCTACCACTTCTTTGCCTTCCTGGACTTCCTGTTCCAGGTGCAGGCCGTCCGCGGCTGCTTCTGGGAGAAGTTCATAGACCTGGGCCTGCAGTACGCCAACTTCTTCGCCTTCACCAACAGCTGCCTGAACCCGGTGATTTACGTCTTCGTGGGCCGGCTCTTCAAGACCAAGGTGCGGGAGCTTTGTAAACAGTGCGTCCCTAGGAGCCTTTGTCCCGTGTGCCCGGCCCAGCGGAAAGACATCCTCCAACTTTTCTGGCAGAAGTAAACCGGCGGGGAGTCACGAAGCTTGGCTTCCGGATCCGCGATTTCGGACATGGGGAAGTCCTGTTGTGGTCGGCTGGGACAGCGAGCCCCCCGAATGGCCAGGACCCAGTCCCTGGGGACCGTGGGTGTGATTAGGGTGGGAGGACTGTGCACGGGTGATGGAACCATGGATCTCGAGAGGGGGAGATTATAGGGGACGGTCTGGGTGGGCCCGACGGAGCCACAAAGGTCCTTGTAAAAGGGCAGCGGCAGTGTCAGGGTCAGAGAAAGCCACGTGACAGCAGGATCAGAGGCTGGAGTGTCGTGAGGAGCCCCGAGCCGTTGCTGGCACCCGCTGAAGGCCGGAGAAGGGAGAGGAGACGCGTTCTCCCCTCAAGCTTCCAGAAGGCGCCAGCCCTGTAGACACCCGACTTTAGCCCGAGGAGACGGACTTCGGATGTCTGGCTTCCGGATCCATAAGGCAATAAAGTCGTGTTGTTTTAAGTCATCCAGTTGGTGGTAATTTGCTACAGCAGCCATAGGAAACTCATACAAGTTTCCGGTGCGGGTCTCTTGTTACATTTCCACTTGCCCGCCCCAAATTTTCTCCGCTGACGGCTAGGCATGCAGAGATGATACGGCTAGGGGTCCTAACCCCAAGGAACTTGCAGAAATAATTAGAGTATAAAAAAAGAAAACAAGAGGGCGCCTGGGTGGCTCAGGCGGTTAAGTGTCCAACTTCAGTTCAGGTCATGATCTCACAGTTCGTGAGTTTGAGCCCCACGTCGGGCCCTGTGCTGACAGCTCAGAGCCTGGAGCCTCTGCTTCGGATTCTGTGTCTCCCCCTCTCTCTGCCCTCCCCCGCTCACATGCTGTCTCCCTCTCTCTCTCTCTCTCTCTCTCAAAAATGAATAAACATTTAAAAAAAATAAAAAATGAGAATTAGGAGGTGACACAAAGCAGGGTAACTGCCCCCACCGCGTGAGAGGAGGTGCTCAGAGCACAGAGGAACTGGGCCCAGGATGGGTGGCTGGGCGGGGATGGGTCTGGAGGGCTTCCAGGAGGAGGAGACATATAAGCTGAGTCCAAAGAACTAGCAGTTGGCCAAACCAGATGGCAAAAAGGTGTGTTCCAGATAGAAGAAACATGCTCGACCCAGAGGCTGGGAGGCTCAGAGGTTAGGAGGGAGAAGGATGAGGAAGGTGAGGTATAAGGTGGTCACGGAGGGGTTTGAGGCTTGAGGAAGACCCAAGATGCTCAAGGGCAGGGAGGGAAGCATGGAGGCATCGGAGGAGGGGGGTGCTAGGGGCCCGGCGGAAGCTGGAAGGCATTGATCTAACGTTGTGTGAATTACTCGAGCAACGATTTCCCAAACAGGTAGACACTTGGGTTTCCCCAGCGTTGGGGTTCTTCCAGATGGATGGCCATAGTTCAAGGGTGCTGGGGGTACTACCTTGTGACTACGGAGAATGGCTGAATCAAGGAAGGAATGGACTTAGGAGGAGAGGGAGGCAGAGTGGATGCAGTTATGGAGCAGGGGGAACGTCTAGGTGACAGAGCAAAGGAACAGGGGGCTGTGGCCACGGATCGAGAGTGTCTGCATGGGACATTCCATCTCCCGCGTGGCCACGGCATGGGGTGGCTGGAACGGAGGAAAGGAGAAGGTCATCGGTGACAAGGCAGTCAAGGAATGGAGCGGTCGAGGACGGCCGCCCGCTGGGTCCTCTAGGCAGGCAGGTGCTGGAAGGGTCTGGGAAGGACACAGCCAGTGGGCCAGGTGCCAGGGCACCGGTTCTCACGGGGCAGCAGCAAAGACCCAGAAGCCAGTGTTCCTGGAGCCTGGCGACGATGGTCTAAGAGGCTGGCAGGCGCTGGGCCACTAGGCCCTCGTAGGCCATCCGCGAGGACCCTCTGGCCAGCGCTCCAGCCCCTGGAGCTTTTCCTGGAGAGCAGAGATTGAGGTCAACAAGCAGGATCCAGCCTGCACATGGGTTTAATTTAGATCACATTTAATTTAATTTAGGTGTTTATTTATTTTAAAAATATTTTTCTTCTTTTTTTTAATGTTTATTTTTGAGAGAGAGAGAGAGAGAGCGTGCAAGTGTGAGTGGGGAAGAGGCGGGGCGGGGTGGGGAGAGGGGACAGAGGATCCGAAGCCGGCTCTGGGCTGACAGCAGAGAGCCCGCTGTGGGGTTGGAACTCACCAACCGTGAGATCATGACCTGAGCCGAAATCAGACGCTTAACCGACTGAGCCCCCCGGGCGCCCCTGGATCACACAGTGTTTAAAAAAATATTCGGGGGTTGGTTACCAGTATTTAAATTCCGGATTAAAGTCCCAATTTGGGGACTCCCTTTGGCAGATCTACAACACAGGGTCTGCCTTCCTTCTGGGGCTGATATTTATTGAGTCTCTACTTTGTGCCTGACACTGGGGCAGGCGCCGAGAGCACAGCAGGGCCCTCCTGGAGCTGACCTCCGGGTGCTCCACCCCAAGGCACCGATTCTCTGGCCCTGACGACAGGGCACCCCTCCATCGGCTACAGCCCCCTGGGCAGAGGCCGGACCCGCCTCCCTGTTAGCGTCCCTGGCTCCAGCAACCCCGTGGGCTCCCACTTTCTCTCTGCGAAGGGCCCAGTAGAGACGTGGAGCTTCTTCCCTAAATCCAGCTCCAGCTGTGGGCCTGTCATGCACATCCACGGCTGCCCTGGCCCCTCCCAATGCACCCCATTACCCCATCTGTCACGGGCGCTGAGTCGCCCTAAGCACCCCCGAATCCCAGCCCGGGGAGACTCCTGGGTGTTGCAACGGACACAGACGGGTTCTCGTCCTCCGGAGATGAGTCACGAGCTTGACGAGGAGCAAGCAGGAAGCTTTGTCCTACATGCTAGATAGAAAAGGCTTTACATTAAATTAAAATGAGTGCGTGTCAAAGCGGGACAATCTGGATAAAATCTGAAACAATGTGCTGGTTCTGACATTGGACCGTACTTACGCACGATGTAACCATTAGGGGAAACTGACTGAAAAACACAGAGGATCTCTCTGTGAATCTACTACAAGGTTTAACAAAGAAGATACCATCAGGGTGAACCCTTCCACTTTACAGATAAGGATGCTGAGGCCCAGAGGTAGGCAGACACTTTCCCAAGGTTACCCAGGGAGCCGGACTCCCGGGACGGGGTTCTGTCTAGACCCAAGGATGCCAGCTAGACTGCGAGGTCAGAGAACAGGGCTCAGTGCCAGGGATCCCACCATGGGAACTGTCCTCCTGGTGGCAGACTCCTTGTACCCGGGGCTGGATTTGAGATCACGAGCGGGAAGACAGGCTTACTTTTCAGGAATTTCAGGAGACAGGAAAGTTTTAGAAGGGTCAGTTGGGGCTCAGCAAGTACGAGAGGAAGATCCTTCAGGGCTTTCATTGACGGGGAGTTCAGTGGCTGCTGAAATAGCTGCTGGCTCCTGGGCTATATTAATAGGAGCACAGCATCTAAAATGTGGGAGGTGATACCGCATTTAGCTTAGCACTGGACAGCGTACATGAAGAGTATCGTGTCCAGCTTTTGGCTCATTCAGAAGAAAGGGATCAGACTGGCGAAGGGACTCAGTATCATAACCTTCATGACACAGTGAGAGCCTGAGAGGGCTTTCCCGAAGAAGCGAAGACCTGTGGAGAAAGGGGAACAAGTATATTTAGTGTGACCCCAATAGGACCGAAGAGGAAAAAAAAAATCCTGAGAAAAACATTCTGGCTGAGGAAAGAGCTCTCTGATAGAGCTGTCTCATGCGAGCAGGGGAGGCTGATAAGAAGAGAGGTCGTTTCTCGGTAGGAGACGTGTAATCCACAGAGTCTGCCTGGGAGGAGTTCAGGAAACAAGGGGGTAACAGAGGAGGTGAGTCCGAGCTGGGTCTTGAAGTTAAACAGGACTGTGAGGGCGTTGACCCCCCCCCCCCCCCACAACAGCCTTTGCCTCGTGTAAGATGTCAGCCAGTGAGATCAAGGGCAAGGCTCGAGATTATCTCAAGGCTCCGAGGTCGGTGCTCCCTCTAGGCCACGAGAGTCCACGGAGCCTCTAAACAGGGGAGTGTCCCGTTCAGACCCACATTCTAGAGAGATCGCTCCGCTGGAATATGTGGAACAGGGACGATGGCCTGCAGGTCGTATAGCTATGCGTTGCCCCCCGTGAACCACCTCCGAACTTACAGAAATAGACCCACCTTCGCTCACAGTTCTGCAGTCGACCATACGGGCTCCTGCCGGGCTGGGCCGCGCTCACGCGTGCACCTGTCATCGGCAAACGGCCAGCCAGCTCTGCTTCCGGGGGTTGAGCGGGAGGGCACGGCGGGCACGGAGCCGGCCTCAGGTAAATTAAACATCACCGACAGATTAGGTGCGTGGCTGCAAGGCCGAGGCCCCCAAATCTGACCTCCCCCGTCTGAGACAGAACCAGAGTCGCTGAATCGTCCACTGCTTCGACTGCCCTTACTGGGTGTTTCATACACGCCGGGGATTGTGGGAGGCGGGGGTACAGAGGACAATGAGACGCCGCCCTTCTCTTAGAGAGGCCGCAGGACACGGAAGAGACCGGCTAGGGCAGGCTGCTCGATCTATGGATAGGACACCTGAAGCCCAGCATGCTTTGCCCCGTCACGGGGTGACACCGGCCGGTGTGAGGTCTGGATGGGGGGCCAGCTCTCGTACCCTGTCTAGCCCCCTCGCCCCGTACAGTGGCTCCCCAGAAAACACTTCCTGACGATCTCACGGTTCGTGGGTTCGAGCCCCACATGGGGCTCTGTGCCGACAGCTCGGAGCCCGGAGCCTGCTTCGGATTCTTTGTCTCCCTCTCTCTCTGCCCCTCCCTTGCTCCCACTCTGTCTCTCTTTCTCTTTCTCTCAAAAATAAATAAAAATATTTTTAAAAATTAAAAAAATAAAAGAAAGAATTAAGAAGCCCACTGATACCATATATCTAGGTGACATCACCCAACCGTGCCCTCCTCAGTCATGAAGGTGACATCGTGGCCCCCATCCCCTGACTCCAATCTGCCTCGCTTAGTTCCAAACAGGCAGGAAAACTGTCCTCAAACCCCAGCTCCTATTATCTTGCCCATCTCTTCCTCCAAGGGACTCAAATTCCAAATATCTGTTACTCCTTGGGCAAAACCATGCCAATCCGATTCCCGAGAGAGTGCTCACAAAATCCTTGGTAATACCTTAGCAAGTTTTGATCCGGGGTTTCTTGGCGATATGGACGTTTTGGGCCACACAGTTCTTTGTGGTACAGGGGAGGGGGATGGCTGTCAGGGGGCATCATAGGGTGTCCAACAGCATCTCAGACCTCCAGCCTCTACCACTAGATTGCAGAAGCCCTCCCCCAGTGCGACAACCAAAATGTCTTAAGATGTTAATTACCAAATGTCTTCCGGGAGCGAGATCGCCCCTACCCCGAGCTGAGAACCACATTTTAACTCGCGTGACCTAGTTATTCAGCAAGGGCCTCAAGGAAAGGCTGGTGATCTGGGGGGACTGCTCGGAGGTGGTGGGGCTTCAGCCCTCGTAGGACAGAACAAAGGGAAGGGGAGAAGCCACGGGGCCAGGTCCGCGCAAACAGGTCAGAAAGATTAAATAGCCGAGCATATGAAACCACCGAGAACCACCTCCGGCATGCATTGCACACACAGTAAATATTTGCTGGTATCATTACAGCTGTCTCTCCTCCAGCCCAAATAGTGACACGGGTTTATAGCAGCTCGCCACAGATCTGGGCATCATTCCCTGGTGCTCAACAGTAAATTCCTCCAGTCAAGCCCTGTGGCTTCTCCCAAAGTCATTTTCTCTCCATCAGCCTAGAGCCAACCTTGGGGTGGGGGGAAGGTCTGAGGCCGGAAAAGGGGAAACAAAGGAAGCGAAGAATGAGATTCAATTATAATGTGCGAAGGATCAACCCTGTAAGTAAAGACAGGATCCGACGGGACTTGGCCAAGGGTTAGGTGATGGAGAAGAGCTTAGAGGTGCGGAACGTGATCTTTATTTAAAGTGCTGATATTGGGGCGCCTGGGTGGCGCAGTCGGTTAAGCGTCCGACTTCAGCCAGGTCACGATCTCGCGGTCCGTGGGTTCGAGCCCCGCATCGGGCTCTGGGCTGATGATGGCTCGGAGCCTGGAGCCTGTTTCCGATTCTGTGTCTCCCTCTCTCTCTGCCCCTCCCCCGTTCATGCTCTGTCTCTCTCTGTCCCAAAAATAAATAAAACGTTGAAAAAAAAAAATTTAAAGTGCTGATATTTGGGGGGTGGCTCGGTCGGTTGAGCGTCCGACTCTTGATTTCAGCTCAGGTCGTGGTCCAGGGGTCATGGGATCGAGCCTCTTGTGGGGCTCTGCACTGAGCACAGAGTCTGCTTGGGATCCTCTCTCCCTCTCTCTCTCTCTGCCCCTCCCCTGCTCACACACACTCTCTCTCTCAAAATAAACATGTTTAAACATAAAGTAGAATAAAATTAAAATACAGTGATGATGTTTCGGGGGTCACCTGGATGGCTTGGTCTGTTTAAACGTCAAGACTCTTAACTCAGCTTGGGTATTGATCTCAGAGTTGTGAGTTCCAGCCACCAACAGCATGGAGCCTACTTTTTAAAAGGCTGATGTTTTGAGGTGCCTGGCTGGCTCCGTTGGTGGAGGACGCCATTCCTGATCTTGAGTTCAAGCCCCACGTTGAGCACAGAGCTTACTTAAAAATATAAAGGCATTACCTATTTAAAAACTAAAACTAAAATGTCGATGTTTTGTTGATCACGGATGTTGGTGCATTCATTTGTGCTTTTTAAAAGCATTGCACTAAATTATTATCTTGATTACTCATGCGCCAGGGCCGGCGCATCCCGCCTCCCAGCCCCGGGGGGCGGGGTGACCCGGCTAGGGGGCTGCATTTCCAGCAAAGAAATGAACCTTAAACAGGCTTCTGTTTCAGACTCACCCTTAGATACCCCTGCGGGAAAAACAACCAAAGATCTTTATCTGAATATAAAACGCATTTCCATTATTTCATGCCCTAAATATTCCCTTATCAGCCTGTTGTGACAACCACACCAAGCCCCAGGCATTGAGAGTTGGCCCTGGTGTGTTCTACCACCGAGGGGAGTATTTCCAGGGAGAAATTGTGAAATAAAAAGCCATTTTTGTGTTTAATTTAAGCAGTGCCCTCCACCAAGAGGACGCCTGCCACGGGACAAGCCTGGCGAAACGATTGGGATAGTTAGGATTTTTCCCAAACCTTCCCACGGGGCGCGGGGGTCGGACTCCGCGCAGGCTCAGATGCGCGGCCGATGCGGGCTGGCTCCGAACTCGGTAGTTGCTGAACCGAAGTTCCACTCGGGAAGGGAGCGGGCGCCCCCTGCTGGCCGAGGGGGAGGCTTGCTCTTTCCCCACAAGGGATCCTGCACAGATTTCCAAAGCCCTTAAAAAAAATTTTTTTTTTTTAATGTTTACTTATTTTTCAGAGAGAGAGAGAGAGAGAACGAGCAGGAGAGGGGCAGAGAGAGAGGGAGACACAGAATCCGCAGCAGGCTCCGGGCTCTGAGCTGTCAGCACAGAGCCCGACACGGGGCTCAACCTCATGAATCGACAGATCATGACCTGAGCTGAAGTCAGATGCTCAACCGACTGAGCCACCCAGGCGCCCCTCAAAGCCCCCTTTTTTTTTAAAGGGTTACTTACAACAGATCAGTTCCAAAGCGTAACAGAATATAGAAATGGGAACAGGCAATGATTTCTCTGGAACGCGGTTGTTTAAAGACGTCTTCGGAAGAAAAAGATGTTTTAATGATTAACCTTGCTAGCGGGTATATGTTAGTAGGTACCACTTCAACCAGACGGCAATTGGCAAACAGACACCCAAATTTTAAATGGGTATATCATTGACTCGGTTGTTCCCCCTCGTCTGATGTGTTGAACAGATAAGTCACGGAGAACCTGAGACGCAGCAAAGTTAAATAACTTACTCAAGGTCAGTCTTTGGGATGGAGAGTGGCTAAAACCCCGATTCAGCAAGTAAGACATAAAGGCTAAGAAAATGGCTTTCAAAGTGAAAGCCCGTATTAAGAAGGGTTTTGAAGGGACCCCTGGATGACTCAGTCAGTTAAGCGACCGAGTCGTGGTTTCAGCTCAGGTCATGGCCTCACGGTTTGTGAGTTCGAGCCCCACCTCTGGCTCTGCGCTGACATCGAGGGGGCTGCTTGGGGTTCTCTCTCTCCCTCTCTCTTTGTGCCTCCCCTGCTCGTGCTCTCTCCTCTCTCAAAATAAATCAATAAACTTAAAGAAAACAATAAAAAGGGCTTTGAAGAAAATAGTATGTGCTGAAGGGGAAAATTTAAAAAAGTAAAACTTTGGTTCATACTGAAATGGAAAAGAGAGGTGTTTATGGGGCTCCAGGAGTGTCCCTCATAAATGAAGGGAGATTTCTCACTGTGGAGTTGTTGCCACTGATACTGAAATGAAAATAGAGTGGAGAGGGGGATTGCGCCTAACTTGTCCCAAATATTAAAGGCATTCTGGAGTAATGGCCTTGAGGTCTCCAGCCCTCTAAAATTAATTGGGCCACATCTGGGCTGACAAATGCTCCCATTAGGGTTTTGGAAGCAGAACCAGAACCTTGCAGGGCACCCGGCTGGCTCAGTCGGTTAAGCGTCCGTCCAACTTCGGCTCAGGTCACGATCTCACAGCTTGTGAGTTCAAGCCCCTTGTCAGGCTCTGTGCTGACAGCTTGGAGCCTGGAGTCAGCCTCAGATTCTGGGTCTCCCACTCTCTCTGCCCCTCCCCAGCTCATGCTCACTCTCTATAAACATTAGAAAAAAACAAAAAAGGCTAGTACCTTGCACCAAGCGGTCATGTTTCCCTTTATACCTCAGTGGAATCTAAATTTAAAAGCATATTTTGCCCTCTGCTGAGAGCCTAGACATTCTTCCTCTAAGGACGTGAGAGGTTTCATTTTTCTCGGCTGTCCCCAAACCCGAAAGACTTTGACTCCAGCACCTTCCTTGACTTTTATTTCCAAATGCTACCCAGGATGCACCCCTCAAGTCAAACTCCCCCGTAACCAGGCAATCCTGAACACTAGGCTAAAAAGGGAGCCGGCTCTCCGCAGCGATCCCGAGGCTTCCCCAGATCTGTGTTTAATGCCTGGGGAAGCCAGGTCTCTGAACGGCTGTGGGGAAAGAGACCCGAGTGGTGTCTTCAGAAGCGGGTATTCCAATTCTAAAACCTCTCTGGGTAGCGCCTGCTCCTTTCTTTGGCTTTGTGATCTATTACTTGATTTCTCAAGAGCAAAACATTGATTTCCATTTGATAAGGGACAAATGGCTGGAATGATTGTGTCTAATCGATGTCTTCCCGCTGGGTTCTGAGCTCCCCAAGAGCAAGGGGACATCTTTCATCTCTAGCCTGGGACATTGCACATAGGAGGCATTCAGGAAACATCTAATGCTCACATGATACTTACACAGTGTGTGAGACACTATTCTAAGCACTCTGCGCCTATTAACTCACACAGTCCTCATAATAACCATATTATTATCGCTGTACAGGAGGAAACTGAAGCCCAGAGAGGTCAAGCAACTTCCCCAAGGCCACACAGCTAACAAGTACTGAAGCCTGGGTTCGGCCCTAGGCAGCCTGACTCTCTAAAATCTAGATTCTTGAGGAGCCTGGGTGGCTCAGTCAGTTAAGTGTCCGACTCTTGATTTTGGCTCAGGTTAAGATCTCACGGTTTGTGAGTTCGAGCCCGGCATGGGGCTCTTTGCCGTCCATACGGAGCCTGCTTCAGAATGTGAGTCCCGCCCCACCCTCTCTCTCTCTCTGCCCCTTCCCCGCACGTTCTCTCTCTCTCAAAATAAATAAACTTAAAAAATAAAATAAAATCTACATTCTTAGCCACTATACCAGTGGCTCCCAAATTTGCACACGAGTCACCCGGGAAGCGTCAAAAAAAAAAAAAAAAAAAAGCCCCAGGTGTTGTGATTTTATTGGTCTTGGATGTGGCCTGAGTTTCTTTTAAAAATTTTAAAAGATCCTCCAGTGATGCGGACGACTCTGGAGGACCGTGACGTGACGCCATTCTGCCTCATTACTCGGCACATCTTTCTGCTGAATTCAATCTGCACCACGTGGAACCGCTTTCAGGAATATAAACAAGCCAGGGAGGAAAATAAAAATCCAATTCTGGTGGCGGCAAATTAACGTTGGAATGCAACTAACTGCTTATAACTCCAATCGGTAGGCGCTAACAGCACGGGTCCGCAGCCACATTCTTGCAGCGGTGTGGCCAGCGCCCCCGCCCCCAGGCCCCGACTTCCTTCTTCCCTCCTAGGCTCACAGCAAGGCCACACTGCCAGGTTGGCTTCGTGCTGGGCGTGGTCACGTGACAGGATTCGGACCAATAGCCTGCGGGCAAACGTCCCCAGCTTCCAGGCTGGCCTCCTCAATCCCCGCCTTGGGGGGGTGGAGGGGAGGCAGAGCCCCAAGATGGGGGGAGCCTGGGGTCCTCCAGTATCCTAGAGGAGAGCTGCCAGACATCGGGAGCACCTGCTGGACTTGATGTGAATGAAAAGTGGTTGGGATTTGGGGGGGGGGTTTCATCTGTCATTAGTGACCAGTGTTCCCGGACTAGCAGACGGTGTGGCTGTGGGTGGGTCACTTCTAAGCATCGGTTTTGTCACCTGCAGAGCACGGATACAGGTGAGAGGATGCTGGAAAGCCCGGTGGCTCACAGCTGCCCCCCACCCAGGGGCTCCGGCAGCAGATGGGAGGTGGGGGGGGGGGGGGTGATTTGTCCCTCTGGCCCCTCTGACTACTTGGCTGTGCGAGGCCACCGCTGCTGTCGGACACCCCCTCTCCTTCGGAGGCAGGCTCTGAGAACCTCTCTCTCCCTCTTCCCTCCAGGCCTGCAGTGAGGCTTCATGTTGCCTCGGTGTTGCTCAAAAAAGCGAGAAATCACCACCGCCTCCTGGCTGAGGCCCAGGACAGACCCAGAGCTGAAAGTGAAAGGGACACCAAGGTCCCTGGGGGTCTCCCCAGCCCCCGCCCACCTCTGCTGAGTCAGTCCCTTCCTTACAGCCTCCTGGGCGCCCTGAGTGGCCGTCTGCCTCCTGCCAGGACCCCCGGCTGACGCGGAGTGTGGACGCCCCGTGGTTGGGTGCTGAACACAGTCGGCACATAGTGAATACCGACCAGAAATCGCATTTTCATCTATTTTGCATATATATTTGTATTACTTCTTAAAATACTGCTAAATCAGGAAAAGAGTAAAATTGCATCGAATAAAGGACTTCAAGTACTAAATCGTGTGATCTTGGGCGCCTAACTTTGCCCCTCGGCTTTGTTCTCAACGGCACAGTGACCAGAGGGTTATATGACCCCTAAGGTTCATTCGTTCGTTTGCTTGCTCATCCATTCACTAGGCCCTGATGCCTTGGTTCTGGGCAAGGCCTGTGCCAGGCACCAGGTGTATGTGCACCCTGCCCTCACGGAGGGGGTCAATCAGGAGTGAAACAAATCCGTGTGGGTTCGTGAGAAGGACCACAAACGTCTGTTATGTTTTAAGGAGGGTGTGCGGGGACGGAGAATGAAGTAGGTAGGGTGGCTGGCCCGGTCTGAAAATGGTAACCTTTAAGCTGTGATCAGGAGGAAGCAGGCAGAGCATTCTAGAAAGGAATGTGGGAAGGCTCTTAGGCCCTGTTCTCACTCCAGGCTGCACATGACCTCCCCGCGGTCTGTCCCAGGCGGGTGCTGCCGCCCAGGGGACACTTGGCCATACCTGCAGACATCTTTGGCTTTTGCAACTGGGGAGCGGGTGCTACTGGCATCTACTGGGTCAGGCCAACGATACTGCTAAACACCCTAAAATGCCCAAGAAGCCCCCTCAACGATGGATTACCCAGCCCCAAATGTCAAGATTGCTAAGGTGGAGAGACCCTGACTTAGCCCCATTCGCAGATTTTTATTTAATTGGTGCAGAGTGGAACCTGAGCTTCAGCATTAAAAAAAAAAAATCTCCAAGTGGCTCCAACCCCTGCAGCCAGGGATGCGGCAGAACCGAATGACTAGCGCGGCCGGTGCTGAGCCAGGCGAGGGGAGAGAAGCTGGAGGTGCAGGGGAGAGACGGAGAAGCAAGCTGTTCTTGCCTTGGGCTCAAGTCCTCAAAGGGTCTCGGATCTCCATCTTCTAGCAAAATTCCTTTCTTAGTTTCCTCACGAGTGACGAGTTTTCACTAACTCAGACAACTGTGCAAGTTCCCCTCCAGTGATGTCTTAGGATGGGCATGGGGTCTGGGAGTCAAGCCGTGTGACCTTCGGAAAGGTTCCCTGGACTTCTCTGAACCTGCTTCCTCCTCTGGAAACCAGGGACTGTAGCAAGCGCCTCTCCGAGGGGCCCTGAGGGTGACAGAGCGCCCAGGCGCCACGAGCCCCGGGTCACAGAAAGCATCTCACAGAGGCTGCTGGCCCTCCTTCACAAGAGCCCTGTGTGGAGCATGATGGGACTTTCCCCTGGCAGCTCAAAGTGGATGGTGATGTAGTGACATCCGTCACATCAAAACCTCTTTTAAAGCGTTGCCTTTAAAAGCGTTTAACAGGACATCTGGGTGGCTCAGTCGGTTAAGCGGCCGACTTCGGCTCAGGTCATGGTCTCGCGGTTCATGAGTTCGAGCCCCACATCGGGCTCTGTGCTGACAGCTCGGAGCCTGGAGCCTGCTTCGGATTCTGTGTCTCCCTCTCTCTCTGCCCCTCCTTGGCTTGTGCTGTGCGTGTGTGTCTCTCTCTCTCAAAAATAAACATATCAAAGTGTTTCTTTAAAATATCTCTTTTATAAAGCTAAAAATATTCCTCCAAATAGAACAGATTTATCAAGTATTTAACTAGGTCCCTAAGACCGAAACAGCAAGGTATGTTTGCCACAAGTCCACATTGTAGGGATAATAGAGTGATTCATGCCCTAAAGCGGGCAGGAGTGGCACATTTTAAAATTACATGCCCTACATATCTGAGAGCAGGTGGATACACGAATTTGCTATCGCGAGGACCCAGATCATAGGAACACTGTTTCTCGTAAACAGGATCTGACACAGACCTACACCCCACCCCCAGACGTATTTTATACAGGTTTCGGGAACAGTTCTTGGCGAAAGACAATAGTGTTTAAAGCAAACTCCAAAGAGTAAATATTTTAATTTTCTTCAAGAGTTCTCTTCATTTCATAATATTTTCAACAGTCACACTGACAAAAAGTTACATTTCCACAAAAATACTCATACAGCATCGGTATTCTTAAAGTACTCACATCCAAAATTACCTTAGGGAAACTAGGAAACTTAGCAACGAGTACACAACACTGTGGTGAGATTAAATTCAATCTCTGAAGTCGGGATGGATTCACAGAAGAGCCGAACTTGGCGCCCCTTCCAAATTCCACCATCAAAAAGCAACCGGTCCTGGGTGATCGGCGAGTTCTATAGAAACGAGAGAAGACGAATCCAACTAGAAACTAGAAGCTGCCATTTCAAATATACAAAATACGTGTCGAACAGCAAGATAAACACATTTCTTAAAGGGGGGGGGCTGCTACGTCAACAACGCACTGCCCTAGAGAGAGGTCACGGAGCCAGCCAGCGTCACACCTGCCACCTCCTGACCGTCAGCAGGGGGCACTCGAAACCAAGGTGCCCATGGTTGGCACAGGAGGCAAAGATCTCTAACACCAATGTTTTTGAAAACTGCTGACATCTGGAAATGGGAATCGTTGGCACTCAAATTTCTCATCCCAAAAGCAGCCCATCGTGATGGTGTTAGAACACCTTTTCTACCTCTGGTGTGCAGACTACAATGAAAGGAAAATACTCCCTGCGTAAGCGGGCTGATGACAGCTGTGTTTATGAAGTCTACTGAGGGGAGCGGTGTGCCTGGCTGACCCCGACGATAGGGACTTACATTGGCATCAAAGCACTCAGCTATTGTTATATGAAAAGACTAGCAGAAATGGGCTTGCTCGACAAAAGATTTTTTTCCCCTACATTAACTCTACGCTATATACATAACCTTCCTCGTGACACCTAAGACTCACAAATTCGTATTTGATTTATTCTACTTGATATCAGCTGGCTTGTCTCATCCACCTGCGGATACAAAGAGGGTCACGAGTTTTTGACAGTCCCTTCCTTTCGAGCTTAAAGAACTTTCTCGACCTGGTCCCTGAGGTCCTAAGCAGGTTAAGAGGATGGGAGGGGAAAGAGAGTAACTGCTCACCACGGAACACCAGCCCTGCCACGCTTCCTCCCCACGATTCTGAGGGAAGACGCCCAATGCAGGTGTAAGAAAACAGAGACAAAGGCCAGGGATTCAAGTCGAGGCCCGAAGCTCTCCACAGCCGTCAACCCTGAAGCCAGTTAGCGCAAGTGTTCTCATTGCAAACTGCCGGACTCCGGCACCGCCCGCTGTCTCCGCGCTCTGGTGAGAGTACGCACAGCGCACAGAACCCGAACCAAACACGCCGGGACACGCGGCCCCCGCCGGGAGAGACAGAGTCGTCTAGACGGCTTAAAAACTGAACAGAGGCCCCAAGCCTACAGAATGCAGCTTTCAAAAGGGAACGATTACAAAGGAAACAGGACTTTACTGGAAAAGTGACACACACACGAGGCAGGAAACACTGGTGTTTAGTATTTTTTTGCCATTTTAGGCACACGGCTGCTTGGAAAGGTTTCTTAAAGCAAGTTTTGTGTTATAAAAACATCGATGTTAAATACGTGCGCGTAAGCGGGAATCCAAATTGGACCCAAACGTGGCTAAGGTGGACGTTTACTGCTCTAGAAGAAACACTAGGTCTATCCTAAAAGGCAAATCTTAAAGTGGATGTCCTACTTGTAAACAACAGCAATCTGGGGACAGAGAGGGCAACTGGGAGTGCAAGTCAGTCCCCATTCAAGAGAAGGTGCCGCCATGGACTTCGCGGTCTTAACCGAGTGGTCCTCGCACGTCTCTGTAACACGGTCTATTCTAAGACGCGCTGAGGGATCTCAGTCAAGCTCGCTCGCTGGACTCCTTGGGGAGATGCCCGTTTGGCCGCCACGCAGCACCAAGCAGACGGACGCAGTCCGCTCCGTTCAGAACCGCACCTCAAAAGTCAACCACGCGGCCACCGCAGCCACTCAAATGCAGCACTCGGAGAGATCCCAGACCTAGGGGAGCCCACGGCTGCCGTGGGCGCTCTCCTTCGGCGCCATCAGCGCGAGGTGTCGCAGGACTGGGGCCCTCTACCAAGCGCCACACCCCACACCGCCATTCACACACGCGTGCGCACACGCGCGCGCGCGCGCGCGCACACGCCCTCATCAGCCAAAAATCTCTGTTGGGCTCTGTCACCCAAAACCCCCTTACTTTACAGGCAGACGCTGAGACTGAAGAGAAATCAAATGTCTTGGCCACGTCACCTGCCTAGTGAGTGCGGACCTGGCAGCCCAAGGGCCCTGCCCAACGATCTTCTTACTGCGTCATTGCGACATAAAAGCTGGAAGAGACTTTTTTTTAAGAGAAAAAACAGAAGATACTTAATTATGCAGAAGGGTTCAGATATGACCTACATAAACATCTCCAGTAAAGACCGTCTGGATTAAAGAGGCAACGAACAGAACCTCGAAACTGGACCTTTCTGAGGCCGGTTTCTGGTTCCCGAACAGACGCTGTGGACAGCAGGTGCAGGAGCACAGGACACGGACCGTGGAGACGTTATGGAGATGTAGGTCAAGACAGGATTTATAAACCGAATGTGTCGAAAACCAGTCTATTTACAACTCAGAGTACAAAGACGAGGATGATTATCTCTCCCTATGCCGTATCTAACTGAACTTAAATGATCGGTGTAACTACGGAAAACGTAAAGCTCTTTTATATTTTAAGTTTAATCCAGTTTGTTTGATTCATCGTCACAGATAGCATACACAGTATGCTCTGTGTTAGGGAACCCGGGACATGGTGGGGTCGGTGAGCAGCGTGGTCGGCACGTGCCCCCAAAGCAGGCTGAGGCTTCGTGGCGATGAGCGGGTGTGGCTACTGTTCCTCGGGATCCCATTTTACACAGACTGCATTTTACAGGCACAAAGTGAAAGAAAGTTCCGTGACACTTAAACAGGCGCTTCTCTGAGTTTTTTCAACAGTACAAAGGAAAAGAGAATAAAAATTAAACACTGTTTAACACAACTTTCATCAATGTTAAAGGCCCGCCAGATGTTTGGTCTACGTTGCCCTCTTGTTCAGAGAACCTAGAGAATGAAATCAATTCCACATCATTTTTCAAACCCCTGGCTGAGAAGCAGTTCTGAAATCCAAACTCACATCAAAGACGTGAGTCTCCCCACTCTGGGAAATGAGAAGTCCCATCGTGCAGCTGTAAACACTGGACAAACAAAGTCCCCCACTTGCTTTCTGCCAGATCAACCGAAAGTCAAAAATGGAGTTCTTGGGGCGCCTGGGTGGCACAGTCGGTTAAGCGTCCGACTTCAGCCAGGTCACGATCTCGCAGTCCGGGAGTTCGAGCCCTGCGTCGGGCTCTGGGCTGATGGCTCGGAGCCTGGAGCCTGTTTCCGATTCTGTGTCTCCCTCTCTCTCTGCCCCTCCCCCGTTCATGCTCTGTCTCTCTCTGTCCCAAAAATAAATAAACGTTGAAAAAAAAAAAAAAAATGGAGTTCTTGCGGACGACTTCCCTCTCACTCCTAGGTAAGGATTTCCTTGCTATGAACCAAAATCAGTTTTGAGAAAGTGCCCCAGGTATCTTGGGACGGATCCTAGTACTGCATCTATAAATATGCTCTAAGACAAGCAAAATATTCATGGAAGCATAAAACAATTTTACCTTGAAATAAAAATACTTTATTCATTCCTGACAGGTTATCAAAACGTACATTGTTAACCAAGTAAAAACGGTACTTCGAAATAGCTGACTAGGGCATATTTGGAGGATTTTTGGTTAATTTCACAAGAGTAAAAATCAGTTCCAATCTCCCTCTCCACACAGTCCTAACAAGCCTGCACTATCCCTGCTGAAAACTGAACATATAAACAATCATATGGGCCCCAGTTCATTATAGAGTGCACATTTTCATTTACACTTCAAATAAATGGAACTTACTACGTTTGAGTTATTAGCTTCCTTCGCCAAAAACACTCAGTTTACTCCTCTTTATATTTTGTGAAAATCTGTAAATTACATAACGAATGTATCTCGACTTGTATTAACCTAAACGCACACGCACACACACACACACAGAGGATAAAGTGCAACACAACAGAACACGTCTGCGACATTCACGTTCTCAAACTCCCACAGAAAGGTTTTCTGAGGAAATGGAAATCGTGTTCTCAAGTGCACGGACACTAACTCCAACCGACTAGGTTAGTTATTCCTCAGTGATATTTATATTAAGATCCTATTTGCTTTGCTTTCCCTGGAGCCTCGGTCTCTCGTTCTCAATGAAAGTTTTGAAGCTGTGGTTCTTTTTCAACCTTGAGAAAAATCAGCTCCTCGGGGCAACATAAATGGTCCTTTCAGAGCGACACGTTTCCGAACGCTCCACTGTAACAGGCGGCTTCCAATGCTCTCTCGTCTCCAGCAAGGAGAATTGTAGCCATTTCGATAAAAGCAAGCGTTTCACTCACTCAGCAGCCAACGCTTAGGACTTCTGACACCAGCCGCCAAACATTTCTACAGGCAAGTACCCAACGAGCCCTGAAACGTCACAGTTTTTGGTTGCGTGTTTTTTTGATATTAAATTATTTAACTGAGAAACGCTTTTGTTCCTGAGATGAGCACAATAAAATTAAATGAGTTCCCTCCGAAGCCGCCGACGGGACGCTATGCTCCTTGTCCCCCCCCCCCCCCCGCGCTGTCTTCACGAAGAGTCACGTCTGAAAAGTCAGTCTTCCCCGTGGCGCCATTTCTGGGACTCGTCCTGCCGAACATCTGGTCTAATTTGGTTTCTCATGCCACCTAATACATTTGATGTTGCTTCTGTGGCAACGATCAGAGGCTTCACCACCGCGGGAGGAATCTGGCGCAGGACCTCGCCCACGGCGCCGGTGACCCCTCTGCTCTCGTGTTCTCGAGCTGCAGTTTCGTAAATAGTCTGAGCCGTGTCTGTAAGTCCCTGAAAGGGAGAGAGGAGAGAAGGTCAGAAAAATCTCTAAATTTTCCTGCAGTACACAGCTTTAGCAGAGTTCATCAACAGTATGCTTGCAACTAGACCAAAAAAAATACCCACTGTGCTTTTGAGATAACCCAGGATAATTATATTAATGACAAAATTCTAATTATAAGGGAAAATAAAAGGCAATTATTATGATTTAGTGTTTTGTTGTGACACGTGTGTGTAAAAAATATAGCTAAACTACAATTTCACATAGGGAAGCTTAAAGAAATATTTAATGATCCAAGAGGAGCTCTCCTGGCACTATTAATCACTCTAGTTAAATCAAACTTAGCAAACAAAGCTTCCGGAATAACATAATCTCAAAAGAAATATGGTGATAGTTCTTCCGATCCAACCGTAACAAGAAAACCTAATTCTACGAAACTCCAGAAAATTACTTAATTTGTTTTAAATTATCATCTGTTTACTAGAAAAGATAACCATGGAACATGCACTTAAGAGAAAAGGCGAAATACAACATCTTACTGGATTAAACAGAAAAAAATCTGAGAACATAAAGCAGGAACATGTTTAATAATTAAAAACAAAGTTTCTGTGGCATGTTTTCCTCTTCTAACTGTGTAACATTAAAATAATGACTGTTAACCTTTAAAGCTGAATACGTAAAGGTGTTGATCAAACCGAGCTGGTAAAATTCAGGCACGACTTTTGAATCCAGCACTTGTCTAACTCCGGACCCCTCCTCGCAGGGGACACGAGTCCCTGTTCCGGTGTGGCCGTTTCAGGAGGGGCGCAGCGCAAGGAACTGCGGGCTCTCCAGGGAAATCAAGGAAGCTGTCCTAACCCAGAATCCTGCCATCACTCTGACAGGCGAGCAAGAGTATCCCTCCCACCCGGCACAGCAGGCAACAGCACGGAACACCGGAGCAGGGAAAGTACAGAAGAAGAAAAAACAAAAACAAAAAACCAACCACCTAAGTGCCATTTTTTACAACCATCTAGTACAGACAAGAGAGAAAAGGCTCAGTTTATCCATTCGCCCCACCACCTCCCCCCTCCTCCCTCGGCTCCCCCTCCGGGTACTAACTAGCTGCCCCAGCAGCAAGCGCGGAGACAACAGAAGTAAATTCCGTCTCAGCTCCGCACTTAGGCGCTGCCTTCACCAAGTCCTTCCAACGGGGAATTTCCACGGTGTGGGGACTGTCGAGATTAAATGACACGACGCACCTAACGACACCGGCACGGCAGGAACCGCGTATTCACTAAGCGTGTTCCGGGTCACCACCACCACCACCGCCGCCGCCGCCCTCATCACAGCTACCTGCCTCCCACGAGGGGGAGTTATGTAAGCCGGGGTCGGCCGACTTCCTCTGGAAAGGGCCAGAAGGCAAATGTTTGTGGGCCACACAGTCTCTACCGTATATGCTTTTTCTTTTTGTCTTCTTTTTACGATCCTTCAAAATTGTAAAAATAACCCTGAGCTACAAGGTCCACACAAAAACAGGCCGGGGCCAGATCTGCCCTACAGGCTATGGTGCGCAGAGCCCAGATCTAGAGGAGCAGCCTTTCTGTGAAATACGCGGGGCATTTTCTCTCAGTCTTTGAGTTACTAACATCTAAAAGGGAAAAGACATGTTTATCGCCATGTAGGTGCCTCTATTTAAAAAGTTTTTAACACAGAATTGAGATCCGTCTACAGGGTGCTCACTGTTCACACCCTCCCTCCCCGTCTCATCCTGACAGTTTGAGAGAAAGAAGAGGACAAGGCAGAGCGAACACCCAGGTTCCAATCCTGACCCACTCTGACCTGCCCTGTTCCACTGGGGAGCTGTTCCCACAGAGCCGGTCCTCAGGGCTGAGCAAGGAACACCACCTACCTTTGATGGTTGCTATACAGCTGGGACAAAGTAAGCACATAAATATTTTTTTTTAATGAATACAGATTAAGTTGGTCAAGCTTTGTGTAAAGTGCCCCATATCCAAGTGCCATTACATCTGGCTTTCAACGGCCCCCACCAGGCCTTGAACCCCAGAATCATTTTTGCAAACCTGATTTCCAACATGACTACATGTTAGATAACTAGCCCATCCTGATATCTACAGGAACAGGTCTGACCAGTAATTCTCTCTATTCTCCCAAATGAATCTCCTCTTAAGAAAGGCAAGTGGTCTTATTTATCCCACTAATACATGTCCTGGGGGCCCTACCTCAGTGGTCATCCGACTGTTCGGGACCACAGAGGCTACTTTGTCAGGGAAAAGACCGTCCTAGGCACCTGTGCCTGTCCGAATATGATGGGAAAAAAAGATCTTTAGTGAAATCCTAATATATGCATCAGGAGTACAACAACCTCAAACTTCATGTCATATTAAAAAAAATGTCCCCAACAAGGCCCATAAAGAACCGGGATTCACTGGCGCAACTAAACTGCAATTTGGCAAATACTTAATAAGGGTCAGGATTCGAACAGCTACACATAACCTCCTGCACAAATAAAGGGACGTTTACATGAACATTCCTAAAGCAGTGTTTTAAGGGAAAAAATGGCAACCGTCTACCAACAGGAAAATACGGTCATACAGTAACATGCTGTAAGACAGTTTAAGTTAAATGTACACATACCAACATGGATCGATCTTGAAAGGCAGCCGTTACACAGCGATACATACACGGTGATGCCATTTATGGCGACTTTCAAAATATAAACAACAGTACGTGTTGCTTAGGAATACATACATGATAAAACTGTAAAAACGTGTACAAAAACCCACGTACCGCCTTCAGGACAGTGGAGGCACGGGATCGGGACGAGAGTGAGCGGCTCACCTGAAAAGCTGTAAAAGCTGCACTTCTCAACAAAGCTGAGCAACTACAGCGCAGCGTGACTCCCGTGTCACAGCCGGCTGGGGAGGGCACGCGCTGGTCTCCATGACCCAGCCGGCTTCTGCACGTAAGGAGAATCGGCCTTTCCTCTGGATCATGACCCCTCTTGTGAGCCCATCACTACGTGGCCCCAGTCTCCGACCTCATGCAGATATCTGCACTCGCTACTGGGAGCGATTCGAGGTCCACTCTCGGGGATTCTCGGGAACAAATCCCAACCATGGAACGCTCGTGAGACAAAAGCCAGGAAAGTACGCCAGCTGCTTCCGCCTCATGCTCTCAAATACCACTCACCTCTTTCACAACACTGTAGGCCTTGGCCACACCTTCCCGCAGGTCCGCTGGCTGGTGAGCTAGGCGGTGATGAGGAAACCTTTTGATCTTCTTGGGCTCGATAGAAAGGGTCCCAGGAGACACCATGTCGTAAGCAGTCTCTGCTGCTGCCTGGATCATTTTATCAGAAAGAATGAATCAGAGGAAAAGTCTGCACACGCCCCAATGATGTACTGGGCCAAAAGAACACAGGGACCCACAGGCTCTAACACAGGTACTTCTGCAGGGGCTGAGTTCTTTACAAAAAAAACAAGAACATCAAAGGGCACATTAAGAATTAATTCCTAGGGGACGCCTGGGTGACTCAATCGGTTAAGTGTCCAACTTCGGCTCGGTCATGATCTCACGGCTTGTGGGTTCAAGTCCTGCGTCAGGCTCTGCGCTGACAGCTCAGAGCCTGGAGCCTGCTTCGGAGTCCGTGTCTCCCTCTGTCTCTGCCCCTCCCCTGCTCTTGCTGTCTCTCTCTCTCTCTCTCTCAAAAATAAACATTAAAAAAAATTAATATCTGGATTGATCAGACTTTTTCAGTGGCTCCTCTGTCCTCGGAGAACACTCTCCATGTTACCAGGCTAGTCAAGAATGCCCTGTCTGTGAACAACTAGACAAGGTCAACTAGAGCTCGATACTTAATGCAACAAACCTTAATACATCTGCTATCTGATCTGCAATGATTTCTTTACGTTTAGCTATGATCTTTTCATATAACTGAGGCAAAATAAATCCTCGACTAACTTAAAGGTCGTAATTTAACTGAAACAGGCAAACAAATTTGACATGGCATTCCACTTCTTTATTCTACTAATTATTTAACACCGGAAAGCTAAGCAATAAAAAAATAAAAAGTTAACTCATCATAAATAAAATACCTACTCCAGCATTTTGTATAGCTTCACAATATCATTTTAAAAACAAACAAAAAAAACCCCAACCGTTTTACAATAAGTCCTCCTCCCCGTACAGAGGAAGGCAGGCTGTGGGGAGATACCTGTATGGTTTGAACCATTCTGTTTGTGAGTTCTAGAGCAGCCATCGCTGTGGACGTGCCAAAGGAGGCGGCGCCTCTCTGAAACCCTCTGACGATGCGCCCATCCTTCCGGTACTGCTCAATGGGTAACCAGACCAAGTCCTTCAGGCCTTGCACTAGAACGACAGTCGATACAGGGAAGTCAGGAGCAGCGACGGAGCCCGGGTCCCTGCTATCACTCTCACCCTGGGGTTTTTAACCTGAAATGGGAGGCCAAGTGTTCTTACAGGTGTGCATGACCACGCATGTGAATTTTCTAGAAAGATGGTCCGCACAAAGACTCTCAGAGGCATCCACGAACTCCAAAAGGGTTAAGAATCACAGATCAGCCAAAAGAAATCGTCTTTTGATTAAAAAAGAAAACTCACCTAATTGTACTAGAGAGTGCATAGGCCCAACGCCTCCCAAGATCCCCGGTAGCTGGTTCTTCTTAATGTCCGTGAGCCATTCGGTGATGGCATATGAAAACAATTTGTCAACACCTAGCAAGCTAGAGCAAATGACTATTAGTATACAGAAAAGAGATTTGCAGGTTCAGATATTGTAGATATTCAGTCTGAATATATTACACACGGATGTATGTACACACATATAATCTGGTTTAACATCAGTAATTTCTGTGAGGCTTAGGTAACCAGTAGAAGTGTGTTCTTCCACTGCTCTAATTTCTTGCGCATCCAGGGATTAATTTTATTCTGGCATCAGATTAATTCAATGTCTATAAATTGCTACAGGGCTCCCAGCTACTAAGAACCATCACGCTATGAATTTCCAGTCTTTTTGCTAAATAAACTGATTTACAACTTTGGGAAATTATTTAAAAATAACTATAGCTGTTTTTGAAAAATCCTCCTCTGTCCAAACTACTAGTACTCTCTCAGAATAAAAAGTAGCCCCTAATTGGGAAGCGTCCTCTAAAAACGAGCTCTCTGCAGACAATACTGTAAAGTAATTAATTTATTTGTTTAAGAAAACTCAACATTCAATTTGTTGTAAACTAACTGTAGTAACCATACCGTAAAGCCTCATGTACTAAACCAACCTACCCATGACGGTAGAAAAGGCGCTTCAGCTTCAGTTCCGAGCAGTTTAACTGGGCCAGACCGATCAGGATCCCTGCTAGCGTGCCCTTTAGGATTTAAAACAGATTAATGTGTAGATTGAGAGACCTCACATTTAAAATAGTTGTTATTCGGGAAAAGCAAAGTAACATTCATTCACGAATAACGCTAGAACACTTAAAATATTTACAACAAAAGAAATACACAATAGGACATATGACACAACTTATAACAACTGTACTCATGGGTTCTTAAATGACGTTTACTTTAAAAACAGAATTTTAAAATCTTGCACATCATTTCAAACACACATAAACTATGACAGGAAAGGTTTAAAAATTAACTCCTAACAAAGAGAAACAAAGAGATAATTAGAAAACAAAAAAACAAAGGAGATAATTTTGTAGAGTATATTTATACAAAGTTTCCAAACCTGATCCATTGACACGTGTTTGCCGTGATAATCAAGTCGAATAGGAACTTCTGATGTGAATCTAAATTCTCTAAAGACAGAGAAAGGGAGTTATTTATATTCGAAAGTACTAACAGCTGAAATTAGATAGAAGTTAAATTTATTCAATTGGAGAATCAAAAACGAAGCCACAAAATAATGTGGATATAAGTTATCTCAAAGCCTAAATAAAGGGGAATGTCTTTCAGCTCTACCTTTTCTTAAGGTAACATAACAACTTAACTGATGTTTATCATAGTCTACGTTAGATTTATTTAAATTTTCCTCACAAAAATCTTTTCCTAGTTTACTAAATAATGTTTACTTTAGAAAAATTCATACTGGCAGATACTCTCCATTTATACAGGGAACAAACTGATAAAAGCAACCTTCAAGATTAAACCAAATGATATAATCATTACCAAGAAGTAAAAAAAGAGAAGAGTAAGGGATTTAAGCTCCACGGTGAAGCAGAAAGTGCCAGAAAACCCAGCCACGAATTCCAGTTTTACCAGTTATATGTGATGCGATCGTGGGCAAGGAACTTAAACTCTGAACCTAAACATCTTCGTCAGTAAATTTTTATTTTTTTTTATTTTTTACTTTTTATTTTAGACAGAGCGGAGCAGGGGGAAGGGGCAGAGACAGAATGTCAAGCAGGCTCCACACTCGCCGTAGAGCCCGACAGGGTGCTCGATCCCACGACCCTGAGATCATGACGTGAGCCGAAATGAAGAGTCGGGACGCTCAACCAACCGAGCCACCCAAGCACCCCAAGTCACTAAATTTTTAAAATGCCACCTACGCTGGTGGATTTTAGTGAGCATTCTTGAAATTAATGCTGATAAACAGGGTATCAACATACAGACACTGGGAGTTCTGTGACAATGAAGTCATAATTATATACCGATGGTATACCTCAAACAGAAGAAGCGGACTTCCCCAAGCTGGACTGCACATTGGACTTGAAACACAATTTTTCTACAGAGTTAATGTCTGCATTTATATGCTAAGCCATTCCACAAAAACCCAGTTTAACCCACAGTCAAATGGAAGTGCTGTATTTCCACCAGTCACTACAAGGAGCCTGGGACCCCAGGTCATCCCCCGTCTTCCAAATACACATCTCCATGTGGTTTCTCCATTTGGTTTTCTCGGCAACGGCCCCTTGACACCTGCCTCCTCCGTCCACACTTTTTTCCCCATGGCACAGAATATGACAAATCATCTATTTTAATTATTTGTAATGTCAACTATATAGGGATTTTTCTCTACTTTGTTCACTGTGCCTAGGACAAGAGCTGGCATACACAGAGCAAGAGCTCAGTAAGTATTATGGAATGGTTGGGGGAGGGGGAGCTATTAGGCCACCACTTAGAAAACGCACTGGATTTGGGATGAAGACCTGTGTTCTGGTCTTGACTTGGCCACTAACTGTGTGGTCTTGAGCAAGTCAACTCACTTCTCTGGGCATTAACTTCCTCGTCTATGAAGGGAGAAATCTGGGTTATATCACTAACTACCACCCCAGGGTCCTAGGCCCTCTAGGAGCTTTTGAGTGTATACACAGAAGTCTGTAAGCAATTTTAAATAGTCTAATGATAAAAATAAACATTTGCTTAAGTAAGTAAGGCGACACAAGCTGACTAAATAAAAAGCATCCAACCTCTTTGCTTTTAGGCCAGAACTGTTAACAATTCAATTTCTTTTGGACCGGTTACCCAGTGTTCACAAAAAAACAAACCGGTATTCAAATGATTACTTTGGGTACACAATTTCTTGGTAGAAACGAAATAAAAGAGATCCTTCTTTCATGGTGAAAGGTCTGGAACCACCAGAGATCATCTCTCCCAGGATCTTTCCAATTCTCATATTCGGTTATTTTTTTCCCTAGTTCCTAGAGTACAGAAGATATATAAAACATGAAAGCACTTTAAAATAGTTACACTGCCTGCTTTGAGCCATAGCCAAAGTGTAACCTGAAGTCCACGTGGAAAGACAGAACTTGGGGACCATCGATGTCAGCAGGAGTACAGAAAACGAGGGGAGTAGCTGACAGTCCCTCACAACACAGGTGGCCTGGTCATCATCCTCGCTCCTTCCAAAGAGCCAAGGCTCCACGCCCACCATCAAGGGCTGGGAAAGAAGGAAGACGGGGAGAACGAACGGGTCAGGAAGCGAAGGACAAACTGCGACGTGCGAGCGGCTGGCTGGGTCGTGGGGCAGTAACTCCAGCAGACGGCGGCTGCGCAGGGGACCGGACTTTCCTGACAGTGCCGACTGAGCTGGGGAGCGAAGGGTCAGGAGAGACAGGACGGTGCTGGGGAAGGGCAGACGGAAAACCGCAGAAAGTTCTCACGTGGGAGGAGGGAGCGCAGGAAGCCTAGGTGTGTAAAGGACACCATGTTTGAGGAGGTGCAAATATGCCATCACAGGGGCTGGGAAGAGGGCCGAGGAGGGGAAGCGGCAGCTAAGAGGAAAAGGACACTCCTGCTCCAGAAAAGATCAGGAGGAAGGGCTCCTGAGCCAGGGCTGCTGTGTGTAATCGAGGGGTGCGGGATGCGCGAGGCCCGCCTGTAAATAAACACACCAGCCGACGGTCTGGCAGGCACAGAAAAGCTGGCGTAATCTCACGATTAGGGAGTGGTACACGAACACATTCGAGAACAACCTGCAGGGGCACCTGGCGGCGGTGGGGGGGGGAGACACGGGGGAGGGGGGGGGGAGGGGGGGAGGCGGGCAGGGCGCTCAGTCGGTTGAGGGTACGCCTCTTGATTTTGGCTCAGGTCATGATCTCATGGTTCGTGGGTTTGAGCCCCATATCGGGCTCCGCGCTGACAACACAGAGTTTGCTTGAGATTCTCTCTCCCTCCCTCTCTTTCTGCCGCACCCCCACCAGCCTGGCTTTCGCACCCTCTGTCAAAATAAACATTAAATAATAATAATAAACCTTCAAAAGTCTAAAATAGCTTTACTTGTTATCCAAATTAAGTGATTTACCTAAAAAACACAGGCTGATCACTAACTGCTGCTTCTTCAGCTGAGAAGTCCTTCTGTTCCTCCCTGTCAACCACTTCCACGGAGCTGACACTGGTGTTCTGGGAAGGCTGCTTCGGCCCAGGGAAAGAAAGACCGAGATTTGGCTCCTTTGAGGTGCTTAAATGCCTCGGCAAACTGCAGGTGACGTCAGCTCCAGGAGACTTCTTGACTGCAAAGGTAACGTGCACGTTGAAGACCCGCTGTGCTTCTTCAGAGCGCCTGCTTAAAATCCAGGTAGCCGTAGCTTGTGTTGGTATGTTTCACTTAATAAGCACAATTAGCGCTACAGAGAAAACGGACTTCCGCCTTTTAAGATGTCACTTTCACATATACTACATTCGCGAAATATGAAAACACACACAAAACACACTTCTATAAATCGGAATGAAGACTGGAAATACCCTCTCAAACAGGCCTCAGAACAAATCAATCCAAGCACTTGTTACAGACATTTTCAAACTACACATATTTAATACCTTCTGGATCTGGAGCCATGAGAAGCTCTACTTCTGTCGAAAGACTCGTGAAGAAATCCTTCAGGAAGAACAAAGCGTCCTAAAATGAAAAGATGCAATTATAACCAAAGGGAAGGGAAGGGAAAGGCAGATTGATTCTAAAACTAAAAAGCAAAGTGTCTTACAGTCCCATATTTGACTTCTTATTCATCTACAATTTTTACTGTGTGAGGCGTTGCTCCTCTTCTCTCTCTCGCTCTCTCTCATTCTCTCTCTCTCTCTCTCTCTCACACACACACACACACACACACACACACATTCTGTTAATTCTCCCAACCCTGAGAAAATCAAATGTGAAAATTAAGACACAGAGGGGTTAAAAATTACATAGCTATTTCTGAATCAAAATAAATTTTAGTTTTCTTGGAAATACAGCATTCTCGGTCTTCAACACTAGTTCTCACCGCAGACCGGCGGTGGTGGTAATACCGACACGAGCAACAGCTGGGGCCGCACAAGTTCTCACTGTCTTAATGTTGCCCTTACTGCCATGTTATGCTGCCTTAAGACATGTTCTTCCTGGAACAGGGCACTCGGAATCAGTAAGCCCACTCCGTATGGTCTCTTCTGAAATTACACAGTAACAAAAAATGCATAGGCCTGTCTTGATGTCATCTGAATAAACCGTATTTGCCCATTATTAGCAGCCGCATTTTACCTCCCTCCCTCAAGCCAACAAATCCATTTTGGAAAATATGAAAATGAAATGCCTGAGCCTCTTCTTTCTAATTCTTCCCTTGCCTTTGGAAAAATCCTAAATAAATATAACACGTTAATATCGCACCAGAAAAAGCGATGTGACAGGCAATTACAGGGCACAATATTTGGTGGCATACCAAAAGTTTGGTAATTCCAAGGGATCTGATCAACTAGTAACCACATTCACCAGAAGTGTAAATGATGGAAGTTAGAAAGGTATTTTCCTAGGTAACATGGCATATGGGAGACTGAAGGATGGGGCTGAAGAATAAGCAGCTACTTATGGAAATATTCTGGTTCTGCAGTAGGGTAGTCGGTTCATGATTTGTTCATTATTTTATTATGCTTTACACACGTATATAACTGTTATTTACATTACATAATAATATGCAGATACACGTATGTATGTATATATACACACATTTAATATGTGTATCGAGAACTAGATGTTAACAAAGTTAACCTAAATGTTACCTGTCATTATTGGACCGCTAGATGGCGATATTTTAACACTATAAATGCTCTGACTCCATGACTGCCTTCAAAAAAAAATACTAGTAAGAGAAAACTCTAGGTAAAAATATGCTCTAAAAGGGGCACCTGAGCGGCTCAGTCGGTGAAGCATCTGACTCTTGACCTCGACTCAGGTCACGATATCGCAGAACCTGAGCCTGAGCCTCACGTCGTGCTCTGTGCTAACAGCATAGAGCCTGCTTGGGACTCACTCTCTCTCTCTGCCCCTCCCCTGTGCTGCGTGCTCTCTCTCTCGCTCTCTCAAAATAAACATTGTTTTTTAAAAAAGGAAGACTACAGAGACAGCGGCTTTTATCCATTTTTACTACAAATGCACAAAACAGAAAAGGAGTACTAATCAGCAGCGTTTCAATGTTCTCAGAAGTTTTGATTTTGTTATTTATGCTACTCTTTACAACTCGATAAAACCTGATTTTAAAACTAGCCAGAAACAGGCCCTTCACAAATAAGTGTACCAATGTCAAAGCAGCACATGAAGAGATGCTTAGCACCATCATCAGGGGAAATCCAAATTATAACCACAATGAACACCAAATAAGACAGTTCAACACACAACACCAAGTTTGGCCAGAGTGTGAAGAAGAGGCAGCTCTCACCTGCTGCAGCGGGGGCATACGATGGCGTAACCACTGCGGGGAACAGGCAGCTTCTCACGAGAGTTAAACACACATCTGCCTCGTGACCTGGAAATTGTTTACAATACCCAACACGAATGGAAACCCAGACCCACAAGAAGATTTGTACACTAACTTCATAACAGCTCTATTTATCAGAGCCAAAACCGAGAAAACCACGCAAATGTAAATCAGTAAGTAAACGGATACACAAATTGTGGTACAGCCGTACGGTGAGATCCGCACTCAGCAATAAAGGGGAACAGACTGAACAGAAACGAACAGACCTGCCTCAGCACAGAGGGAGCGCATGGCACGGGAAGCCAAATACATTTCCACTCACACGAAGTAGTGGGACAGGAAGGCTGACCCGCGGGGACGGGAAGGAGGTCAATGGCTACTGGGGGAGACCGACTGCAAAGGGGCCCGGGGGACTCTGAAGGGAACAGAAAATGTGCTCTATTTCAACTGGTGTAGTAGTTACTCACGTGTGTATCTTAGTCAAGCTCCAACGGTAAACCTAATATCCTGGCACTTTACTGTATGCAAATTATACCTCCATACAATCAATTTCTTAAAAGTTTAAAAAAAAACTTGGTTTATTATTTTTGCAAATAGACTATAGTTATTCTAGCTTTAAGGTGCTATGATACAAGATATTAACAGTACAATATGACTTAAAGTGTTAAAATAATTAATTTTCATGTCATACTCAGACTCAGGCAACCAAGCAATGATGCTAAAAAAAACACCAATATGCAAACTGGCCCTGCCATGTATTCACCGTTTCCAACCTCAGCCAAGCACAAACTCACCTTACCAGAATGGCCTCACACGTCCTCTCACACCCTGAACTAGACCCTCGATGCCTTTACAAAAAGCTTCGTGTGACTAACTCCACTGCATTCCTTAAGACCCACCTCAAGTGTCACCTCGTCCAGAAAGCCTTTCCTGATTACCCTCCACACTCTTCTAAACTCCCAGACGGCTAAGGAGCCCTTTCTGCTGGGGTGTAACATGCTCTGCCTATCTTTACCACTTGTACTCACCACAGGGTGTTTAAAAAGTTCTCTGTTTTATGTTGGTCCTCTCCCCACCCCCACCGCCCCGTACAGAGGTCTTTGAGGATGGGTGTTTGCCCAGCTTCGTATCTCCAACATCTTAGCACAGAAGCTGGGACAAGGCTGGCATCCAGCAGACGATCTGGGGTTAATAAGCATGTCTTCCCTATGCAGATTTCCAGGCAGTGAGACACTGAAATGGATCCCAGACTAGGAGAGTCAGGCAATCTGGCCTCTTCATATTTCAGATCCCAAACTGCCTACTTACACGACCGTCATCATCTACTTACCCTCCCCCAGACGAAAACCACCCCTTCCGCCTGGTATCCTGCCTGCCCTACGGGTACACCGAGCTTTGGAAGCAATGGCACTGAACTTCAACGGCAATGCAGCTCTTTGAAAACGTGCGAA
The DNA here is from genome assembly GCF_022837055.1 of Prionailurus viverrinus. Taxonomy (NCBI): domain Eukaryota; kingdom Metazoa; phylum Chordata; class Mammalia; order Carnivora; family Felidae; genus Prionailurus; species Prionailurus viverrinus. The sequence continues at coordinate 134,621,799 of NC_062566.1, forward strand.
AACAGTGTGTGGCTTTCATACTTGATCCAGTTAATAACGTTCGCTGATATGTTCGCTGAGAAAAATATTACTCAAAGCACAGTCGTTCAACTGATTTGTTTTCAAAAGAAAACACGGAGAATGCGAGTAATTGGTTTTCTATCCAGATGACCATTTGCTATCTCAAACTAAGGTGGGGGGGGTCGGCGCAGTGAATCCCTCCCCAACACTTGGGAGCATGGCTGTGTTCTCCTAGGGTTCACATCTTGGGGAATTACTTCCTGCTACTCCTCGGTTACACCATAACAGTTATTTCTGTTCTCTCAACGGTTAATGTTTTCCCATTTCAAAATCACAATGCTTTATAGCTCTGAGTAAGAAATTAAGCCCACTATTAAAGAAAAAAGCATATTAAAGGAAACCGGGCTAAGTCTGGCAAAGTCATGCTATAAAGACGCATCTCGCACAAATTCTTGCTCAGGCTGGTGAGTTCCACGGATCAAACTTCCCATAAATACTTCATCGTATTCCTATTCCAATACAGGCCAATGTATGGATGGACCAAATTAAAATACGGGTATGCAAAGATATTCTTCTCCTAACAAGAGAACATAAATCTCAAGTGCGCATCAGCAGGACCGTCCCAGCTCAGAAGTGACCAGTATTGATGTAAAGCCGTGCTGAACTTCTGCGCTTCACGAGACTTTTCTGAGAAATGCCTGTATTTTATGATATAAATATTGATACATTATTCCTGAAATATCTGCTACTTATTTAGATAAGTCACCATTATTCAATCCATACTACTTAAGCAAACCAGTAATGCTGTCCCACATACTCTCTACCTCAAACCTGAGCTCACAGCAATGTAGGCTGGGACGGGACAGTTTTGTTATTTCAAAAGCAGGCTATTCTAACAACTCCATTTATTTTCTCTGTTGTCACGTGCTTCGGTTAGTAAGAACAACAGACCTTTAACACCGTGCGCCAGGCACGAAGCTAAATATTTAACGCTCACTATCTTATTCAATCTTCATTTTTACAACTGATGCTACATCTATTACTTGGATTTTACCAGCAAAGAAACAGAGGCACGGAGAAAGAACCTGCCCTGAGCCACACAACCAGGACAAGAGAACCGAGATGCAAACCCCGAGCCCAGGCCCCGCACCGCCAGGCCGCACCCCTCTGAAGCACCACGTGGTCGTGCACCTTGAACGAGTGTGCCCAAGAGGTGCCGGCCAGGTTTTACACAGCCGAGTCAACGCAAAACCCGCAATAATTTGATGGGATGCTTGCTACAACATGGCAAAGTGCATTTCTTTATGTTTTTCCACAAATCTCTGCTGCGTGTGATCTCTTTAGGTACCAATTTAGTGATCTGCCACTCTGCCCAGGGCAGTAGGAATTCTCTTCCAGGTGCAGCGGTTAAGACAAAACCGCTCATGGGGCGCCTGAGTGGCTCAGTCAGTCAAACGTCCCGACTTTGGTCCGGTCATCATCTCGCGGGTTCTTGAGCTCGAGCCCCGCATGGGGCTCTGTGTCACCCGCTCAGAGCCTGGAACCGGCTTCGGATTCTGCGTCTTCTTCTCTCTCTCTGCCCCTCCCCAACTCGTGCTCTATTTCTCTCTCAAAAATGAATAAACAGGGGCGCCTGGGTGGCGCAGTCGGTTAGGCGTCCGACTTCAGCTCAGGTCACGATCTCGCGGTCTGTGAGTTCGAGCCCCGCATCGGGCTCTGGGCTGACGGCTCAGAGCCTGGAGCCTGCTTCCGATTCTGTGTCTCCCTCTCTCTCTGCCCCTCCCCCGTTCATGCTGTGTCTCTCTCTGTCTCAAAAATAAACGTTAAAAAAGAATTTTTTTAAAATGAACATTAAAAAAAATTTTAATTAAAAAAAATAAAAAAGACACAACCGCTCTTATCCTTCAATCACAGATAGGAGGGAGTCCTCTAACACTCCCTGAAAGCACCCGTGTACCTGCACGAGCGTGTGTACGTGAGGATGAGAGCGCGGGAAGCAGGTACTCAGTGCAGCGGCACGCACGCAACGAGGAGACCGGGAATAACATCGAATGTTTACCCACCAACAGAGCAGGTCCCAAGCGCCTAATGAGTCCACCCTGCTCCTCACCAGCAGAACTCTGCTTCGGCTATGCAACTTCCATAAAAGTGAAATCGTAAACATTTTAATTCTCCTAAATTGAACCTCTTCTTCCGGATGCGGGACATTTTTAAAATCTCAACTCCCTCAAGAGTGTTTGCGGTACAAACCTGGTCAATATTGAGGCGAAGTGGCATCAGTGACACTCTTAGGCAGCATTCCTGCGGTGACCTGCCAGACTCCGGGCGCACATGTAACGCTTTCACTGTCAACTACGAGAGGAGAAAAACATCCCCCCCCCCCCCCATGACATTACAATCTCGTTTTCATTTAAAAAGGACAAACAGAAAAGAAAAGAAAAAAAAAATCCCATTTCTCTTTCTGACACGAGAACTAGAAGTGGAGCTGTTGACCTTTTCCCTTAAGAGCCTGACTCAGACTTTTCTGGGTCACACGCTCCCTGAAGAATCTCATGAGAGGTATGGATTCTCCTTAGTGGACAAGATGCGGGTGACGGTGTCGTCTCCTGGGGGTTTGCTGGGCCCCTGAAGCTGACTACAGCCATACTCCAAAGACGGCTGCTATGACGTTTTCTTCCAGCGAGCCTGAGCGAATCATTTCTATTCCACTAAAACTTGCAAAGTGTTCGAAATCTGGAACATTTCCAGCTTCCGGCAACACTAAGTATTCTGTGTAGATCACTATGGACTTCCGGTTTTCCTCAGGCATCAATATACTGGCAATTATAATTAACAGACCCTCCAAGTGACGTGTAAAATAATTTTTAAAACATAAAACTTTAAGCAGCATATTTAAAAGGGATTTTCATGTTAAAATGAAAAAAAAAAAACCAACCCAGCAATTTTCCCCAGTCTAAATCTTCTGCAGTTAGATATAATAAAAACACTTTTCCAAAACTAATATAATGACAGAAAATAGGAGGTCTTAAATCTTACCATGTTGGAATGAGCTTTTCGAGGCATCTCTTTACTGCAATACAGGTACAAAAACTTGTTCATTTGTGATGTTGCCAGACGATCTCGAATTTCAAGATCCTGCACGATGAACACCTGCCGGGAGACCGGGTGCTCTAAGAGGCTGGACTCGCATTCCGGCTTGCAAGGCGGGTAGACCTCGTGCTGAAACTTCACCTTCACAGCCAAGAAGGAACACACAGCAATTTTTTACTTTTTACTCAAATTAGAATTCCTCTTTCAAATGCAAAATATCCCTCACCATTTTTTGAATTCTCACTTTCGGAGAACATAACAGTTCTTTATTTGTTCACGTATTTATTGATCTATGTGTCCCCGACAAGGATAAGCTTGACTGACATTTCTTATTTGATCTTGGCAAACTCCCTATCCTTTTCAGGCAAAACCCTCAACAGGAGTAACACACACGATCAGCACCTTGCGTACCTGTGAAATTGCTTGAAAGGGAATCAATGCATGCAGGGTTCAAGTCCCAAAGAGGGAGGCGGGCGGGACGATCCTCACTACAATATTCCTATGTTAAGTACCCTAATATATGACACTGGGCACAATCCCAGACAAGATGAAAGGATTAAATGCGTATAATGTCATTGGTGGCCTGAACATACTGGTCCCTGACATTCACGAGGGACTGACAGAGGTGCCATCCAACGGCAGGCCCTCTCACATAGACACTCAAAGGCAGTGGTTCCCCAAGTGTGGGCCTGGAAAAGGGAGTTATCAGAATCGCCTGGGGACTCATTAAAAATGCAAATTCACGGGCCCCACCTCAGACCTACTGGATCAGAAACTCTGGGGCCCAGCAACCTGTGTTTTAACAAGCCCTCGAGGTTGCTTCTGACCCCTGCTCAACTCTGAGAGACACTCCTCTAGGGAAAGCCTGGGAAAACACAAAACCCCTCAAACTCCTCAGAACATTTAAGAAAGAAAAAGAGGTAAAAGTTTTACAGGACCCCTTGCACTTCTCCAATCCAGAGGCGTGGGGCTGGCGGCTCAAGACCACAAGGTGGGGGCGTGACTCCAAACCCCCATTAGTGCTCCCACCTCAGGGGCTTTTTTCCTTCAAACTGCCATCTCACCTTGCTTAACTGTATTTCCATTAAAAAGTCATGGTTTCTTCCTTTTCCCCCACACACCATGTTACGTCCATGCCTCGTGGGTGTGTGAGAAGGTGAGCTGTGAGGACTGCTATAAATGGAGAAAAAACGAACAACAGCAACGACAACAAAACCTTTTGTTGCAGGAATATTCAAAGAAAGGCAATGAATGACCTCAGGAAAAACAGTAAGATAAAAGGAGAAAATTAAGATTATAGAACCATCAACATGTTGCCACAAACTGTATTTCTATGTGTCAAAGCCAAACACACGTTTAACAAGTACTTCAGGAGCCTCGAGCCCTAGCCTAGCACCCAGCGGGATGCCGGAGAGAGTCAAGGGCACACATGGTCCCTGCCCCCTGAGGCACAGGCTTTACTGCACTGCCCTCACCTGCTCACATAACGGTCCTTCTGAATGGAGGCCAGGGCCTGGGTCTTATTCATTTTGGTGAACGTGCCTCTAACACAGGCTCTGGCACAGGGTAGGTGCCCCAAAATTGTGCTGAATGGAAATCACTTAAGTTGCCTTAGTTTGGTAAACATACAAACAATGTGAACAACTTTACAAATGAAGAGCTTTTATATTAAAGGAGTAACTTAAATTACATAGTTTTCAATACTCCTTTATTAATACTCCTTAAAATGACAAATTCTACGTATGCTGTGAAAAGAACATAGTGGCCTGTAAAACAAAACAAAACAAAACAAAAAACTTCTAGTAAGTTTTTGTAGAAACTTGTAGAGACAAGAAAACTTCTTGTAGAAATCAACTTACATATAACTTTTAGCCGGAGAAGTAGGAGGGACTGTTCCAAAATCCTTTCCTCCATAAAGATGCCAAACAAGAGAGACTTCTTTAACAACATACCGGACGACAGGGATGGGAAAGTGCAATGGGGCTTTGCTTGTATCTGTCTTCTTAATGGGCTGACTAAAATAATTCTCTCTTATTACAATTGCATCATCAACCATTATTTTTACAATTGGTTCTTCTTCCTTCTCCTACAACAAAGAAACAGGGAACACATCCTATCTTGGCGCAGTAGAAACCACTGATTACGCTGCTTATCTCAAGATTTCTTGATTCTGCATTCTTTTTAATAATTTCAATATACAAAACGGGGCTAGTTACAATGTAGTAATCACCACGTTGGATACTCTGCATTAACCATAAAATGGACTTTCTGTTCTACGTAAATCATTCCATAAAAATTTTTATAGTCTTCAGTTTGGCTTTTACTATTTGTTTGATAATAAAAAAGGCACAGATATAGCAAGTGTCTATCTGTGTGTATGTGGAGGGGGCTGTATAGTTCTCTAATTCAAAGTCAATATTACATTTCAAACTTAACGTACTTCAACATGCTGACCAAATTACCATGATCCTAATAATGAACTTGTTGAGAGTTTGGCTGCTTTTTAATTTCCCAGGATGTAGTAAAACAAATACGCTTACCTGCCAAGTCACTACTGAGCAGTTTAACACATATATACACTACATGGTGATGCATGAAGTTCCATTTCAGCACCGATGCTTACCCATTTTAGTAAACTGTGGATTCATTAAATCCAGACCATCCTTTTTACTTTATATTTTTTTTTTCAACGTATATTTATTTTTGGGACAGAGAGAGACAGAGCATGAACGGGGGAGGGGCAGAGAGAGAGGGAGACACAGAATCGGAAACAGGCTCCGGGCTCTGAGCCATCAGCCCAGAGCCCGACGCGGGGCTCGAACTCACGGACCGCGAGATCGTGACCTGAGCTGAAGTCGGACGCTTAACCGACTGCGCCACCCAGGCGCCCCGGGACCATCCTTTTTAAATATGAGCATGACTCTCTGGGGCACATGGGTGGCTCAGTCACTTAAGCCTATGACTCTCGATTTCGGCTCAGGTCATAATTTCACGGTTCGTGAGATCAAGCCCCACATTAGGCTCTGAGCTAACAGTGCAGAGCCTGCTTGGGATTCTCTCTCTCTCTCTCTCTCTCTCTCTCTCTCTCTCTCTCTCTTTCTCTCTCTCTGCTCCTCCCCAACTCGTTCCCTCTCTTTCAAAATAAACAAACATTGAAAATAAATACATTAGGGGCGCCTGGGTGGCGCAGTCGGTTAAGCGTCCGACTTCAGCCAGGTCACGATCTCGCGGTCCGGGAGTTCGAGCCCCGCGTCGGGCTCTGGGCTGATGGCTCAGAGCCCGGAGCCTGTTTCGGATTCTGTGTCTCCCTCTCTCTCTGCCCCTCCCCCGCTCATGCTCTGTCTCTCTCTGTCCCAAAAATAAATAAACGTTGAAAAAAAAAAATTAAAAAAAAAAAAATACATTAATGTGAGCATGACTCTAACATGGAAATGATACGTATCAACCATCCATCAGCCTTCACACAAACCAGATCTTATCTTTCCCAATTCTTGGACTAGCAACTCTAGATAGCACTCCTTTCTGCCACTTTAATACTCTGAAGAGCTATCTTACTACCCACAACATCTGCAGCTTAATAATCTATGTAGAAAATTTTGCAAACATAGAGCGTTCTTCTCTGAGTTTCTGAGAAATGTGTCATAGAAATAGTAAAGTATAGCAAACATTTGCAAAGCCTCCATAATAAATTACAAAATGAAGTCATTCTCAACTACAAAGAGTTAAAATAAAACCTAAAGACTCTTTTTCAGGTACTCTTTGGTCAATTTTACTTGTAACACTACCTTAAGGCCTCAGTTACATGATCCATTTATTACCTGAATAGTTGCTCTTGGTGCAAAAAGAATGCAGAAGTCGTCATTCTCAGTGGGAGCACCTGTCATTGCATCACTGATCAGGTGGTGTGTGAATGAGGTGTAAGCAGGGCCGGGCTCCTGAGACACGTTCCCACTCTCATCTGGAAACAGGAAGAGGTCTGAACAACATGGCTCCTGAATCTGAGATTTTTCATTCAAAACACCTAGGTAAAACAAACAAAAACCAAAAAAAAAAAAAAAAAAAAGAAAACACTCAATTTTGGCACATTTTGAAACATCGACACTATGTTGAATGTTTTCACCGGCCATATCTCATTTCTGTCTGACAATAACCCTCTGGCCACTACTAAGGAAACTGACAATAAGTTTGATGTTCTCCAAGCAAACAGTGAACGACGGTCTCATAAAGTCATAGAGAGTCTCCTCTCAGTTATTTGGCATCAGTGAAGCTCAGAAATTCGGCAGCAGCTGATTAGTGTTGACTGGAGGTCCGTTAAAGCCAGATTTCCATATGAACAGCTCTGTCCTGTGGGTGGAGCTCTGGAAGAAGCTTCTGGGACAATAACGCAAGGGGAGGGAAAGTGGTTACTATGGCCGTCGTCCCTCCCCTAAAGACTACAGGAAATCTCTGCTTCTGGAGGGGGGTGGGTTGGAAACAGCGGCCACGCGGTTTTCGGCCAGGGCGTGGTGCCGTGTGACGGACGCGCTACTTCATCCGGTGCTGGATAGCCCAACGGGACGCCTGTTCTCAGGTAGCCCTGTCAACGTGAAGTTCACAAAGGACCGCACGTGCACCAAACCTGAATGTGAACGCACGTTTTTATGCATTTCTCCCACGTATCTTTCTCCATTCAGTCATTCCAACCACTGGATGGATGGAGAACGCGAAGATGGAGAAAGTGCCATTTTAGCCTCAAGAGGCTCCCAGACCAGATTTTAAATTCTTCTAAGTTACTCATCCCTTGTAAGTGCCTGTGCACCAGAATACGGAAGCTGTCCAGTAAACATTCGTGAAATATTCTTTCCCACATAAGGAGGTTGGCTGCTAATGTTTATTACAGATAATGTAGCACACACAGGAAGCTAAAAGTTCCTGTTTGTTTCCTGAGTTGTAATTTATTCTAAATTAGAACGAAAGCAACATTTAACGCTAAACTTTTCTAACACCAGGAGATAATCTTTTAAAATTAAGATTTTAGAATATGTAGAAATGACTACGTTCATCCAATTAGAAAACAAACACTTTTTAGATGGATGCTTCAAAGTATTTAGATGCTTCAGTCTGGCTATCAAGGCTCTCTCACCGGCTGGTTCCTCCCCGCCTCTCCACCTTTACTGGCCAATTCTTTTCAATGAGAAGGGAGCTTGCGCTCCAGTAACCGCCTGGGCTGTGAGATAATTAAGGCTTGTGCATGCTTCCGTGCCTCTGTCAACGTTCAAGATCCTGCCAAGATTACCTCCTCTCCCTTCCACATACCTAAACCCCGTCCACTCTTGAAAAGCCAATTCATGTCACTTGCATTGAAGTCTAATGAGATGGTTCCCATCCCTCCTGAACAGCAGTTGGGGGATGGTGACACTTTCTGAAGCTCTTTCTCATGTCGTTTCTCAATCGTTCTAAGTAAGAGCATCAGTTTGGTTTAGTGCGGATCTGTTTTACGAAACTCTACGCCAACAGAAAAGATAAGCTCCGTTTTCCGTTTAATCTGTGTCCCCCACAACACCCCGGCCAGTGTCGTTTATCTACTAGACACTCGATAAACACAAGCTGATTGACTAATAAATATCCACCCAAACTCAGACTTGTCTTTTCGTTACTAAGTTACTTGCTGAAGAATGTATATGCGTACAAATAACGTAAGGCTCAACTACGGCCCCGAAGTTCCCAGGGGAAGAAGGCCGGGCCCATCGTACCGTTAGACTGGCCTTGTGCAGACGCAGTGGCCTGCTGCAGGTCAAGCTCCTCCATAGCATCACTCATCAAATCCCGTAGCATCTGTTGATCTGCTTCTGGAAGTACTGGGCCTCGTGAGGATGAGCGGCCACCGGAATCTACCTACAGCCAAAAAGCCTAATTAAAAATAACCGAAAATGCTCTAAGAAGCAAATGACTTAGCATGATCTTGTCCCGGAAATACACTACATTTTACAAACACACCGGAAGCAGGAACGCAGGCAGCGTTCCACATTCTGCTCGGCAGCGCTTACGTCTTACGTTTTTAGCATCATCACCATCACCCTGACAACTACTGGCAAACGGAAATAAATATGCCATCAGGTCCCAGCCAGCACAGTGAACTGGGGTCGTGAAGAGACAGCACATTAGAAGAGACAGGATAAAAATACTGCAGTGAGGCTGGGGGAGAGGGAGTCTCTCTGCAGAGTTAGGTCTGCTCAGATCTGGCAGCTACAACAAGGCTCGCCCCTTTGACACCAAAAGCCGCTGCAGATCAGAGCCTCAGGTCTTGGGATGAATGGACATCTGTCCAAGGACGGCAGGGGCCACACAGGAGGGGAAACCTACTGAATGGGGATTCTGGGGGCTCATCTCCAGCAGGGAGCTTAACCATTTTGGTCAGTGAACTGTGCATTCCTTACATCCAGATCACGCTTTTCAAATGGGAGCAGGACTCTGAACTGGAAAGATCTCATTTGAAAGGGATAATTTAAAGTAACTTTTAGTAAACCGGAGAATGTTTTTAAAAAGAGAATAAACAGTAGAGAGGGAGTGTCACGAATCACCTTCTTATCGGTGGGAATATAGCAGGAGCAAGGAGTCAAAAACAGAAGTGTAACACAAATGAAGGGTAGAAGCATCCCCTGAACAAAAGAATGCAAGGTCCATCAGGCCCTTACTAGAGACTCCATCACCAAAGAGACAGAATTCTGTTCACAGACCAGACCATGAAAAAGAATGAAAAAACACTGAACACTTAAAAATGCTAAACACACTCGACACTGTTCACTCTAGACATAAGAGAGGACAGAGAGGTAACGTACGGGGGCATAAGAAAGCACTGAACCGGAAATCAAAATACCTGAATCTTGTTGCCATTGTGGCTACTAGTTTGGGCGAATCACCTAATTCTCTGGGTTTTAATTTATTCACCTATGAAACAGAGGTGATAATCTTTACCCTGTCACACTGGGTTAAGGGAAATCACACAGGAGAACATAGACTGAAAACTGAACAGAATCCCACGTAACAAACATGAAGGAGAACAGAGGCCTCTGGAAACAATATGAACACCTGCATCTCCCCCTCTCAGAAGCAGTTTTACACACGACTTGCACATCGCAAGCTCTTACATGCTAAATGTTTTCTTTCTTCCTGGAGGTGAGACGAAAATAACTCAAGTCTGGAAAAAAGTATTATGTTGGCCGAGAAGATTAAGGTTTTGAAACAAAGAATATCAGACAGCAAAACGGTTTTCCAAAAAGGCCCCTGGAACCACCTTTCCAGACCTCATCACTCTGACAGTAAATAATAGAGGATTTTTCAAAGTTTCTTTTCTACCTCGTGACGGTCATGACGACCTCACTGACTACACCTGTCACTCGTGTGGCTGCAACGGGTCAGGGTGAGTTAGTTGTAATGCACGATACCGCTGGCTGTACCTTTGTCTTTCTTTCAGGGGCTCCAGGCTCCGTCTCCGCCTTGTTAGCCGCATGTAAGTCCCCATAGCTTGCGATGTACTGAATGAGATTCATTAACGCAGCACAAGAGTCCGAGCATGTTCTGATATGGACAATGTCACTCGAACAGTGTAGCTCAAAGCGCGGCTCAGTCTGGGCGCACACAAGGGAAAATGGATGAAAACATTTTCCAGGGGCGCCTGGGTGGCTCAATCAGTTGAGCGTCCAATTCTTGGTTTCAGTTCAGGTCATGAGCTGACGGTTTGTGAGTTCGAGTCCCGCATAGCACAGAGCCTGCTTGGGATTCTCTCTCTCCCTCTCTCTCTGCCCCATCCCTGCTCGAGCTTATGCTCTTTCTCAAAAATAAATAAACTTAAAAAAAAAAAATTTAAGAAAACGTTTTCCAAACGAGATAAGAATTTCTTTTGTTGCATAGGTTTACATTAAATAAAGTAGAATATAATTATTCTTGCCACAGGAAATGTGTATTTATAATGACTAAATCCCAATTTTAAAACATTTTATCTACTTCCAACCAAAACAATTTTTACAGTAAATTCAATACTTTAGTCTCTCCTATAAAAAGGACTTAGATAAAAATTTCCATTTATTTTAATAACTTACTTGCTCTCCATCAGAATCAGATTTCACTGCAGTTATGGTTAATTCCAAAAGCCCCATATCCATCACACGAACATAATCTAAAATTTTTTAAATTAACAAAATATCTGAGCAAAGCTTTCAAAAAATGCTGATCCAACCAACATGTATTAAAACTAGCATCTCTTTAAAATTCATGGCAGTTGGTGCTAAAAATATTTAAAATGCAATGGAAATATAGTTTCATCCTTTAAAAGTCCTACAATTCCCTTTATTTAGAAACAAAATTAATCTTTTACTAAGTAAACAGAGTATATATAACTTGATGCACTTAACTGACATTCTAAGGACATTACAACTTCAAACTGGTATTTAACAAGATCCTTAGTTCAATGGCATCATTTCAGAGTTCAAATGCTTTAAAATATTCATGTACAAAAAATAAAGAGCATTCATCTAACCCCAGATTTTGTTTTTCAACTCTTACCTCTATTCAGATTTATAGTAACAGTATTACACTTGTCAGACAGATGCAAAGCAGCTTCATCCAAGATTATTCTGAGGAAAAAAGATAAAATCAACCTCTAAACACTTAACTTGGAATACCTAACACGTGATCACGGCACACTTAGGTGTATCGTTCTTCTGATACACAAGTCATCAAAGTCATCTACAGTTTCTTACAAGTGCCATCTGACATTTCTTTAAAACTCACTGCTTCTGAGTGCTAGAAATATTTGTGTAAAGAGTAAGACTGAATCATCTGCTCAAACTGTAAATTTTCAGCATGCTTTAATAGATGCCCAAATTCACAAGACCTAAATTATGAAAATAAAGTGTATTAGGTCATATGGGAAGTTTATATTCTGCTTTAAGAAGTAAACTACCAATCTCAAGAATTCATTTCCTCCCTAAAAATAAAAAAACAGTGATAAATAGAAGAGATGGGACAAATCATCTGAAATCTCAAAGTTGAAAACCTGGACAGAGAGACAGGACTATGAGTAAAAGAATGCTGGTTTTAACAAAAGATTGGGACCTGAATCGAGTTTAGCTAAGTATCAGTCAGCATGTTTGGACCAGCTGAATTTAGTAGTCAGCAAAGTTCACATAGACACCTGAGTGTAGATGATGATTTATCCAAGGCCACACTACTCGATACACTGAATGTTTCCACAGTGAGAAGAGATCGGATCGGCAAATAAAGAGGCCTAATACCGAAAAGAAACAAAAAAAACCATCAGTTGGCTACAACAACAGAAACTCCCTTAAAAGAGCAGCGTGAACCTTAATTTGAATTACGTATTTTTTCAAAACTCAGTACCTACTTTGAATAGAATTTTATTTAGTCCATCTGTGAACTAACCTATAATCAAGTGCACAGCTCCAGAGATGAACGTGAAAAGTTGTAAATGAAGTTGGAGGATTATATCCCAGGACAGGTTCATCAGCAATATTCAAGAAGTATAAAATCTATAATCACAAAAATATTAAATGCCCTGCTTTAGAGGGAAAAAAAAAAAGTTTTGATAGGATATCCTTAATACCAATGTAAAATATCTCACAGAAAAACCCACCGTTTATTGGAAAAATCAAAGCTAAAAGTAGAAAATCATCATTTTGAAGGAATTCATTTCAAAAAAGTATTTGCAAAACTAGGGTCTGAAATGATGAGAGAGGTCCATCTGACAACTGCAATGCTACAGAAGTCTTGGAAAAATCCTATCTTATGAAACTGAAGTACGTATGATATACTTTTACATTATTTTGCCAGGGACAATTCTCGAAAAAAATAAATTTTGCTAAAGATTGCTTACACTCCGCCTGGTTTTCTACATAATCCATTTTGGGGAAAAGTTATTTTTCCCTACATTATACCTCACTCAGTCTCAGTCTCTCTTACCGACATCCGTTCTCCCATATTTCTATCTAAATAGGGTTAGACTAACCTCTCCCTTACAACCGAGTTCAGCGTTCACCCCAACTGTCTCTTTCCCCTCACCACACTGTTCTAAGCCTCCTTGTGTTCCCTAAATGCTTTTATGAAAGCTCTCTGAAAACTTTCGAGTATGAACTAATTTATTATTTTCAGAGGAAAGGAAAAAGTTCCCCTTTCTAAGGAAAATGAACAAGAATCATTGTACAATTCTCACAGAGAAAAGAAATTAACCAATTGTTATTTCATTAATCAAACAGTTGTTGCACTGGAAATTAATTACAAAAATCATTCTAAGTGCCTCAAAGCATGTTACTGGCCTAGGGAATCACTCTGCAATCACTCTGAAATATACCTTAAGGAATACAGGGTTAGAAGTGCAAGTCAATACACCATTCATCTCTTCTCTATACCAGGTGCTCTAAGATTCTGGGTCACAGAATCCCTTCCCTTAAGTGACATACACGATAACTGTCTGTGGGAGATTTAGGGTCCAAACTTTAAGGTAAAAAAATCAATTTCGTTCTGGAGTGGTGATGATGTTCCACTTCCTGACCTGAGAGGTGGTTATTTGGGAGTGTTTACTCCAGGGAAAACTCAGTGAGCACTGCTCCTTTATGATCTGTGACTTCACAGTGTGTGTACTACATGTCAGTATGAAGTCAAGAAGGAGACCAATACGCACGTAACAACTCTCTTACCTGTTCGTGCCAGCTAAGCCCAGAAGGAAGCATCCTGTGCTGGAGTGTGGCTCCTTTCAATCCTACAGCAATGAGAAATTCCTACACACAACAACACGAAGAATTCCATTTACCACCTATGTAATCCTCTAAATCAAAACTTGAAAAGTTTTTCTAAGGGAAAAAATGTGTTGCCTTTTATGCAATCACTTGGAGCTAGGAATCAAAGGAATGGCAAGTACATAATGGTACAAAAATACAAAAGACAAACCTTTGTGTTGGACTCCAATTTATCAGACAGTATTTTAACTGCGACAGAGAGCATATTCGAAGTGTCACCTCCGACACCATCTGAAGCAGCTCTACTGAGGCCATCTTCTTCAGAGGAATAAATAGTTGGTTCCAACCAATGCGGGCGGGTTGAACTGGGCAGTCGTGTTTCTGTGGGGAGACTCACTCCATCCACTATGCCTACATCCACAACGAGATGACGACATGACGAAATGATCATCTGAAATTAGTTCAGACTTCCACAACTCAAAACAAAACTCTATATACTTCCATTGACTATAATGACCAAGAACCAGCTTGACATTAATAATCTGTATGTCTCTGCTAATGGTATGAATGACGGTACTCAAGAAAAAAATTAAGATAGGAAATGCTAGGAAAATTAAATTTAAACAGAAACATTAAGACTGTCCAAGTACTGTTTTCTACACTTAGAGGAGGAAAAAAAAAAAAGAATGTTGCAAATATCTTCTATTCACAAGGTAACAGGGAATGTGCTCACAGGATGGTAAATTCTATATCTGTTACCACAAGGAGATACTGTTTAAGAGAGTAACGACCATAAAGTCTTATCAACTCATCAGTGGATAATAAGATACGGTATATCCATAAAATGGAGTGTTATTCAGCAATGAAAAAGGATAAAACACCATCACACCTGGATGAGGCTTGGAAACATCATGACAAATGAAAGAAGCCATTCACAAAAGACCACATACTGAATGATTCCATAAACATACAGAATACATAAATCCACAAAGTAGATCAGAGGTTATTTAGTGCTGGGCAGGGTGAAGGCTATGGGAGGGGTACGGCTAAGGGGTACCCAGTTTCTTTTAGGGGTGATGAAAACATTCTAAAGTTGACTGTGATGATGGTGGCAACAATTCTGTGAAATAGTAAAAGCCAATGAAATGTAGAGTTTAAATGGGTGAAATGGATAGTACATGAATTGTATCTCAATAAAGTTGTTGCCCCAAAAAACAAAGTCAACTCCTAGTGTACAATAAGCATCACTTTGCCAATGGAATCAGAACACCCCACAGAAAATAATTTCTATTATCAGAGTTCCGTTCTCAATAGATTTTGTGAAATAAAATTTAAACCGGTCTAAATAGAAGCGAACAACACACACATGAAACATGTCCTACCTTTGTGGTATAGACTGAAACTGCTAGAATGAAGGCAGATGTAGTGCTTGTCATCAAAACCTTCATATTTTGTCACACAAAACAAGGAACCACTATTGAACTCTAACCAGAATTCACCATGCTTGTTCTCCAACAGATCTCCATTATCTTGCTAAAAAAAAAAAAAAAAGATCAGAAAAACACAGAAGTCATTATTTACTTGCAGAAAAGGAAGAATGACCCTTGGGTTGCTCCTTCCTGATTCAGCTTCGAAGTTCCTCCCATGTGGTGGCAAACTGGTCTCATTCTGGAACCACCCACCACAGTGGTATTAAAAACTGAATAATTAGGGGCGCCTGGGTGGCTCAGTCGGTTGCACATCCGACTTCAGCTCAGGTCACGATCTCACGGTCCGTGAGTTCGAGCCCCGCATCGGGTTCTGAGCTGATGGCTCAGAGCCTGGAGCCTGCTTCCGATTCTGCGTCTCCCTCTCTCTCTGCCCCTCTCCCGTTCATGCTCTGTCTCTGTCTCAAAAATAAATAAACGTTAAAAAAGAAATTAAAAAAAAAAAAAAACTGAATAATTAAATGCTGGTGGGGCCTCTTCTGCCAAATGAATCCCTGTCCTTCATCCGCCTTTGTAACAGATAAAATTTCTAGCGATCACTGCAGGAGCAGAACCAGAACCAGCATTTTTGCCAAAAGGACCATGTAACACTTGTCTTCTGATCTGCAGTGACAGCTCGTTCCCCAAAGCTGCGGTCACCAAGTCACCGTGGAGCGAGAGCCTCACGACACTGATCTTCCCCAGGCCCGAGGCAACCTCCCACTCCCTCGATGACTGCATGTACGGATCGGGGGAGATGTGAAATAAGATACACTTGAAACACTTTGCATTTGCAAATCCTCACCTTTACTTCTGTGAACACTGCCATTAATCCATGATTAACACTCAGAAGAACTGAGAGAAAACTTTGTGAGTTCTTGTTCTGAGAGTCTAGTTTTTTTTTCCTACGGGAACGATAGTTGGGATCAAGGGTAGAGAAATACTGCAACGTCTCCTCCTCGGATCCACTTTCCTCATCTGCGAGAAACAAATGTCATAATTCTACGGTTCTGACAGTTATTAAAATAAAACAGTAACTGGAACATTATCGCAATTCTTATCTTACAACCTGTTTTGTTCTTTTGTTTTTTTTACCAAGAATCTGGCCTCACAATAAGAACGTACTTACTATATCGCTCTCTTTCTCAATGACCTTAAGACAACGTGTATGGTGTCGCTATAAAGGCAACACGTTTCATTGATAATATTCCCAATATATAGATGAAAGTGGGGAAATACTGTAAGTTACTAAAAGATATTGTAAAATACATTACGAGTAGAAAACGGCCAAGAAATATTTTAATGCCAATTGAGAAAGGGTTGCTAATTTACTGGTAAACCAGGCATTTTAATTCCAAACAAATTTAAAATACATTACCATAGTGAACTGTAGATTTAAATTGACTACAACTATCTTTGTTGAAGGTATTAATCAGTTGACTGGCTACGGAAAGACCAATACCATATGAAATATTCTCAAATGTCTCCACTGGCGAAGGGGCAGTTGGTTCCCAGAGCAGCAAGTCGTTAAAGATCCTATTATAGACAGAAGTTGAAAAATAAGGACATCACTCGTAGTTCCACTGAAGGTACACGACAGAACATGCCTTTAAGAAGTCACGTGAATAATAATTTTTCTAAATGGTGACACAGAAATTAGACCCTACCAAAAAAAAAAAGTTTTTTGTTTTTTGTTTTTTTTAAACATCCATTACGTTCTTCCAAAGGAAAAAGCACTGGTATGGCGCTAGTGGGGGGCCGTGAGAAAGGAATCCGTACGATGAGATAACCTCATCAGCTATCTGCCTAGTTTTACCTGTGTGGTGTGCATACATCTAAGTGCACTTTAAAGGAGGCAGTTAATTTAAGAACCCATGAGGAACAAGGGAAAACTGCTCCCACAGGAGAGCACTCTGCAAGCTGCAACACAGCACGCTCTGTCTCGTGTGATGCTCCCCCATCCCACGGGGCAGCCAAGGAAGAACCACCACCCTCACTTCACGCTCGGAGAAGCTGCCTCCCACAGGCCACACAGCTGATCTGCGGGGGAACTGGGGCCACAGCCCACATTTCGTCCAGCTCTCTCCTCCATCGCTCACCGTCCCTAGGTAAGTGCGTTCCCTCCCACAGAAAGAGCAGCTTCACTGGGGAGTGTGCAGGAGACCAAGAGTGCAAGCGAAACATGAGACCCTCTCACGACCTGCGCAGCCAAGTCAAGACCGGTGACTAACGGGTTGATACGTGTCAAGCCAGGCGACCAACACATCCTACTTTTTCAAAGAAATCTGTCCCTACTCTGATGCCCTTCTGTTCCTCCCCCCACCCTCATCACCCATGCTCTACATTTCCACGAAAACTCAGACTTTACAACATCCTCTCTGAAGCCTTCTGATCGATTTGGACCCCCGGCAAATCCTTCACAGATGTAACTCAATCATGGCGCCTACAACACTCTATTCTCTTGCTTCCCCTTCCTAGACTGCAGCCTCTCAGAGAGAGGGACGTAGGTCTTGGGCACCCTTCTATGTGCCTCACACAGTGACTGTCACGTAACAGGCACCAAGGGTTTGATGACTCACACGGAAGGACTGCCAAAAGCACAGACTCATCGTAAAGCCTAGTGTGAATACCAGTTAAGGTGCCAAGCCACGATGGAGCCCTGGCCCTTCCTGTGAGAAACCACTTGTCTAGGAATTTTCTGGGCCAATTCCTGAGCTTCTGCAGCCCTAGAAAGTATACACCAGGATGGAGTATGGAGTACTGTGACCCTCAGTAGACTGAAATCACCACCCTGAAAGCTCTCCATCTGGGAAGCGTCATAGGTGAAGAATACCAGTGACACAGGCCAGAAATAGGTCTCATCCCAGACACAATGACAGCTGTGCCCCAAAACTGTGTGGTACTCATTGGCTTGCTGGCTTCTCTTGGGTATATTACTTATAGGACAAAGATATGAAAGAGTCTAAACCCTGACCTTACTTTGAACTCCTATGTAAATAAATAACAAAGATATAAAAGGGGAAAAAAAAAAAACAAAATGAAGAGTCTTCTCGGGAAATAACTCTTCTCTTACTTATTTCCCCACAACTATTCTCTTATCTTCATAGGTTAAAGAGAAACCATCACTTTATCTAAAACCTGGAGTTCCTGGGAGGTGACCTGTAAAGATAAGTTTCATATGACTTTACATTTTCCTTAATTTACATGTTGGTCTAAACACAGTCTTGGTACCATTAATACTGCAAAACACGGGTGATGTTTCTAATACCAAGAAAGAAGATGCCTAAGATATTTAAGGACATATCGCCATGGTCCTGTGGCTGTGAGCTTAAAATATAAGATGCTCAATAAATATCTGGTCTAAAAAGCTAGTGAAAATTCTTTTTTTTTACATTCTATTCTAAAGGACTTTTGAAATAGAAAAAACGGTCCTGTACCTGAGACTGTGTGTCTAAACAGGGCCAGATGACCCAGGCACTGAGGGAATAAACCAAGATCTTAGATGTGTGAAGTTAAGGCAAAGTTGGTTATAACTCCTGGTCAGAGTTATGTTTTTAGATGTACAAAAATTAAAAAGAATAAAAGTTATACTATACAATATATAATAATACACATTATATAATACATTAGTTGTATTATATAACATATACGTATTTTAGGTTATATATTATAGAATACATAACACTATAATACAGAACATATAATTATATAATTAAAAGGGCAATACTGAAACATTTAGCAAAACTCAAATGGGGTCTGAGGACTAGGTAGCGCCAAGTATCAATTTGCTCACTTTGATGGCTGAGTTACAATTATGTAGAAGAATGTCCTTGTTTGTGGGCAGTACACACCCAAGTGCTCAGAGAGCCCCAGGCCAGCAGCTCAGTCTCAAAGGATTCAGGAGAAAAAAAAAAAAGCTCTTTGTGCCATTTTCTGTTAAGCTGGAGAATATTCGAAAACTTTGATATTAACTTCAAAATAAAAATATACATATTCACAGCCAAATAAGGAGCAAAGAATTCACAGCCCGGAGAGCTTCGATATGTGACTTATAAGATCCACAAGGTAATGGAACACTTCAGTATTTACATAACTGTAGGCATCTGACAGCAGAAGTGGGCAGAGTGAGGCACGACAGAAATGCTCTTCGGCAACCCCCCATGTAACCCATCCTCAGAAGAACAGATACTCTCTAGCACCCCGATGGGAGCAGTCACCTGCCCCACGTGCCATGCTGACTGATGTCCCCCATATGCTGACTGCTGGCTCCTTGGGACTGCTCTCCAGCACACCGGAGAATGCTGCTCCCACCAGGCGAGCTCGACGTTCTGTGTATTCACCAAGTGTCACTGTGTCTGGCCTCAAATGTGCTCATCCCAGCTGTATTTATTGCTGTAAGTAGATTTTAATAAAATATTGTGCTAGCAGATGACTTTTAAGCATATAGACTGAAAAAATCTTAAAATCCAAGGATTTTGCACTCAGATTACTTTGAAACTGTTCACAAATTAAAAACTGCAGACAAAACTTTTTGGGTTATACTTATGTAAATCCTCCAACCAAGGACTCATGTTAAAAAAAAAAAAAAAAAAAAAAAACCTGGTCTTGTATTTAAAATGTGGTAAATGAACAGATTTATAAATTGAATTTAAGATGCATATTTCTGTTCTGATCTCCCAATTAAACCAACAGCCACCTGCTTGAGCAAATGCAGAAAGTGTAAGAAATGGACTAAGCCCTCTGACCTCTGGGCTGGACTTTGAACTAATCTTTCATTTTTCTGTCTCAGCCTTACACATCCGTGAGCTCTTAGTTATTTCGCAACTATAAAAGAATGGTTGAGAGATCAGTGGTTTCCAAACCTTAGATCATGTGTAAACCCCTAACAGCTAAAAAAAAAAAAAAAAAACAAAAAACTGTAAAAGCCTTCTGATGTGTCTATAAATTATATGCTTCAATTTATACATTATGAATATTATAAAGCAAATATATAAATTTTATAAGACTTTTTAAAAAGTTAAACAGAAGAACATTCTCTTCCTGCATCTCAATGGACTGTCCTATCAATCTATCTCATCATCAAGACAACTGAACTTGGTGGATCTTTCTTGAACTTAAATTTTCTAGGATCAACAGTCTTGGTCACAGGTAGGCAATGAGGAGATCCAGAGCTTATTAGTTACAGTTAAGGAATAAAGGGCCAGGGATATCTGATAGCAAGTAAATGTGTAGCAGAAACAAAGGTGGCGCTTCTGAAAATAAAATAATAAAATAAAATAGTAAAAATGAGAATAGCATGTTTACATATGGGAAGCTAGTGATGACAGACACTAAGAACATCTTTTTCTAGACCATCTTTCAGGTATGCTATAGAAGAGATTCCTTCAGTGTATAGGAACGAGGACAGTGACAAGAGGACTACTGAGTGCTTACTATATGCTAGGCAGTATTCTCAGAACTTTCCAAGTACTGTATCATCTAATCCTCTAAACAACGCTTTGAGACAGGTATAGGTATCACCCACTTTTTTTTTTTTTAATAGATGAGGAAACTGAGCTTGGGGAGGCCAGGTAAGCTAGGAAGGTCTT
Organism: Prionailurus viverrinus; assembly: GCF_022837055.1. Lineage (NCBI taxonomy): Eukaryota > Metazoa > Chordata > Mammalia > Carnivora > Felidae > Prionailurus > Prionailurus viverrinus. The sequence goes on from NC_062566.1 coordinate 134,642,673, forward strand.
CAGAGGCTAGGATATTTCAACTCTGGAATCCCATTACTTCAACATATTTGCTTGGAATGTATATTTAAGGATATTTACAATTAATTTAAACTGTTACATGCAAACTGACAAGTTTGAATTGTGGAATTCTAACAAGATGCTTTTTTAAACTCTGAAAAAAGATGCTCCTTACACAAAGATTCTAGGATTCTGACTCCACCCTAGCACCTGCTGGCCCTCCATCCAGGACCTCCCAACTCTTTTCATGTCACTGCACACACAGAAGACATATTTTCTCAGTACCCTGTGGTAAGGTGACAGAGAGCAGCCAGCTAACGACGGTGGAGGAAATAAACATTTCACACACAAGTAACCGAGTTACCAGGCACACCGGTTAGGAAACTCTGCTATGACAACAGCCCACTGTAACATTAAGTTTCATAATCAACAGCACACAAGGTACCCAGAGACGGTAGATAATATTAAAGCAAGGAAAGAAAAGGGGGAAGTGGGGAAACAGGGAGGCAGTGAGGCAGAAACGTCCAATCCCAAAGACTCAACTGAATGCGTTTAAACTCACCTATTATACAGCTTCTCGTAAAAACTTTTATTAGGTAGTGTTATATGAGTGCTGGGTAATGTAAGTTCCAGCACATAGTGAGAATTGCTGATTGCCTTATCCTGAAACTCTGTCATTTCCACAGGGTCTCCTGGCATCACCATCTAAAATAGAATAGTTGGGTGCAAAAAAAGCATCAAATGACCATTTCGTATTTAGAATTAAGAGTAGCATCTTCTCACCCTATCCATAGGACTTGGTATGTGAGCAAGTAAACAAACACGTAATCACTTTTAACCAAGAAAGAAATAGGTATTATTCAGTCTTGGAGTTAAAAACCTAGTAAACGTAGTATACAAAGTACTTTTTAAAAATAATGAAAATGATTGGTACGTGATGGAGGATAATCCCTTCATTGCCTGCTCACTTTTATTTTACCTGCTCATTTTCAAACATGACTCTGCGAGAAGAAAAGGGAGATGGGGCTGGTCTTCGCAGATCACAAACATCCTTTAGGGAATGGGCACCTCCTTCCTCTTCTTCCTGATAGCGGCCATCACTCTCTTCTTCCTCGGCTGCTATCCTCTCCAAAATGGAATGCATGGCTGGCGGATTTATTTTCAGTACAATTCTGACAGCAAAGACAATTTAAAAACTCAAGGTCTCGGTGGAAACGGCAAAGCTTTAACTTTTCTGCACACTGACACAAAAACCACTGACAATAGGATTCAGCTTCTCTACGAAGTCTAGTTATTGACACGTAACCACTTCGGAGTGTGTTGTAACTTCGAAGTACAGAAGTAAATAAAACAGGGGAATTACCATTTTATACTTGGCTAACAGAAAAATCTGATCTTTTGAGGACACAAGGTGATCTGTAAATTTCACTAAGAGTCAACGAATTTTACCTAAGAAGTCTATTTAGTATCACGAAACCAAATGCTTCTGGGGTTCTGCTATCATGGAACACTTGCTTACCTAAGAGACCTTACGTTCTAGAAACTGTTCAAATGGAAAAGGAGATGATAAGGGAATAACCTAGAACTGCAACGATGAAGTAATTCTTTCCTTCAGGAATTTCAATCATGAAAGGCTTGCAGGGTTGCTGTTGTATGCAAGCTACAAACCTGGAATAAAGGAGCTGATGCCCTCAGCCCCTCCCCCTTCCTCCTCCCTGCTCATCACTAGTAAAGGATCTGCAGTCCGCCCTTCGACACCGCTGTGAGGAGGCCTGATGCCCTCAAGCAAAACAGCTGTCGTGCATCTATAATGGGTTTTCCCCTAAGTAGGTGGTGCCGGTTGGCTCTAGGGACAAACAGTGACCAACGTTTCCTAATTTTGATATTCTAATAGAAAATGTGCTTCCAAATTAACTGAAGTAGATCCATTTCTTATGCTGGAAACTCATACAGTAAACTGCTCATTACCAGGCACGAACTGATCACGCCTAAGAGCCTGCAAGGCCTGATATACTGGGAGCAGGTAAAAATGGCGCTAAAGAAAAGACCGCTTTAATTCTCAGGTTTCAAATACTCAGTTTTCAATATAATAAAAAGTCATTATTTCAAGTAAATGACATCCTTTCAAACATATCAAAGCCCACTATCAGGCCATTAAGTTAAATAATAATCTTGTCCTAATATCTACTGAGTAACAAGTGTGTTAAGGAATAATCAGTAGCCTATAATAAATATAATTATTTTCTTAATTCTAAGAAATCCTGAAGTAATTTTTGACATCCACCTGTACACTAGAATCACCTGATGTAATTTTGGACTATCCTGATACCCACGCTCCATCCCAAAATCTCAGGGTGGAGTCCATGAATCAGTATCTTGTAAAAGCTCCCCAGATTTGTGAAACACTGTCAGGGACTTTTTTTGAAAAAAAGAGACCACGGACTAGAAGATTCATCTGACAACTAACCAAATGATGCCACATGACTCTTCGCCTGTAGCCCCGAATGATTTTTAAAACAGTTAAGGATTCTTCTGTCCCTCTACTTAAACTGGGTAACTTGAGACCAGGGAATACACTTTAAACTTCATCTCTCACAATAAAGACAGACACCTTTCATCATAGAGTAATACACTCAATATGGATTTTTATTTTTTTTATTATTTTTTTTAACATTTATTTGTTTTTGAGACAGAGACAGAGCATGAATAGGGGAGGGGCAGAGAGAGAGGGAGACACAATCTGAAACAGGCTCCAGGCTCTAAACTGTCAGCACAGAGCCTGACGCGGGGCTCGAACTCACGGACCGTGAGATCATGACCTGAGCCGAAGTCGGACGCTTAACTGACCGAGCCACCCAGGTGCCCCTCAGTATGGATTTTTAAATTGATTTTGTCCATCTTCCTCTGAGTTCTCGCATTAAGGGAGACTTTTTTTTTTTTCCAACGTTTATTTATTTTTGGGACAGAGAGAGACAGAGCATGAACAGGGGAGGGGCAGAGAGAGAGGGAGACACAGCATCGGAAACAGGCTCCAGGCTCTGAGCCATCAGCCCAGAGCCTGACGCGGGGCTCGAACTCACGGACCGCGAGATCGTGACCTGGCTGAAGTCGGACGCTTAACCGACTGCGCCACCCAGGCGCCCCTAGGGAGAGTATTTTTAAATTCATAGCCAAAATGTCAATTAAAAGTGCTACAGCAATTTATTCTAGAAACAATAGTCTCACTAAATGTCTATCATATACATCTGGTACTCACCGTGGCCAGTCAAAGTCATCTGATGATGCTGTATCTCCATCTACCCCACTAGACACATGGAAAAACTTAACAGATGATTCTCCTTTATCTTCCTGGAATGACCCTAATAAAACAAGACTGATTCAATAAAATGCATTTCTTTTCAAGTGCTAAGAGTAAAAGTAGTTTCCTCCTTACATAAGCAAAGGTCCTCTGGATGAGGGACACAGTGCAACATTAAGTTGTACAGCACTTATTCTTTTGTCCCTGTTTCATGGGTACATGTGGGGAGACACGATGAGCAGATGAACTAAAGATGATGTTTTCTGCCCAAACTCAAATTCTTAAGGCACCAAGTTTAATGTGTAAAGTACATAATCATGACAGTAAATACAGCAGGTGCCACTTAGTGAGTGTCACTCAATGATTATTCTACACAAAAGTTTATGCAGCTCATCTAGGAACACAGGGATAATAACTATATTTCTTAAACGCTTTGTACCAAGCATTGTAAGAATTCCCTCCGTTCACAATAACCAATGCGTGATTTTTCAGTCCATTTTACAAAGAATGACTTTCCTCCAGAATACGGAGTTTCCTACCACTGTCGATTAGATCAGATAATGCCTAAAGGCCCTTTAATGACGTCATAATCAGCAAATCAACTGTAAATATCTGTAAAGATGTGTAAAACTCAGAACAAGGGAAAAGAAACTTTACAACATTCCCCTGTAGAAAAGTACTTTAACGAAGTGAATAATCATGCTTAGTAACTAAAACAAAAAAATAATTGTATCCCATATTGGTATACAACACTGGAAAAAAGCCATTCCTCTTGTTTTCTAACGGTGTCTAATGTTACTAATATTGCGGACTGTCAGACTTGTTCATGTTTGTTTCAGTAGCGGTTATTTCTGGTCTGGCTCTTACAGGCACGTTCAATCTTACCAACTAGTTCTCTAAAGGTAAGTTCCAATTTAATCTGTTCTGGGGTTGATCCTCCTATAAATTCAGTCTTAAATTCTAGATCCGTGAATGCTAAATGAAGGATCTCCTTCTGAAGCGACTTCTTGAACCACGGTCCTCTTTCCTGATCTGACCGAAGATCGGGTATTGGGAAGCGGACAGAAAGGTTTAATGCCGGTGTGGCAACCTGGACTGATATCCGACAGTTTGCAGGACTATGTGAATCATCCAGAAATACTTCGGTGAAAGCCTTGTGCTAAAACACAAAATATCAAAAATACGCCAAAATGTCAAATTAAGTAAATAAGCACAAACGATGTTAGTATTCAACAATATGTATAATCACTACTTCCTCATTCAGTATAAAGCATTAAAATAAAATTCAAATTAACTACTACCATGTTAATTTAGAGTAATGGAATTTTATAATGTAACAGCTATTGACAAAATTCCAAATTACTGGCAAAAGTTAAATCCTCATATCAAATCAGTCAAAATAAAAACTGAACCAAAGACACAGGTGCTATAGATGCATACATATACTAGTACATACTAAAAAAGGACAGTGTGTAAAGTAGGTTATCAATAAGTCCAATACAGTTAAAAATCAACTTAACTTCCAATACGAAGAATCTTTTTACCACTATGCTACTTCAAAGGCTCAATGTGAAATTAGATACATTGAGCCAAATGCAAAGGCCCATCCATCCCTGACTCAATTCTGTATTTCCAGGCCGAAGCCCAGAGCCTGGCACAGTGTAAGTTCTAAATATTCACCAGATGACTCACTCTGAGCTCCCATCCAACCCAAGTGTATAAGCCCATCAAATGGCTCTTAGAAACCAAGACATGTATGCACCCTTTACTCAAAATCATGTTACAACAAAAGTATCAAACAACATGCCCTTCAGATAAAAGTCTGGGTTTTTTTGTGTTCTTTTTCCTAAAATGCATTGAAGCTTATAAAGCTTTAGTCCAGGGGTGCCTGGGTGGCTCAGTCAGTTGAGCATCCAACTTCGGCTCAGGTCATGACCTTGTGGTTTTTGAGTTCAAGTCCCACATCGGGCTCTGTGCTGACAGCCCAGAGCCTGGATCCCACTTCGGATTCTGTGTCTCCCTCTCTCTCTGTTCCTCCCCCACTTGCATTTCTGTCTTGCTGTCTCTCAAAAATAAAGAATAAAAAAAAAAAAAAAAAAAAAAAGCTTTAGTCCAGACTACACTGCAGGTGAGAACACTTCCCCCCTACTTCTAGTCTAACCTCCCAGATTAGAAAATCCCCTTCTTACCCTAGACTTGGATTTTTTAATTTTTTTTTTAATGTTTATTTATTTTTGAGACAGAGAGAGACAGAGCATGAATGGGGGAGGGGCAGAGAGAGAGGGAGACACAATCGGAAGCAGGCTCCAGGCTCTGAGCCATCAGCCCAGAGCCTGATGCAGGGCTAGAACTCACGAACTGTGAGATCGTGACCTGAGCCGAAGTCGGACGCTCAACCGACTGAGCCACCCAGGCGCCCCTAGACTTGGATTTTTAACACACCTATCCTTTCTCTCCCCTATTGGACTTTGTAATACTAACCCCTATTCTCAGCAAAAATAACCCAAGAGATTAAGCCATCATCTTGGTACATCTATGGCCAACGGTAAACACGCACACTAGCCCCACAGAACTTCAAATAATTAGCAATTGGTGACAACAAAAATTAAAGAACGCTGATTTAATGCGAATGCCCACCACTAACTGAGGGAGAAACAAGTAAGCAGAAAAACAGCTTTTCCCTTTTCTTTTTAAACCAAAGTTGTCTATATCTGTTCCCGGTCCTTATAGCACCCGAATTCCAGCCCCAAAATTCCTAACGGATTTCTTGCAAATCTGACTTACTTGCTTAGAAAAGACACCAAGCACCAGACAGATCTAAGTAAAGGTGACCTAATGCGATGCCCAATAACCCAATACTATAAATTAAATTCCCACCTTCACAAGTGTATCTTTCATCATATGGGCTACATTTTACAGGTAGACCAAGTAGTTTGCTAAATGCGTCAATGAGTTTTGCACAGATATTGTAATTGAAATTTATAAAACTTGGGCAAACACAGAAAAGGAAAGGGAATCTAATGCCACACTCTAACATAATCAATGCTACCAACTGGTTCAGTTCTATCCATTCTTTTTCTATACCTCAAGTTTATTTGCACAGTGGTCACAAAAGTTTATGTGGAGTAACACGTTCCACTTTTAATACTCCTTCATGAGCTTTCTTCATGTGGCCCGTCTTTATAACCATCATTCAAAATGGCCACGAAAGTATTTGACTCCATATATTAGCAAAGCATATTCAGCTAGTCTACCACCTAGGCATTCAAGTCTTCATTTTTCATTATTATGAATGATGCTGTTTTAATAATAGGTGCTATTTAAGCTATTAAGAATACTTAAGCCCAGAAATGATCCCAATAAGCCCATTAGTTAGCTATACTTACGATTAGTATTTGCAATGTTCTGAATACTTACCAGACTAATAGGTTTATTGTAGGATGTATACATGTGAGATGCCATCATTTCCACTGTAGTAAGTTTCTGTGGTTGAAGCAAGGAATTTAATCTGTCCACAATACTGATATCCAGCTCGCAGAACACTGGACTTAACTTAATTTGTAATTCTGCCTTCTGAGGAACAGAACTAAGTCTTGCTTGATTACCCTTAAAAAAAAAAAAAAAAAAAAAGGAAAACATTAATATAACCACTAATACCACAAAATGAAGTGAAAACCTTATGACTGTGACAAAATACATATCAGATGAAAATTTACAGGTGGTAACCACATAAAAAGGCCTCTTACCTGGGGTCCTTTATTCTCAGAATGCTTATAATGAAGCTGAAGACACACAGGGAGATGGGAATCAGTCCGCTCTTTGGAATGAAACATTAAAAGCTTACAAAGAAAGACAAAGATAAATTAAATGTAAGATATTAAACTATCATTAATTTCATGAATTAACAGAGGTGCTAATATAATAGTGGGAAAAGCTTAAGCTTTTTGAAGTCAAGAAAGAAGAGTTTACATTTCATTTTGGGCTCTTACAAGCAGCGTGGATCCTAGACAAGTTAGTTCACTCCTGGGATACTTAGGATCTCATCTGCAAAATGTACCTGAGAATTCAAGTAAATTAATGCCCAAGAAAGTACTCTGAAAATAAAATAACGTACAAAGTAACAACAATAAATGTTATCATGAATAACTTTGAAAAGTTTCTCTAGAACAGGTTTTAGAATTAGAAAAAAAAAATCAGACTACTAATAAATGAACAAAAGACATTTTGCTGGTATTAAGCAGTGCTTCTTAGCACACTGCAGGCATTCAGTATTTGTTGAATGGCAGAAATCTTCCGAAATTAATGGTGCTTGGAAAGTTAGTGAAATGAAATCATCAGTCTCATAATCTGTCTGCCACTTTAAAACAAGTCAACTCTAAATTAAAAGGTCTAACAGACTCTTACAATGACCTTGACTGCCGTACCTTAAAATGTTCAACAGGGACACCTGGGTGGCTCAGTCGATTAAGCATCCGACTCTTGGTTTCAGCTCAGGTTACGATCTCACGGTTTGGGAGACTGAGCCCTATGCGTTGTCCGCATGGAGCCTGCTTCAGATGCTCTCCCTCCTCTCTCTCTGACCCTCCCCTGCTCGTGCTCTCTCACCCTCTCTCTCAAACTTTAAGGAAAAAAAAAAGGAAGAATCTAAAGAAAAAGTATCTAGCATTTACCTCTGTGTAGTGAGGAGGAACAGAATGAAAATCAGTTGGAAACAGGCACTCCAAAAGTTCCATTTGCCCAATGGACATATCCGTACTAAAATATCGGGAAGCTGATCTTTGTCTTTGTTCATAGGACACTTTGACGCCAGCACCTATAAATCTATTATAACAAATGAAGCATTTAAGAGTATTCATGTACTTCTAGATTAACCAACGTGTTAAAGAAGAGTCCACAAAGGTTGTTAAAGCACAATTATCCACCTATTCTGACAGGTTCAAGTTGTTAGTGATAACTAATATTCCTAAGGGTATTAACCAGCAAGACTGCTTCAAATTTCCCATTCCCTGACAAAAGAAAGCAGTTCCGTCAATAGGAAATTATCTAGGATATATTTATTTCCCAACACTGACCTTTGTTCTTTGACATTTTAAAAGTTACACTGCAGTGGACAAAAGCTTTCATATCTGTAAAATATACATAATAGATACATAATACATAATAGATTCTTTTATTGTCTAAAAGCCTCATGCAATATTTTTAAAACTTCAGTCAGTGGATCTCAAGTGTAAGCTCGTTTCCAGTTGTTGCTGCTTTTCTTATATTTCCTACTGGCATATATTTGAAACCCCGTCAAAAATGGGGGTGGGGAGAGGTTTTTACAATTTTATTATAAATACTATGGTCCTTACCATAGAGTTTCTTTTGCTATGTATAAAAACTACTCTGTGTAGTAACTGTTAATACTTAAAGTTAAAATCAAAGGCCAAACTGTTTTCTAAAAATATTAATGTATGTGCCTAAACTATCATTTACAATATGAAAGAGCACTTTGTTAAACAATATTTACATATTAAGAATATCATACTTACAAATTTAATCATCTCCTCACCTAGTAGGACTCAACTCAATCAGCTGAAAAGATCATTGGCTATTTGGACGGCTTTAATTTTTTAAAGCAGAAGTTGGAAGTGCAGGATCCAGGCTCAAGATGAGCCTTGGTGCTGTCCCCCTCCCCCCGGCAGAGGACTGGGGCACATCCCTTCTCATGAACTCACTCCACTCCTACCACCACCGCCATCTCTGCTGAGCCACTGACAGTAGGAACTATTTTTAGGATTATAATGGCGTCACTATTTTAGCTGGCCAAATGTGGTCGAAAAATCTTGTCAAGAGCAGAGAAAACTCCAGATTATCTCAATCTCCTATGTGAATTGTTTCACGTGGCATCTAACCTGAACGAGAGATTCTATGGTAAGCATGTCTGCAGCACTGAAAGAAACCTCACTCATTCCCTCGTTTCCAAGTAAAATGGGAATTAGAAAAACAAATGGTGATAGGTAGACACAAAAGCCCACATCATCCGGTTCTTTTCCAAGGAGCATTAATAAATACGAGAGAATTTACCTAAGGTGATCGTGTTGGCAAGCTTCGGCAAATACTGCTCGGAAAGACTTCAAATCATCTGCTGAAAATCTTGCTGGGTCAATCTTTTCTATGCAAGTAAAAAAAGCTATCGCCAAAGGTGTCAATGGATTAAGGTTCAATGACGTTTCAGGTGGAGACAAAGGATCGATGTGAAGCACAGAGATGGAGAAGGTTCCCACAGCTAGTCTAAAAATAAGTTCAGGCCTGGATTCATCCACTGAAACAGATCTAGATGGGAGAGCTGGAACACATGGGTTAAAATGAGATACATAAAATACTTAAAAATGATCCATTATATCAAAATTATAAAACATTTATTCGTGTTAGTTTAAAAATTTTTTTCAATGTTTATTTATTTTTTGAGAGACAGAGAGTGGGGGAGGGGCAGAGACAGTAGGAGACACAGAATCCAAAGCAGGTTCCAGTCTCTGAACTGTCAGCACAGAGCCCGAATGCGAGGCTCGAACTCACAAACCATGAGATCATGACCTGAGCCGAACTCGGACGCTTAACCGACTGAGCCACCCAGGCTCCCCTACTTGTGTTAGTTTTAAAAAACAGGTGATCACACGACAGTTTGAATGATATTTGATGTTAAACAAGATAAGCTGTTAACTCTCTGCATTTTATATCCTGGATCCTTGACACACATATGGAGATGCCTGGCTGGCTCAGTCGGTAGAGCACGGGACTCAATCTCAGGTTTATGAGTTCAAGCCTCACGCTGTGCAGAGATTAAATAAATAAAACTTAAAAAAAACAACAACAACAATGGGGAGTCTGGGTGTCTCAGTCCATTAAGCAGCTGGCTCTTGATCCTGGCTCCTGGTTGTGAGACTGAGTCTGGCATCAGGCTCAGTGGAGCCTGCTTGGGATTCTCTCTTCTCCTCTCTCTCTCTGTTCCATCCTTGCTCGTGCTCTCTCTCTCTCAAAGTAAATAAATAAATCTTTAAAACACACACACACACACACACACACACACACACACACACACGGAAACAAAACTTTTGCAGTGATAAAACTGTATTGGAAAAGTCACAGATCAACCACAAGTTGCTCAAATTTTCCTGTAAGCCTCGTGTCTATTTCAAACCTGAGGTTCTCTTTCAAGAAAAGCGTCAGATGGTGGGTGAGACGCCTAAGCTGCGATAATATGAAACTTACACGCACTTTTTAATAAAAATATTTAAATACACAAAGACTACAAGTTCACATTTTCTTTCTAAATTTGGTTAAATGGCCTAGATCAAAAGAAAATCTTCTGAAGGGAAAGAAAAGCAGCGGCAGAATGGCATTTTTTTTTTAATTTTTTTTTTTTCAACGTTTATTTATTTTTGGGACAGAGAGAGACAGAGCATGAACGGGGGAGGGGCAGAGAGAGAGGGAGACACAGAATCGGAAGCAGGCTCCAGGCTCTGAGCCATCAGCCCAGAGCCTGACGCGGGGCTCGAACTCACGGACCGCGAGATCGTGACCTGGCTGAAGTCGGACGCTTAACTGACTGCGCCACCCAGGCGCCCCCAGAATGGCATTTTCAAGAAAGAAACAATGTGTTTAATTTTTAAATTTTTAAAAATTCTAGTGGCACTATCAACAAATGTCTTACGCTACGTACAAGTTTTCTGTAAAGCTGGTGGGGGCGCCAGGTTGGATGGCAATGCTGACCCTCTTACTGGCTGTTCTTTATGATGATCAAGGAAATCTCCCCACGTTGGCTGAAGCTGTAAAATAATTTTTTTTTAATCACATGAATAAAGCGTAGAATTTTAGAAGCCACTTTTCAAGCTGAGAGTAACAATTAAATAATACTTTACCACAGTAGCACTTAATGGAGATCCTGCTGGAGTATTTGTATATGTACTAGTTAACGACAACTCAAGGTCCACATTTGGAGGGTCTCCAAGGGGTGGAAGAGAAGAGAGACTATGGGACATGTCCATATCGGCCATGGAGAAGAAAACTTCTTCTTCTAGAGAGAATTAAACCTTGTCAATTATGTCAATTCATGTCTTTATAGTAAGTTAACATGTATTAATGTCATATTCTTCCTTCAGATTATCTGCAATACGGTGATGCCCTAAAGTTTACATTACTTCCAGTAGGGTACTTTATTTGGATCCAAGATATAAATGGCATAATAAAAACTCGACCAAATACAAGTTACAGTTATGCTATCCTACTGGGGAACTTGTTTTGTGGTTTTTTGTTTTTTTTCCAAATATATGACATGTACTACATGGTATATTTTTAGGTGTCATGTGACAGTTTAGGAGTTAAAACCCAACTTTAAAATAGTATGAAGATCTTGCGATATCTGGTTTCATGTGGATACAGCTTTTTCTTTAAAAACAAACCTGAATATATCATTTAGAATTCTATTTACCTTTCACTATCTTCTTTCTGGAGGTTGTTTCACCCTGAGGCGAATGAAGTTTGTTATGGCCAAAATTGCTTGAATACACTTTAATTTCTTAGTTTTTAATTTATTTAGTTCAACATTCTGTATTTAAAGTGATTCTTATTATTTAAGGTATTAGTGCTTAAATAAACATTGTAAAACACCTGTAAGTGCCAGGTTTACTTGATAAAGACTATATTTACATATAATTGATAGAAGAGTAGAGAAAGGTTCCTAAAGGAATCTGCCATAAATCATTATACAAGTATGTAAGAATTTGACAAAATGAATAATTATCCCCAATTTATCTTTTGTGAATGCATTTTTGTGAATTGACTATCCTTAGAATAAAAAAAACAGAATAAATCATGACTTATGAAACAAGATTACACAATCAAAAAAAAGGTCCATGTGCCGGTGCATCACTGTAATTAATGACATGGCTAGATCAACTTACTAACTGAAACCCTCTTATAGCACAGATCTTTTGTTCTTTCATTACTAAACTCCATTTCACAACAGCCAAATTGTTTACTCTGCTCTTTGATGACACTGTAGGAATCTAGTGTCAACGGTTTTAGTTGCTTACCGCGGCTAGAAGGTGTCCGAGCAGATTCTGTCTCATAAAAGCTTTGCTCTGAAGATACACCCACGGAGAGGGAATCTTTTCTCAAATAATACCGGTTTAATTCCATCTGAATTCGATATTCGTCTTCCTGCTGCATAGGTCGGTTTTTTCTATCTTTGTTACCTAATCCTATTTTGCTAGAATTTTCTGGAAGTATAGAAAGGAAAGCAAAACAGTAATTAAATCTGGAGTTAATCATCTCTCTCCCAAAACCCACTTGTTCAATACTAACAGCAACTTCATGCCAGTCAATTCAGAACTACCACTATTTAATATTAATCAGAGACCTATGCAGTAGTTTTAAGCAGCTAGCTAGAAATCACAGAATCTTTGATCTTAACTAAAAAATTTCAAAGTTAAAAATAATAACAGAGTAACCCGTTGCCATACTTGCCTGGTCCGGCAATAGCTGCTAACATATCCAAAAGCAAGTGCACCTGCCTCGGTGACAGGAATAGGTGAATAGAGTCTATCTGTCCATCAATATCCAACTTCAAAACAAAAAACAAAAACAAAACCACTCAGGATAAACACTCTTAAAACCTCATCACCACAAATCCCAGTATACTTTAATGCACGGAGATCAATACGGATTAGTCAGTCTTCAATTCTTTTACCTAAGATTCCATCCATGAATTCACACAATCTAAATAAAAAGATTTATAGGCCATCAAACTGTTGTTCTAAGAGGGGAAATCCTCCCGAGAAATTCCATGTTGGCAAGTCCAACGTCACACTTTTTGTCTCTGTAAGCTTACTATACAGTATTTAAGGTATTTGAGGCCTTAAGACACAGTCACTAAGAAAGAATATCAAGTTAGTAGTACAGTTTTCCTTCCCAGCAGGACTTCAAGACTCGAGTCATAATCCTCAAAGCTGGAGTCACACCAATAGCAAATAAAGTTGGCTTTCCCAAGTTTGCCCACTTGCTAGCACAGCACTTGGGGACACTTCCCTATCAGCAGCGTGCCTCTCCAGATGCCCCGTATTCCACAAAGCCCACTCCCCGCTAGGTAGGAAAGCATAAGCCACAGCAGAGATGCCAATGGAGTTGGGCGACCAGGTGAACTGCCTTGCTCTTTTCCAAGTCTTTGTCCAATTTTCCTCCTAGAAATAAGAGCCCACCCAGTCCCGTCTTGATTCCCCTGGAGTATATTCTGACAAAAACAATTACTCCACTCTCTACACCACATTCTAAAAAGTTGAATATGCTATGGCCGCCTTACTTTTCATTCACCTCCTCTTAGTCCTAATGCTAACACTCCCATTATCTTCATGCCATTTTGCAATTTAAAAGGAATTCAATTAATAAAATACATTTATATTTGGAAAATGGTACCTTCCCCAGGGGAAAAAACAAATTTCCTCTGATTCTAAAAACAAAAAATATTGTATTATATAGTAACTCTGAGAAATGTCCATGATCTGAGAATATAATAACATTCTCCAATAATAACAATCATCGCTATCACTTTTTGTTTTTTTTTTTAATTTTTTTTCAACGTTTTTTAATTTATTTTGGGACAGAGAGAGACAGAGCATGAACGGGGGAGGGGCAGAGAGAGAGGGAGACACAGCATCGGAAACAGGCTCCAGGCTCCGAGCCATCAGCCCAGAGCCTGACACGGGGCTCGAACTCACGGACCGCGAGATCGTGACCTGGCTGAAGTCGGACGCTTAACCGACTGCGCCACCCAGGCGCCCCATGTTTTTGCTTTTTTAAGTGCTGGGGCACTATGCCCCAACCAGCGTGGGATTCTCGCTCTCTGCCCCTCCCCCACTCATGCTTTTTCTCTCTCTCCGAATAAACAAACTTTAACAAAAATTAAAAAATAAAGTCAAATAATTTCAAACTCAATATGACACTGTAACTGAAACGAAATCTCTATAAATTCAATACATGCAAGTCCTCTATGTTCTTAGATAGCACATTCCTGAAAGTACATGCTAAAACTGAGTATGTGAACCATAAACTATTTGGGGTGGGTACCAGTCTCAGAGAACTGAAATAAATAAATAAATATGGCACAAAAACAGACACATAGACCAATGGAATAGAATAGAAACTCCAGAACTAGACCCACAAACGTATGGCCAACTCATCTTTGACAAAGCAGGAAAGAACATCCAATGGAAAAAAAGACAGCCTCTTTAACAAATGGTGCTGGGAGAACTGGACAGCAACATGCAGAAGGTTGAAACTAGACCACTTTCTCACACCATTCACAAAAATAAACTCAAAATGGATAAAGGACCTGAATGTGAGACAGGAAACCATCAAAACCTTAGAGGAGAAAGCAGGAAAAGACCTCTCTGACCTCAGCCGTAGCAATCTCTTACTCGACACATCCCCAAAGGCAAGGGAATTAAAAGCAAAAGTGAATTACTGGGACCTTAGGAAGATAAAAAGCTTCTGCACAGCAAAGGAAACAACCAACAAAACTAAAAGGCAACCAACGGAATGGGAAAAGATATTCGCAAATGACATATCGGACAAAGGGCTAGTATCCAAAATCTATAAAGAGCTCACCAAACTCCACACCCGAAAAACAAATAACCCAGTGAAGAAATGGGCAGAAGACATGAATAGACACTTCTCTAAAGAAGACATCCGGATGGCCAACAGGCACATGAAAAGATGTTCAGCGTCGCTCCTTATCAGAGAAATACAAATCAAAACCACACTCAGGTATCACCTCACGCCAGTCAGAGTGGCCAAAATGAACAAATCAGGAGACTATAGATGCTGGAGAGGATGTGGAGAAACGGGAACCCTCTTGCACTGTTGGTGGGAATGCAAATTGGTGCAGCCGCTCTGGAAAGCAGTGTGGAGGTTCCTCAGAAAATTAAAAATAGACCTACCCTATGACCCAGCAATAGCACTGCTAGGAATTTATCCAAGGGATACAGGAGTACTGATGCATAGGGCCACTTGTACCCCAATGTTCATAGCAGCACTCTCAACAATAGCCAAATTATGGAAAGAGCCTAAATGTCCATCAACTGATGAATGGATAAAGAAATTGTGGTTTATATACACAATGGAATACTACGTGGCAATGAGAAAAAATGAAATATGGCCTTTTGTAGCAACGTGGATGGAACTGGAGAGTGTGATGCTAAGTGAAATAAGCCGTACAGAGAAAGACAGATACCATATGGTTTCACTCTTATGTGGATCCTGAGAAACTTAACAGGAACCCATGGGGGAGGGGAAGGGAAAAAAAAAAAAAAAAAAAGAGGTTAGAGTGCGAGAGAGCCAAAGCATAAGAGACTGTTAAAAACTGAGAACAAACTGAGGGTTGATGGGGGGTGGGAGGGAGGAGAGGGTGGGTGATGGGTATTGAGGAGGGCACCTTTTGGGGTGAGCACTGGGTGTTGTATGGAAACCAATTTGTCAATAAATTTCATATAAAAAATAAATAAATAAATAAATAAATAAATAAATAATAAAATTACATAAAATATCTTTCATAACATTTTGAACTCACAGTTGAAAGACGTGGGTCTAATGAACATCAGAGGGACTAAAGATCGGGCACTTTGAGCACCCCTAACCGATGCCATCTTTGTCTACACTGTATTGTTTATGAGATTTACATTTCTCAATGCTAACATCTAGAACTTTTATTTCTCCATTTAGTCTTCATTTTCATTAAATAAGAACTATATGTACTCAAAAATCAAGTTACTACCGCAAAAACAATTACCACATAGGCGAGGAGAGTAAGATCCCCAAACATCACACACTGGCTGGCAATCATACCCTCATGCAGTGATTCCAGGTGTTATTTGTCACCTAATACACAGATGTCCAAAAGCAACATCGAAAAGGCACTTATGCAAATCAACACATAGTGTGCAAAAGTCTGGGTCTGCTCAAAGATCAAGTATATAAATGCTGAAAACTATATTTAATCAAAACAGAACTATAAAAGTTACTATGGTTCTCCCTTCTTAGAGAAAGAGTAAATGCACCCCCCCCCCACCCTTCCCAGAGGCAGGAGTGTGTTAGTTTCCCAAGGATTTTAGCACATCGGGGGATTCCCTGAGGGTTTAAACACACCTACAGCTTTCTCGTGTTATTTTATGAAGAGGCTTTTAAGAACTGGAGAAAGGAGGTCCTAGCACCTAGGGTAGGACAGAGCACTAAACGAAGGAGAGGGAGTCCTCAGAAATAGGAAGGCTGAGGTTCTGATTATCCCCTTCCCCTGCCTCCACCTCTAGCCAGGAGTGCCAACCCAAGGACGGGTTGCTGGAGATCCTTCAATCCTCTGAAAATCCTATGTGCATTCACGTGCACTCAGTTGCTCCCTCTCCCATGCCCCTCCCCCCAGCAATCTCTATAGCTCTCATTATATGCTGTATTAAGGCGAAGACAGTATTCCACTCTTCTTTGCATCTCCCCAAGAAGTTGCACAGGGCCTGGCACACAGCACTCAAACACCTACAGCTAGTTAGCACAGTGAGTAAAATGACTAAATCCTGACATCTTAATTTAAACTACATTTTACACAGATTATATAGCAAATTAGCTTTCAAAGTTTGAAAATAACATGCCACAAATACGTTTTTAACCAGCTACACAAACACAAGCTTCCTGATTCCCCAGCAGACCGCCCAATACTGCTCCCTACAAAACAGGTGTTGTCTTTACAAGCTCTACAAAAGCCATGAGTTACCATGGGGGGGGGGGGGGGAATCAATCTCTTTTCATAAATATTCCACAACATAAAAACAGTCATTCTGTTCAAAACGCACAAAGGTGGGCATTTTTACATGCATACAATTAAGCACCTTCTACAGTCAACTTCTTGCTTTCCAAATCTCTTCTCCTAAACTTACTTTTGTGACAACAGATTCCTTAATAAAGTGCTAGTTTCTGAACTAACGAATGTTTCTGAACCGCTCAAGTGCAGGAGAGTGAGTGTAGGAGACAGTGCTAAACCCAAGCAGCAGCAGAAGGGCAAAGGCAGTCCTCACGTGAGCCTTAAGACGGGAGGACAGAGGCCCCAGCAGAGAGTAAGAACGCTGGCTCCAGGACAGTGGGCACCCTAGTTGCAGGACAATCCAGTGACCAATCGGTGAGACCACTGCATAGATTAAAGAATGCTTGTACTTTTGTTTTGTTTTACTATAGAAAATAAAACAAACACTTACCTTAGCTCCAGGAAGTACTTCATTCTGTTTCAACGTGAGACTCAACTCCAACCTACCGATCAGCCCTCCAATCTGCACTGGGTCAGAGGGTGCCATCTCTGGTAAATTTCTAGTTAGTTGTGGGTGTGGCTCATAGACAATTTTGGGATTCCAGCTGGGTGACAGCTTTGGCTCAGTTTCCTACAATGAGGCAATAAGAATAAAATAATTCTTGGGAATGCAAGCTGGTGCAGCCACTCTGGAAAACAGTATGGAGGTTCCTCAAAAAACTAAAACTAAAACTACCCTAACGAACCAGCAATTGCACTACTAGGCATTTATCCAAGGCATACAGCTGTGCTGCTTCGAAGGGACACATGCACCCCCATGTTTATAGCGGCCCTATTGACAATAGCCAAAGTCTGGAAAGAGCCCAAATGTCCACCTATGGATGGATGCATGGATAAAGAAGATGTGGTGTGTGTGTGTGTATATATATATATATATATATATATATATATATATATACACACACACACACACACAACGGAGTATTACTCGGCCATCAAAAAGAATGAAATCTTGCCATTTGCAACTACGTGGATGGAACTGGAGGGTATTATGCTAAGTGAAATTAGTCAGAGAAAAACAAAAATCATACGACTTCACTAATATGAAGACTTTGAGAGACAAAAGAGATGAACCTAAGGGAAGGGAAACAAAAACAATATAAAAACAGGGAGGGGGACAAAGCATGAGAGACTCATAAATATGGAGAACAAACAGGGTTTCTGGAGGGGTTGTGGGAGGGGGGCTAAATGGGGAAGGTTCACTAAGGAATCTACTCCTGAAATCATCGTTTCACTAGATGCTAACTAATTTGGATGTAAGTTTTAAAAAACAAAAAATAAAATTAAAGAAAAGAATAAAGTAATTCTTTAAAATACCTTAGTGTAAATAAACTGAAATGCAAAATACAAATGTCAGCATAGGAGTAAAATATTTGACATGAAAAACTTATTACGTGACCATGAATAAACCAGTATCTTATAGCTAGCATGAAACAGTAGTAATAAAGGCAAATCATGGAAAAGGACTTTATGGAAAAAGAGCACAGTATCTATTCAAATTATAGCAATAAGAAAAAATAGACATTCTGTAATCATGAAAATCTGAAATAATGCAAAAGATGAATTATGGAAGGACTGATTTATGAAAGGAGACTCTACTCTCAGAAAGGATTAATAAAAAGTTCTTAATTATAAAACCCTTTTAAGCTGTAAGTTTTCAGCACTATTCATTATGTAAGGTAATGTGAACACTGCTTGGGATTTTATCATAAAATGGTATTCGCGGTCACCATACCACTTTCCCCCAAGACACAGTATCCTATGTTATACACCTCACAGGTAGGAAAGGCATCAATCGTAAATAAGAGTATTTTAAAAACCCCGAAAGGTAGGCATCCCTGAATATTTGTGTTAACTTCCAGATCAGATGGATCTGTATACCCCAGCAAAACCTAATAGCCCCCATTTAAACCTTTTACAAATCTAGGATTTAGCGTTTGTTTTTTTGTTTGGTTTTTCTTACCACTGGTGCAGTTGAACACACTGGGGAGGATTTTGCTGACGCAGAAAACTCATCCCAGAAGAGGGCCACTCCGGAGAGCTGCAGCAACTTGTGCGCAAACGCTGTGGGCTGATGCACGTTCATTCCTGCAGACTCGTCAGCAGCTTCGTCACAGTACACGGTCCTGCGCGTTCAAAACAAGAGCATTTGCACAACACTCCAGAGAAAACCTACTTGCAAGCCTAAGAAACACACACAGCCTTTTCACTTAAAGGATTGTTCAAGTGTTAGCACAACTGAGAAAATGAGAAAAGGTAACGTGGTCAGCATTACGGTGCTTTACTACGGGAAAACGTTTTCACCAAGAGACCTCAGCCACAGGAAGGGTAATTTTAGGGGGTCCTAAGCTGGCGGGGGGGGTGGGCGGGGGGGAGACGGGATTAATAACTGCCTAAAGTTCGCCTCCAGGAAAACAATCCCTGTGCTCCCTCACAAACCTATCTTGGCTCCAAGGCACGTGTCTGACATGAATGGCATTTCTTGAACTCTTCCGACTGTTCATTCCAGGAATTCAGTTTAAACAAAATACAGAAAGTAGTTCTACGTGCGTGAGATTTCAGTAGCTTTTTAATGTACCATTTCAGGGAAATGCAACCTAATTTCAAAATTCTGTTGACAAGAACTTTCACGGGACACCTGGGTGGCTCGGTGGGTTAAGCGTCCAACTCCTGATTAACGGCTCAGGTCATGGACTCACAGTTGGCAAGATCGAGTCCCACGTCAGGCTCTACACTGACAGCGCGGAGCCTGCTTGGGATTCTCTCTCTGTGCCTCTCTCTCTGCCTTTCCCCTGCTCAAGCTCGCTCTCTCTCAAAAATAAATGAATATTAAAAAAAATAATAACCGTTTCACTAATACGTATGATGTTTTGTGAAAGACAGAAACCGTATCTGCTCAAAATCTGGCAAAAGCCCCCAGCAGATCTGTATACGACAGGGCCGTATACTGAGCACTAAGTGCCTTTGGTGCTCGGTGTACATATTTCATCCCGTGTGTTTCTGCAGGCATTCGAAGCACATTAAAACACACGCGAACAGTGACAACCTCAAATCAACACTCAAAAGTGTGTACATGAATCAATCTCTGTTTCAGAGCTGTTTAGAAGGTTCCAAGCGGGCAAAAACACAAAACTAAGTGCTGGTTTCTATATTTTTAAGGAAATCACTATCACACATACTGACTTTAAGATACATACTCTCACAGAATCCTCAAAGAAAACAGCAGCAGCTTTTTCATGCAAAGCAGCACTTAGACCAAGCAAAGGAAAGCAAAAAAGCCCCTAATACTAATGAGACATGCCAAAACAACACATCGCTCACATGAAAAAACTCCAACAGGAGTGCCTTAAATTCAGCTGCGCTCAACTATTCATGATTTTTATTTGATACTAACTAAAAAGAGAACCATTTGCTTTGAATTCAGTATTATATACAAATTATACCCCAAATGGCATTTTAAGTTTTCAATAATGGGATCAGAACATATCTTGGAGAGCAGTGCTTTACTGTGAAATCATACCATGTATTAACAGCATCACCTCTAATCTCTAAAAGCATCATAAAATCTAATGAGAGACTTAGATCTTACCATTTATAAAACAAAAGAATAGGGTCATTTATTCTCAGAGATAAGAAGTCTTACCTTTCTATTCGAATTTCAAGTGCAGTTCCAGTTTTGGAATTTTCTGGCACGTGTTCGATTCTCAAGACAGTGTCTATAAAAGTGACTTTTACTCTTCTTAGCACTAGAGTAAACAGGTCACCGTCAACATGAGACCATACGTATACTCAATAAAAACTTCTAATGAAAGGAATACAAAATAAAAAAGTTGTATTTCTTTCCTTAAAAATCCCCAAACCTTAAGTTTGGTAATAAATACTTTGTCTTACTGAGCACCTACTATGTCATATCTCAACAGACACTTGGGTACAGCTAACACTCTCTGTTGAATTAAAATCCCTTACACAAGCACAATAAAATAAACAGGAGAAACGAGGACACAAAGGACATGAAATTAAATCAGATACAATATTTAAAATAACCTCAATTCTAAAGTTTTGAAGTGAGAACAGTAATCTGTTTAAAAACAAATCACTCCAACGGATCTACCTTATGTGAGACTTACTAAATAAAAGGTACTAATATACTAAAAACAAAACAAAAATCTAAAATTTTTGAAAATACTCAATAATGCCAAACCTGTTTCAATGGTTTCAGCAAACTTTTCAAGTCCTTCAAAAGGCTGGGATCCTTCTCCTTGTTCATCCGTTAATTTCTGGCTAAGACACTCTTTTGCCAACTGCATACTGCTGGTCATGAAACTTGACCAATACATAGGCTCAGAACCAGTTGCTGCAGAAAATATACATGAATTCTAAATAACTTCTCATAGTTCCAACAAAGCCATTTCGTAAAATGCCACATTTAAAATAAGTGAATTCTTAATCCTCCAAGAGATATTTAGCATCATGATGTTCCCTAGGCATAGAATACTCTAGAAATCACTCTTGCAAGAGATTCAACCACCACCTTATAATAACTGAGAAGAAAAAATAAAAGATCACAGAACACATGTCCAGAGACCTGTGTTCTCATTAAATGATACACATCTGCCAAATGTTAATTAGCGAATTCGTTCAACAAGTATTTAACACACGCATGGTACTATTTAAAAGTCTATAGAATAGAGGTCAGCAAACTTCTTTGGCAAGGGTCAGACGGCACAGATTTCAGGTTCTGTGGGTCCTTGGGTCTCTACCGTGATGACTCAACTCTCTCACTCTGGTGCAAAAGCAGCAGAGAGAATAAATGAATAAGTATGGTAGTGTTCTTACACCAATTTACAAAAACAAGACAGACCAAATTTGGCCTTCAGGCCAGAGTTAGCTGACCCTGCTGTAAGGGGTCCAAAAAAGATTAATTCTGCCCTCCCAGAGCCTACAATATAATAGAAGAAATATGTTGCGGTTAAGATGAATTAGTAAGCAACTATGCAGTGTCAACAGAAAACACAGCTGAATCGAGAGGTTAATTCTTCTCACTGACAGAATGTAACAGGAAATCTGGCAGAGCTGGTACTCGGCCGAGGCTCTGGAAGGGGAGTAGAAATGGAGACAAGATAGAAAAGCATGCTTGGAGGGATAGATGAACTGGGAAAAATCCTTTCTAGATCTTCCCTCATCAGAGAGCTGCACCACAGTCTCTTACGTTATCCAAAACAAAGTGACAGAGATCACTAGAATTCTTGCCTTTCAAAAATGGAATTTAAAAGCCCTTCTCATGGAATGTTCTTAAAGTAAGGGAGAATATTTGACTTTCCACAGGGAAAGTACTATTATATCTAGTGATCATGGTTAAAAAAATATTACTGTCAATTAAATGCCATTATCAAGGAGGACTTCCATGCACAGACTACCAATTTTCAAACTACAGGTGCCACTGATTCCAGGAAGTACACTTTAAACTTTGGTGTTCCGGACAGCACTTGGGCTTATAATCCACCAGGTATATCTCGGTAAACGTCACTTGCCACCGAAAGAATTTAAATTCAGAATTTAAGATGATTCACGTCACGACTCTCTTGGTTTAGAAAATACACACACGCCACACACACACTCCGAAGTAGAAAATCTTAAGCTACAACATCACACGGTGGTTCAGAACAGGGACTCCACGACTAGGTTGCCTGGGTTCGGATCCCATCTTCCCACTTAACTAGCCGTGACCTTGGACAAGTCTGGAATCTACCTCTGCTTCAATTCCCTGTTCTGTAAAATGGAGATAATAAAAAATATCTATTTCAAAGAGCTATTATAAAATAATATTTGTACAGCATTTAGAACAGTATGTGGCATCTAAGAAGCACTATACACGTTGGATACGTCGGAAAACATCGCGCAGGTAATTAAAGCTATACCACACACACGTACTTGTAAATAATGACTTACTACCACTTTAAAGCTTTTCCCTCCCCAAGTTTTCTTTTGAAAATTTTCAATCCTAAGACAGAGGTGAAAGAATGGTACCATGAACACCCCCACACAGCCTTCACTCAGACTCATCATGACTGTGTCACACGCACACAAATACACACAAACTCTCATCCTTTTGCTGAACTGACTTGAACTATCTGAAGGTAAACCTCAGGCATCCTAACACTCACTCCTAAATACTTGAGCATACAACTCCTAAGCATACAATGAACATTCCCCAGCAAAAGCTCAGTAAGGATAACACTCCCAAGAAACATAACCCTGGCAAAACATTATCTTCCTTACAGGCCACACCCAAATTTCCCTAGCTGTCTCAGTAACATCCTTCGTAGCAAAAGCAAAAACACAGGATTAACTATTGCACTTATTTGTGTCTTAGTCTTTTTAATCTGGAACAATTCCTCCACCTTTCTTGTCTTTCGTGATACGGATACTTCTAAAGACTACCAACCAGTGAGTCTGTAGAATTTCCTTATTTTGGATTTGTCTGCCTTCTTCCTTATAATCTGATTCAGATTAAGCACTTTTAACAGGAACGGTACATATATGATGATGTCGGTTTGATCCACTATCAATGAGATTAAGTTTGATCACTAGGTTGTTGTGATGACTGTCAGTTTCTTTCATTGTGAAAGAAACATTTTTCTCTTTGTAAATAATATGTAATCGATGGGAGGTATGCTGATACCATCTAAATATAAAGCTCCTCAACAACTTTCACCAAACGATGTTAGAATTCATTCATGATTATCACCTGTATCAAGTGCTTTTTTTTGTATTTTGGTGTTGTTGTTTTTTTTTGCCATGGTGGCCAAAAACATGGTTATGGTCTATCATCTTTTTCTACTCTATGAACCAGGTATCCTACTGCAATAAAGACCTTTCCCTTCTTCCTGCCTCTCTTACATACTGATTACTTATTTATAACAATATAAACTTAAAGAGAAATTTTGTTTTAATTTAGTGTGCTATAATCCATTATTGCCATTATTCTTTGTTTACTCAAGTATTCCCAGATTTGGCCAATGAGAGCCCCTAAAGCCCAATCCTGTGTCCTTTTAACATTTCTCCATCAATCTTTGAGCAATTCCTTTCTTTCTGGCACAATACTCCGAATCTTTAAAACACGAGTCACTTTAGATAATCAGTAACAAATAATTAAACCAAATCATCATTATACCAAAGTTCCTGCAGGTAAATAGGGCGAGAAGTAATCCTAAAGGTAAAATCACACACACCCAAGTCCTAATATTTTTATCTACTGAAAAGCTCACAAATACAATGCTAAGTAATAAATTAAATACTGAATTTAATACAATTAGGTTACTTTCCCAATCTCTGAGGAATACAAATAGAAACAAATCAAACAAACACAACACACGTACCTAGGCGAGGTCTAGGCCGGAAGACCATTTCTAGCCCTTTCACTTCCAGTGCACAATTATCCTGTAGCAAGGAGCCCCACGGAACTGACAGAGAAATGGACTGTATGAATCCTTCAGTGACTTCTAAAGGCGCATCTGCCGACTCCAGGATCTCATTGAGACACTAAAGAGAAAAAACATGTACATTTTGAAATCACAGGGACAAGAATTCCAAATTGGTAACTTACTCAAAGATGCTGAATATGCTCATATAGGTGTCAGACACTAGGGATTAAGAAAGCAGAGTCGAGGGGGCACCTGGGTGGTTCAGTCGATTAAGCACCCAACTGCGGCTGAGGTTACGATCTCACAGCTCATGAGTTCGATCCCCACATCAGGCTATGTGCTGACAGCTCAGAGCCTGGAGTCTGCTTCAGATTCTGCGTCTCCCTCTCTCTCTGCCCCTCCCCTGCTCGTGTTCACTCGCTCAAAAATAAAATTTAAAAACTATTTTAAAAAAAATGAAAAGAGAAAGAAAGCAGAGTCCAAGATAAAGACTCCCCATCCTCACGAAATTTACTGAATAGCTTACCATGGAAGACACACATAATTAAGATGTGATGAGCTACATGAAAGAGGAAATACACTGTAGTATTTGAGCATATAATAGAACCCAACCTGGCACCAGAGGAAGTACTATTGCAAAGTGAGACCAGAGAAGGCTGAGGAGTTAACCAAAGGGGTCCACACAGACTACGGCGTGTGCAAGGATTCAGAGAAAGCAGAGGTCAGAGACGCAAGACTTTCTGAAAAGGAAAAGTTACTCTAGACTCTAGTGCAGTGTGCTAGGGAGAGGAGCCAAAGATAAAGCTACATAGATAAGGGAGAGGGAGTCCAAACAGCCTTGTAGTTCATGTTCAGGAGTCTGACATTTATCTCAAGAGCAGAGTGAAGCCATTGAGAGATTTTAAGCAGGGGACCAAGATGAGATTGGAACTTTTAGCGAACCACTTCTGCCACCACACCAAGCATGTATTGGAGGAAAGCGAAATTCAGGCAGAAAGGTTGTTATGAGTAAGAGAAGTCAGGGAAATTGGTTTGGCGAGGACAGTGACACTGAGGGTGGTTAGAAGTGGACAGATTTTTGTAGTGTATTAGGAAGTAGAATTGGCATCATGAGAAATTAAAAAAAAAAGGACTGAAGGATGACTCCCGGGGTGCTGACCCGGGCAACTGGTTAGACAGTGCTATTTACATTGAAAAAACCTGGAGAAGCAGGTTAGAGGAAGCGGAGAAGTTCAGTTCCCAAGAGCAGACATCTAGGTGGAGACGTCAGAGGCAGCTGGCTATTCTGGTCTCGATCGATATCAGGGGAGCCATCTGGGCTGAGGCTCTAGGGTGATGAGAGAGGGCCTTTGGAAACTTAGGTAGAGTTAGATGATAAGAGGCCTACAACAGAATCCCGATAAGCACCCCAACATTTAAGAACTAAGAATTATTTTATGAAAGAGGCACCTGCAAACTAGAAAAAAGCAAACAGAGAAGAAGGAAAATCAAGTCTTACATTCCCAGAAAATCACGGAAAGACCACTATAAAAAGAGGGGTCCCGGGCAACAAAAGGTAACAAGAAGCCAAACATTTTTAAATGTCCACCGGATTCTGTGATATTTAGGCCACTGGTGATCCCAGTGAGAGCAATTTCAATAGCGTGGTAAGGTAAACCAGATTACAACAGAAGGAAGACAGGATGGATGTAAATATAAGTAACAGAATAATTAAATGTATTTCTTGATAATGTACTTTTTAAATTAAATTAAAATAACACACGTTCACTAAATGCCAGTTTATACGTGTGGTACTTCCTGCGTGCCATGGTAACGGCAGTGTCATAATTCTTTGTTACCAACCTAACACTGAATGTTGAGATTTGGACTGGCTCGTGTTTTGTCATTGGAGGTTACCACTTTAAAAGGCTTTCTCCATGCTGGTGTTTGTGTGATCTTACAGACTTTCTGAAGAGTACTTGGGCATGGATTGTTTTAAGGTAAACACATCCAGGTGCTCACATTCCAAATATATTGTTCTAAAGCTGATCGATCTTCCTGAGAAGAGTACTTAACGGTGGCACCATGTTGGATCGCCTCTCCTGTATTCCCTTGTACGATCTCCCTGCCCCGACTTAGCCAAAAAGGCCTACCTTTTCCCTTCCTGAATCCTCCTTCGTGCACCGCCCAGGGTATAAAAATCTCCAGGCAGGACCAGCATTTAAGTTTGCTATTGTTTCCCTATCTTATACATATTTTTGGTATGGCACTCAAAGAACTAAGCGATGTTGCTACTGCAAAATCCCTTCAAGTCTCATCTATTTCTTTATGACATCAGCATTTGTCAAGCTTATAACTATTTCAAAAACTTGGAATCAAATTTATAATGAGCCCTATCAAATCCTAGTTAAGTATATTCATCTATAGATACATAAGCTAATCAGGGAAGAGGGGGAAAACCACCTAGCCACATCATTAAGAAAGGTATTTCCAAGAGAAATTTTTAAGTTTAATTTTTCAAACATATTCATATCGTTTTGATCAACTGCACACTTATAACAACACAATCCAGAGGAAAAATCTTAACACTTAAAGCCTAACGATTACCTGAAGGAAATACTGATAAGATTAATATGGTAAGGCCTAGAGAACTACTAAGAAGACCACTATAAAACTCAAAAAACAGAAAGTGAAGAAATCATTAAAGGAATTAAAATGGGAATTAAAAGGAATTTAAAAGGAATAAGGAGGGGCACCTAGATGGCTCAGTCGGTTAGGCATCTGACTTCAGCTCAGGTCATGTTGTTCCGATTCGTGAGTTAGAGCCCCACACTGGGCTCTGTGCTGACAGCTAAGAGCCTGGAGCCTGCTTCAGATTCTGCATCTCCCTCTCTCTCTCTGGCCCTCCTCCTCGCACGGTCTGTCTCTGTCTCTCTGTCTCTGTCTCTCTCTCTCTCCCTCTCAAAAATAAATATTTAAAAAACAGGAATAAGGAAATATTTACTTAATGCAAAAGAAAGCTTGATAGCAAGTTTTAAAATATGATCTCTTTCAGTTTAGTTACATGTTTTTACTGTAGAGAAATTACAGCATGATCAATAAAAGACTGAAGCATAGGGGCGCCTGGGTGGCGCAGTCGGTTAAGCGTCCGACTTCAGCCAGGTCACGATCTTGTGGTCCGTGAGTTCGAGCCCCACGTCGGGCTCTGGGCTGATGGCTCAGAGCCTGGAGCCTGTTTCCGATTCTGTGTCTCCCTCTCTCTCTGCCCCTCCCCCGTTCATGCTCTGTCTCTCTCTGTCCCAAAAATAAATAAACGTTGAAAAAAAAATTTTTTTAAAAAAAAGACTGAAGCATAAAATACATAAGTTATGATAAAATTTTGCAGAAGATGAACATAAGAGTTCAATGGGAAAAAATACAATGTTAAATTTCCAACTATTAATGAAGAGCTTGTTCAACCATTTTCAAATGCATAATGGTAGATATTTAGATCCTACTGGGTGAAAAAATATATTTTTTATATCAATATTTACAACACAGGATTACTCTCTACAACTATTTAAGCTGTTAAGAAAACGAAAGGCCAAGGTGGCGTCACTCGCCCACCAGGACAGCAAATCAAGACTTAATTGCAGTTTCAACCTCTCCAAGAGTGAAATTTTGAGCCAATCCATCTGGATTTTCTGGTTGGCACCAAGGAGGTACTCCTCTCCCCTAGAGGAAGATGAGGTAATCCACGTAAGACTCTCCCTTCTTCTCCCCTAAGGAAAGAAGTTCTGGCCTCAAACAATCTTTTCTTTTGCTAATAACTTCTTGCCCCAACCTCCTCCCTCCTTCCTATAAAAACCTTACCTTTTGCACAACTTTGGAGCTCCGCATACAAGCTAGGTGTGGTGCTGACTGATTCACGTATTGATTAAAAAAGCCAATTAGATTTTCAAATGTTCTTGGGTGAATTGCTTTTTTGTTTTAATCAAAATTTATAATGAAAACCTTTTAAGTCAATTTTACTTTAATATTTATTTTGAGAGCGCGCGCGCACACACACACACACACACACACACACACACGGAGTGGAGAGAGAGAATCCGTGCTGTCAAAACAGAGCCCGACATGGGGTTCGACCTCAGGACCATGAGATCATGACCTAAGCCAAAAATCAAAAGTCAGACGCATAACCGTTAAGTCAATTTTAATTTTTTTTTAATGTTTACTTATTTTAGAGAGGGACAGAGTGCAAGCGGGGGAGGGGAGGGAGGGAGACACAGAATCCAAAGCAGGCTCCAGGCTCAAAGCTGTCAGCACAGAGCCCGATGCAGGGCTTGAACTCTCGGGCCATGGGATCGTGACCTGAGCCGACGTCAGATGATTAACCGATAAGCCACCCAGGGGACTCAAACTGTCAGGTCAGTTTTAAAATGCATAAGGAATATGGTAAATTTTCAAAAATTTTAAGAGAAAATTGGGCAAATGTTTGAAGGACACTCCTTTAAAAGAGCATGTGTTCTGGTCCTAGCTCAATCACTTACTAGTTGGGTGGTCTTGGACAAGTTCTTGAATCTCAATTTCCTCATCCATAAAATGGGATAGTATCTATTTCATACACTTATTGTGAGCATAAATGAGGTAATAACATGGAAAGCTACCAACACAGTTCCTGATACCAAGTACACACCTTATAAATGTTGACTATTGTTCTTTATCTTCCACAGTGCCTACCTAGCACAATGATGAGCACTCTTAGGGATTCCAAGGTGTTTGACAGTATGCAGACAGAAAAACATCAAGTTATGTTTTTCTTTAATACCATAAGACTAACTAGGAAATATATCCTTATTAGTTTAAACCAAGACATCAGAACTCAAAGAGATAAAATAAAGCATAAAAATTAGCAAGACCCAACTTGGACCAATTAACACTTGATTAGCACTTATTACATACAGGATACCGCACTATACTACCTCATACCCACGTTATTGCATTAACTCATCACAATAGCCCTCTGAACTAGGTATTTTTGTGCCCGTTTTCCAGATATGGCAACTGAGATCAGAAAAGTTAACTTTCAAAAGCTCTTCAATTAATCATTCCAGAAACTATAAAAAAGAAATACAAAATTTTCCATTGTGATAATACGTAAGAGGCAAATCAAAACGATGTAGTAACATCAGTAAGTCTCAAAAACACAGCACATGGGCTTAGGAGCTGGCTTATACAACAAACTTTCTATGATAGAAAACTTCTCAATCTCTTTGTACCAGTTTTTCAAATTTCAGTCAAGGACAATAGGTGTCAGACTCCGGAAGGATGCTTCCTAAAAATGCAGATTCTTGGGTTTTTAGAACAAGAATCTAAAGGCAAGGGGCCACAAGTCTGCATGTTACCAAAGTTCCCAGGGGAACCCAGTGCTGCTAGTGTTTTTAGAAGCTCTGCTTTCTTGAATCTTTTGAACCAGTATGATGTACAAAAAGCATACAGGAGTTGGAAAGACTTAGGTTTAAAATCTCGCCGCACTGCTAATCGTAAACCTGAGTAAGTTACTTAACCTCATGGTAAAATGGAAATTGGCTGCACCCAACTTAGAGCAAGAAAACCTACATAAAAGCACCCACTACAGTATACAGAGATGGAAGGTGCTTAATAAACGGTCGCTATTATCTTCAGAAGCAGAATAAAATCCCCCACCTTGACTCCCTATGCCCTCTAGTCATCCTCTCTGGGTAGCCAAGGCAGCCATGTCCTCACCACCAACTACTACCTGCCTTCTAACCCTCAGCTCCTGTGACACCGCTCTTAACTCTGCCATAAAGAACTGCCAACAACAATGAACAATACGCAGTCCTCCCCTCCCCTTGAGTTCTCAGCTCTAACTCCTATGGCCACTTCCCTTTTTGGGATTCTAACTTTACTTCGCTTCTTTACCACTCTTCATGCTTCCTCTCACTCTTCTCTCCAGCCCTTCACCACTCAATGTCGGTATTCGCCTAAGTTTCATCTTCAGCCTTTTTGGTTTCTCAGTCTAATCTACAGACTAACCACGCACCTTGTGTGCTTTCTGTTTTAGTCACTACTGATACTCTGATAACGTCCAAATCTTTGGCCCCGGCTCTTCCTCAGCTCCATACTATCCATATTGTGAAAAGAAATAAAAGGAAAACTCGTTTAAAATGGAGCCGGGAGGCCAGCAGGGAGAGTTCTCAAGTCCCTACTGCTGGTGGTCAGCTGCAGACCCAACAAGAAGAGACCTACCTTCCAGGTCCATTCTGCCTGAGCTACTAAGTCCTGTCCCAACAGGAGGTAGGAAATTTTCCTCCTTTCCCCGCCCCCACAACGCCCAGCCAGGAAGAGACTTCACAGCTCAGCCAAAGAAGGGCCACTCCACCTTGAACTTCCAGTTTACTCCAATGGACTTCTGGTTTATAAAGGCCCTCCCAACTTCCCTCTTTCCTCTGTAAAACAGCTTACTCCTCCTTTGTTCTCCAGACTTGCCTAGGGTTTTAATGTAGCTTACTTGTCCTAGATTGCAATTCTCTGCTATAAAAAAAAAACAAAAACAGAAACAATTTTTGTTGGTAAAGGAACTGGCAGTTTTATTTTTAAGGTTAACAATACACAGCTCCCACCGCCTGCTGAGCATCTCTGTCTGGATGCTCCAAAGTTCCCTTAAAATCAGTGTTAAAACTTATTTTCCCCCCAATTTCAATTTTATTTCCTCTCCCATTTGCTCCTCACCCCTACAGGGACAGGGTGGGAAGGAGGAACACAACCTTCTCTACTATTTCCTATTAAACCAATAAACTAGTGCAGGAAGCGATGGTCATTCAAGATTCATGCCTCTACTCATGTTTTTCATATATTCATAACAATTCTAAGAGAAAAATTTAGAATCTGTGACTCTAAAGAGGCCCATCATATAAGACCAAAAAAAGTTCAGAATGGCTTATTTCATGGGTTATTTCCATAATTAAAAGTTTGAAATTTGCATACCATATTGTTATCTCTGGGAGAGATGAGATTAAGGGCTGTTCATACTTAATATATTTTACATACATATGTATATTTCATCTTTATTTCTTTCCCATTTGAATTTTTCACAATTAGCATGTAAGCTATATAATAAAAGTAAACAACTTAAAATATACCAAAATGTTTTAAACTGTATACAGGCAATGACAGCCTCTGTAACATGGGCATCTGTCAACATTAGACAACTATCTAGGAAATGGATTTTGATAGAATTCTCTTCCCAATAAACACCAAGTTTTCATTTGTCTTGATTTTGTTTTAAATAGAACAGGAAGTTTTATTACGGCACTGAAGAATGGTATTAAAAGAAATCTGGTTAAGGAAATAGTGCTAGAGAGAGTAAACAGTTCAAGAATTTAAACAATGCCACTAAGGTACAAAATAATATCCCTAAAAATAAGATGTTTTAAATAGATCACACTTCTACAGTCTTAGATGCACTTGGGCAAAATCCTCTATATCTAATATCATGAGGTACTTAGAAATTCACTCATTCTATGCAACTCCAAGGTCTACTACAGTATACAACTAGGACAAAATTCTTTGATAACGGAATCAGTTTGGCCAGGTAGGCTATCTACTCAGGCAATATTTTCCTCATTAGCCCATAGAAGTATATCCTTGAGACTGAATTCTTAACCTAAAAGCAGAGACCTGAAGTGCTAAGCAAGTGTCTTATAGAATACCTTAGAGTCTCTCTTATCTTAAAGGCCATTTAGCTTTTAGTTATCAATGAGTTTCATGCATATAGATAAAGGGAAGGTAACACTGGTCTACTGGACCATCTGGCAAAGAATTAGTAACCAATATTGCTTGAACTGAAGATTAATTTTATTCTTTATACCAGTATAAGTAGGAAAGCAAAAGAAAGATTATTAGGTTGAAATTCAAAGGCTTCAAAGTCTTAATGTCTACCCTCCAGGACATACTGAACTTCCGTGAGGAAAGGGTCTTTATCTAGTTCACTGCTCCTCCCCCAGCTCCCCATAGTGGCACATGCTAAGAAGTCCAGAAGTATAACAAACCAACTGATGAAAACACTTTAATTAAAAAAAATACGGGGTGCCTGGGTGGCTCAGTTGGTTAACCATCGTCCGACTTTGGCTCAGGTCATGATCTCACAGTCTGTGAGTTCGAGCCCAGCATCGGGCTCTGTGCTGACAGTCAGAGCCTGGAGCCTGCTTGAGATTCTGTGTCTCCCTCTCTCTCTGCCCCTCCCCTGCTCATACTCTCTCTCCCTCTCTCTCTCTCTCCCTATTAAAAAAAATTATACATATATGTGTATATATATATGTATACATAAATAAATAAATAAATAAATAAATAAATAAATAAGGCAGGCACCTGGGTGGATCAGTCAGTTGGGTGTCTGACTCTTGATTTCGGTTCAGGTCATAATCTCCCGGTTTGTGGGATCAAGCCCCAAGCCAGAACCTGCTTGGGATTCTTTCTGCCCCTCTCCCACCCAAGTACTCTCTCAAAATAAACAAACATTAAAAAAAAAAAGAAGAAGAAAGTCAGGGTTTTTTTATTTTTAATGTTTATTTTTGAGAGACAGGGTGAGAGTGGGGGAGGGGCAGAGTGAGGGAGACACAGAATCGGAAGCAGGCTCCAGGCTAGAAGCTGTCAGCACAGAGCCCGACACGGGGCTCAAACTCACGAACCATGAGATTATGACCTGAGCCAAAGTCGGACGCTCAACCAACTGAGCCACCCAGGTGCCCCAATAAAGTCAGTCTTAAAGAGTTGGAAAAGAATGAGTCATCAAATCCCAACCTCCTCCCCAAGTAGAATTTCCTTCTTTCAACATTTTACATTTCCAAACACCTCCTTGGGGAACTCATGAACTTAGGAGCACATTACAGTTGTGGAATAGATCCAAACCCCCTGCTTCTATTTCTCCCTCCCACTTCAAGCCCTTCTAAGGTCATGATCTCCCAAGTGGGGTGTACGAATACCAGAGAATGTAAGAGTTGATCTATAGGTATGTTAGAAGAAAATTAGGCATTCCATTTGCAATTTCTCACAGTTTTAGATTTAAAAGTTGTACCACTACTTAATACACAAATGGGCACTGGCACGCTCACTCAGGCCAGGCATCCAAATGGCACAAAGGGAAGAACAGTAGTCCCACAATGGGGAAAAGCCAAGAGTGGCGCCCTCACCTGGATATTCATTCCATGTCAGCATCCTGAAATTTATTTGGGCATACGTTCTACATAATAAAAACAGACCTAAACACAGAATCCTTTTAAAGAGAATATGACAATTACTTTCTGATTTCCTGGCAGTTTTCTTCTACAGAAAGGGTTCCAAATAGACTAATCATTTACGAGATGACCCATGGCTATCAGCAGTATATGCTACCTAGCAGGTATATTCCAAAAAACAAAACACGTTTTATATTTGCAAAGTAAAGACATTACTTTTTTTTTTAGAGACTTTAGTTTTAAGTAATCTCTACACCCAACGTGGGGCTCAGAGTCACAACCACTCGATCAAGAGTCACATGCTCCTCTGACTGAGCTAGCCAGGTGCCCCGAGGTATCGCTTTAATAATGAGAAAATAACTGATCTTGGGAACATGAGTTCGAGCTCCGCATTGAGCTCCGTGCTGGGTGTGGAGTCTACTTAAATAAAAAAAATTTTTAGGGGCACCTGGGTGGCTCAGTCAGTTAAGTGTCCGGTTTTGGCTCAGGTCATGATCTCGCAGTTCATGGGTTCGAGCCCTGCATCAGGCTCTGTGCTGACAGCTCAGAGCCTGGAGCCTGCTTCGGATTCTGTGTGTCTCTCTCTCTCTCTGCCCCATCCCCGCTCATTCTCTGTCTCTCAAAGGTGAATAAACGTTAAAAAAAAAAAAAAAAAAAAAAAAAAAACCAAATTTTTAAAATAAACAAAATAGGTTAAAAAAAATTTTTTTAATATTTCTTTATGAGAGAAAGAGAAATGGAACGTGAGCAGGGGAGGGGCAGAGAGCGAGGGAGATACAGAATCCAAAGCAGGCTCCAGGCTCCGAGCTGTCAGCACAGAGCCCCACGCAGGGCTCGAATTCATGAACCGTGAGATTAAGGCCTGAGCTGAAGTCAGATGCTTAACCCACTGAGCACCCCCCCCAGGCGCCCCAATAAAATAGCTTTTAAAGTTAATTTATATATGTGTATATATATGTGCATATATGTGTATGTACATATATATAAATGCAACAACTTCAATTAACTATCAAGAAAAACTGAGATCAAGGAAGAAAGGAATGTCACAGCCCACTGCAACACAACCCTGTGCATAATTGATGGCAGAGAATTAAAACATTACTAATGTCACTAATGACATTCTTTCATTTGAACCTATAAATCTTCATGAGGCATCTTTTATTTTTTCAGAGACAAAGTGATTAAAATCAAAAGCCAAAAGCAACTGAATTTGGAATCAGAACTTTGAAGAGTTATTATCTAAGTGTCACATCAAAATTTATCCTAGTTCATACACAGCACACTCTAATAAATAAATCGACAACATCGCATGTTTACTGGATGCTTCGACAAATTCTTCCCCTTCAAGGAACAGAACCATAATCTTCAGATCAAGTCTAGCCATAAATCATTTTGTCAACAATCCTGAAGTCAAACTGTAAATTCAAATACCACCACCTCTGACTTCCCATGAAGATTAAAACTACACTAATAAAGTGCCTAGCACAGTGTCTGAAATAAACAGATGCTCAATAAACATTAACGGCTCTTTCCCTGGCTTGAAGCCATGTGATTAGTGAAGAAATAGGGGCTTAAGATTTAGGTTTGAATTCTCATGGTACCACTTGCTAGCTGTGTAACTTGGGCATATTATTTAACTCCAACTTTAAAATGGAAATAATAATACCCATCTTATAAGATCAATGTGAAAACTCATTAAAGAATAATTCATACAGTTAGTTATTCAACCCACAAAAGACAATTAATAAATATCCAATCCAGGGCACCTGGGTGGCTCAGTCAGTTAAGAGTCTGACTTAGGCTCAGGTCATGATCTCACTGTTTGTGAGTTCGAGCCCCACGTGGGGCTCCTGTGCTGACAGCACAGAGTCTGAAGCCTGCTTCATATTCTGTGTCTCCATCTGTCTCTGCCCCTCCCCCACTTGTGCTTGCACTCTCTCTCTCCCTCTTGCTCAAAACTAAATATTTAAAAGAATTTTAATAAAATAAATAAGTGTCCAATACTCCTCCTTTAAGATAGCTTACTCATATCTATACCGAAAGTATAGATTCATGGGTCACCAAACTTAAAAATATCCATCACAATCCCTACCTTCTGCTAAGAATTACAGCAATATTGTACCCTGACACAGTGCATAGCATGGAATGTATACTCCGTTAATGTTTACTAAATTCAGGTGAATGACCATGTCCACGGGCACTTAGCTAACGGGCAGCCTGGGCTAGCCTGATCTAGCCAGGTGTGGGGCTGGGTCTACTGAAACCAGGGCTCTTTCCACTACCATTTGAACTCTCCCTAGTTAAGTCATCTACTCACCGAAAAAAATTACATGTGTATCCATACTAGTACAAATTAATTGAAGGGTCATAATAAGGTGTTACCCGTAATTTGAATTTTTCAGGTTTCTGTGGCTAAAGAAGTCATTACTCTATTAAAATACTTTTATATAAAAGGGAAAAAAACCATTTGTTGTTATTGTTGTTTTTACACAGCTTCTATGGGGGGGGGGGGTTCCTTTTGTTTTGCACAACTACCACCGGAAAGTCACCTATGTTCCTTTCTCCTAAATGTCACCTGCGTAGGATTCAAATGCTAGCAGCAAACTGTAGCGCAGCAAGTAAACGGCTGGGGGAAGGGGAAAAGCCGTCCCATTCGTGTTCGACTCCGGACTGAATACAGTGTAAGCAGACTACCATGCCCTGAACATACAAATGCAGGCACATCTGCACGTGGGGAGTTTAAGCATACGTGAAGCACCTGTAAGACACACGGAGTCAACTCACAGCCTCGGGATGACAAGCCGACAACAGGTTTTCTAAAGGGTCTGAAACTCGCAGCTTCAGCGCTCTCGCAACACTTGTTTGCGATCTGTCACGTGAAGCAAATAGGCGTAATTCAACGGCACCACCCGGGCCACACAACCACTCGCAGGGTGGCCCTGTAGACGTACCATCAGGCAAAAAAAAAACCCAGGCAAACCGGCAAGAGGCCTTCGCCTAACTTGCCTTCCAGAGAGCAAACGCCGTACCGACAGACCGCGGGGTTCAAACAGCCCACCCAGGATAAATAAAGGAATACGAATTGTGACATCCCCAAAGGTCCTCCCTCATCCTTCAGCTTTCCAGAGTGTCATCCCATGAAACAGGATTTGTTTGCCACAGAACCCCGCGACCCCTGCTACGCCAGGGACAGCGCGGGTCGCCTCCTTCCAGGGA
The DNA here is from genome assembly GCF_022837055.1 of Prionailurus viverrinus. Taxonomy (NCBI): domain Eukaryota; kingdom Metazoa; phylum Chordata; class Mammalia; order Carnivora; family Felidae; genus Prionailurus; species Prionailurus viverrinus. Next base: position 134,679,705 of record NC_062566.1, read on the forward strand.
CCCGTTGCGGCCAGCGTCAAAGACCCCAAAACCACTGACGCAACTGCTTCCCTCAGTGGAGACTCCATCACGTCTGTTAAGTTTCAGAAACACGTGATTTGGGGACGCAAACTTGCTAGAAACGGGCTAAACACTTGAACACGTTTCTGTGAGCCCCTGGCACACTCCACTTGGATCCCAACCATTCCCAAGGAGGGGCTGCCCGTCACCAATCCTGGGTGACACGCGTTCAAACCGCCCCAAGGAGGGCAGCGAGACCCTCCGGGCCGGCCGCCGGCGGCTCTTACCCATTTGTCCAAAGGGACTTGGGCGAGGGACCCGGTGCCCTGGTACAGGTCCAGGCTGAGCTGCTCCAGGCTCAGCTTCTCCTGCAGGAAGTGGCCCAGGTACCTCTGCAGGAGGTACCGACAGGCCCTCTTCTTGATGGACTCCGAAAACGGCCAAGGCATGACGAGGGCTGGCCGCGGGGCCCGCGGGGACTGCAGGCGGCGGCTCCGGCCCTGGGGCCCAGGCTCCGGCTCCAGGCCGCGGCGGCGGCGCCTCGGGTCCCGGCCGGCGTCCCCGGTCCGCGGCGGGGCCTAAGCCCGGGACGGCCCCTCCATGCCCGCTCGGCGCCGGGCGTCCCTCAGGGCGACCCCATCGCCGGCGCCGCGTCGCTCGCGCTAGGCCCGGCAGGGACCAGGCGCGGGGAAGCCCCCGTCGCCCCGGGCCCGGGACACCTCCGGGAGGATCCTACTCGGCACAGAGAGGGGATGCAAGAGAACACGCGGGGAGGCGGCAGGGCCCGAGGCAGGTACTTAGGCACCCTCCTCCACCGCCGCCGCCGCCGCCGCGCGTCGAATTTGTTGTCATCCGCGGGGCGCGCTCCCGGCTCTGGGGCGCTCCCGGCTCTGGGACGCTCCCGGCGCGTTCGCGAGACCCACGCTCGCTGCGCGCCGCCGGTCGCTGGCGGAAGTGACGCCACACTAGGGCTAAGGAGGCGGGGAGAAGGGCCCTGAAGGGAGCGGTTCCGGCTCCGAGGGGGCGGGGCGAGGGCGGGAGGCGGGACGGCGCCGCGGGGGCGCTCCAGAAGCCCCGGGAGGGAGGAAGAGGAGGACGCCGGGCGCGCGCAGGTGAGCTGTCGCGGGGCCGGATGCGGACGGGCGGCCGCCGAGAGGGGCTCGGGGCCGCCCTGGGGCCCTGCGAGCGGGACGCAGCGGGCCGGGCCGTGGGGGGCGACGGCGGAAGGGGCCCGGTGGCCGCGTTGACAGGGGTCTGAGGGTGCGTTTGGCCTGGGCCGTGCGGTCACCCGGGACCCCGACCCCGGAAACGGGCGCTCCGAGCTCCGCGGGCCCCACGCGAAGGGCTGCAGCACCTCCACGTCCTTCCCGCCCCCGGTATGGACCGGTGCCCATTGTCAGCAAGTTATGCGTCCCCCGCCTCTTTCAGGTATTGTTTCCCAAGCTTCGTCCTCGGTACTGTTTGGCTTAGCGGCTGGCAGTTTCCAGAGCGCTGCCTTCGTGCGGGGTGTGCTGCACCGGCGACCGGGAAACTTGAGTTTGGGAGGCATCTGTGGGCAGAACTGCTTTCTCTGACCGATGCCAGAGCCTCCGGACCCCGCCGAAACCTGGGCGAAGTACTTGTGCTGCTCTGGGAATCTGCGCAATCGTATTTCTGCCTTCATTTGGGGGGAAACTCCTGCAGAGGCCGAGCCGGCCGTTAACTTGGTCAACCCCCCCCCCCCCCCCCCCCCCCGCGAAAGGGCTGCGTGCGGGTGTTCGGTGTCCTGGAGGCCAGATGCCCGGGGTTAGGATCCAGACTAGCCGAGCTTGAAATTGGGGGCGAACCTAAACAGAGCCGCGATACACAACGGTTTCATTAGGGATAGCGAATGAAGACAACCGGTTTAAAGAGATTTCACTGATGTGTGGGTAACTTACACAAATGCCTTAGAAACACCGAGACAGCCCGGAAGTGTTGACAGATGAGAAAGCGGAAAAACCCCTTTCCACAACCACCTTTTCATTTGAGAACCAGAGTGTTCTCTGGTATACGTAGTTGCTTGGATTGTTGGTTCCCCTCCTTCTTTGTAGACTTGTCCCAAGCATCCTCAGTAACTTCATTCCCCTTGCTCTTCATTCACTCAAAAACATTCGTTAGGGGTCCATTAAATCTAGGTCTCCGCAGTTGGTGATGTGGAGAAGGTAGAAAAGAATCCAAGGAGTTTGTGTTCTATAGTGAAAGGGCCATTACTGTCTTCAGTGAGTATTGATTTATTGAGTGCTATGTGCCAGGGACTGTTCTCGGTGCTGGGGATACAGCAGTGAACGGATTAAGTGTCTGACCTCATGGAGCTTCACATTTCACTGAAAGGAAGGGAAACAGTAATTAAATAGTATATCATATGCCCTGTGCTGGTAAGTGCTGTAGAAAAAACATAAAGCGATATAATGAAGAAGGAAGAGATTTGCCACTTTTACGTAGAGGGGTGAGAAAAGGCCTGTCTTATTTAATAAGATGGTGGGTTTTTTTTTTTAATATTTTCTTTTTAATTTATTTTTGAAAGCAAGAGATCATGAGCGGGGGAAAGGCGGAGAGAGGGAGGAAGACAGAATACAAAACAGGCTGCAGGCTCCTAGCTGTCAGCACAGAGCCCGGGGGGGGGGGGGGGGGGGTTGAACTCACAGAACGCGAAACCATGACCTGAGCCACCCAGGTACCCCAATAAGGTGATGTTTTAAAAGAGACAGAGAAAACTGGGAAGTAAGGCATGGGAATACCTGGAAGAGTTGTTTCCCGGGGCAGGGGAACAGCAGGTGCAGACCCTATGGCAAGGGCATGCTTGGTGAGTTCAGAGAACATCAGCGGCGAATGAAGGGGAGTTGAAGCTGGGGGCTAGAGAGTAGGCAGTCTTACAGAGCCCCGTAAGGACTTTGGCCTTTTACTCGGGGTGGGTGAATGGGTTAGAGAAGAGGAATGACATAATCTGGCCTAATTTCCCACAGGGTCATGCTAACTGCGTTCTGGAGGTGGGAGGACCGAAGGAGAAAAAGCCAGACCAGTTAGAGAGAGGTATTGCAGTAGTCCAAGCAACAGAAGGCAGTAGCTTGGACTAGAGTAGTAGTGGTAAAGGTAGTAAGTAGCAGTTAGTTTCTGGGTGTATTTTGAAGATGATAAGTAAGATGTGTGTACGAATGATGATTATGTTTGCCATAAAAAGAGTATAAACAAAGTGATGAAAAAGTGAGATCTCATCTGGCTGGCAATCAGAATAGGCCTTGGAAGATTTGAACTGGACTTTTGACGAATGGATACCGTTGACTTCTTTCAAGTCCGAGTGACATGTGACTTCTTTTGGAATACAGAATTGCATTCAGGCTGTCCGTGAAACACCTGAAATTTCCATCAGTAAAGAAAAATAAAAATCGGAAGATTTTACAACTTACATGCTCCCTTTGAGTGTTAAGGGTGTTGCCTTGTGCATGCTATGTTTTCTAGGAGAAATTCAGCATAAGTGTTAAGGCTTAGGACATAGCATTATTACACCTTTAGCTCAAATAGGGTATGAACTCACCGTAAATCCCAGTGCTATTTTCGTGTTTTCATCATCGCAAAATGTTAACACCTAGTGCTAATTAAATGAGGAAAGTGAAGAAACACCGTCAACTGAACACTGTCAACTTTTTAAGAATTCTGTAAAAGGCTTTGAAGTGACGGGTTAGAAGCTGTATACCAGAGCTACGTACATCCTTCAAAGAAATCCGTGTTAATGTGTGAAGCAAAAGGAAAGCGGATGAAATGCTCTTGGCCTTTTGAGACTTGCACTTGAGGTAGGATTATTGGCCGTAGGGCTCCCACATCGCATGGTCCTGGGAGTTGTACAAGACAGCAACGGCCACGGCACTTTACATGGTGTGAAGAGGACCAAACTCAGAGTTAAGTGGCTTGAGCTTCAGGGTCAGGTCTTTAGCTATCTTTTTAATATATAATAATTGACAGTATTTCCTGAGCTTAGCACCATGCTAAGCACTTTCCATAAACTCACTCATTTAGTACTTGTGGTATCCCTCTAGGTAGGGGCTGTGGTTAGCTCTGTTTAGACAGGAAGGACTGTGTGACTAGAGAGATTCAAGTATCTTGCCCCAAGTCTGAGAGTAAGTGGCAGAGCTCAGATTGCTGCCCTTTTCAAGACCCTTTAACCACTGCACCGTACTGGCCACTTCTTGTCCATGTTGAGAGGATTTGCCAGGCTGAAAATCAAATAAAAGTAATCATGATTAAGATACTGCATTCCAGCCCTCTGTGGACTTTTGCAATGTCAAACACTCAAAGTGAAAATATGAACTCTATATACTGTTCTTGAAATCATGCCGCCTCTATTCTTTTATGCCGTATGTATGCACTGTGTTTTGTCATCAAGGACAAATCCACAGTCTTTTTTCAGCTCTTTGATGCTGTAAATTTGTGTTGAAACGCAGCAAAGCCTACTAAATTAAGTAGAGAATGAACAACTTAGTGATAAATACCTTGGTAACGAGTTCATAAATCCTCCAAAACACTAACATAGCACAAAGATTACACCAACGGACGAAGTAAGAGCTTGTTCCTAAATAATTGATGTATGATGTTATAAGGAATGATTTTGGAAACTTTATACAAGGTGACACAATCTACCAGAATAACTGATAGCACCAGTAAGGTATTCCAATTTTTTGAAGGTGCTGGTGATGGAATATTGCTCAGAACCTGGTAGAGAGCCAATTCAGAGTTGAAATGGAAAGCAGAGAGGTTTTCTATTTTATATCTCTTTGGATATTGATTTCTCTTATGTTGCTTATACTGTACTTTATATTAAGTGTAGACCAAATCTTCTGCATAACCTAGAGGATTACATGGAAACAAACTAATGCTGGGAGGATTTTTATTTTAAGCGTTTGGTATTTGAGACTTTTCTTAGAATTTCATTTGTAATTTCTGGTTTTGAAGGAAAGGTTTATGGGGGTATAGTGCTGATGCTTATTTACAGTTTTTTTTTTTAATATGAACTTTATTGTCCAGTTGGTTTCCATACAACACCCAGTGCTCATCCCAACAGGTGTCCTCCTCAATGCCCATCACCCACCTCCCCTCCCTCCCACCCCCCATCAACCCTGTTTGTTCTCAGTTTTTTTTTTTTTTAAGTTTTTTTTAATGTTTATTTGTTTTTCAGAGAGAGAGACAGAGACAGAGACAGAGTATGAGCAGGGGAAGGGCAGAGAGAGAGTGAGACAGAATCTGAAGCAGGCTCCAGGCTCTGAGCTGTCATCACAGAGCCTGACATGGGGCTCGAACTCACAAGCCGTGAGATCATGCCCTGAGCCAAAGTTGGAGACTTAATGGACTGAGCCACCCACGCGCCCCTGTTCTCAGTTTTTAAGAGTCTCTTATATTTTGGCTCCCTCCCTCTCTAACCTCTTTTTTTTTTTTCTTCTTCCCCTCCCTCATGGTCTTCTGTTAAGTTTCTCAGGATCCACATAAGAGTGAAAACATATGGTATCTGTCTTTCTCTGTAGGACTTATTTCACTCAGCATTACACTCTCCAGTTCCATCCACGTTGCTACAAAAGGCCAGATTTCATTCTTTCTCATTGCCACGTAGTATTCCATTGTGTATATAAACCACAATTTCTTTTTCTATTCATCAGTTGATGGACACTTAGGCTCTTTCCATAATTTGGCTATTGTTGAAAGTGCTGCTATAAACATTGGGGTACAAGTGCCCCTATGCATCAGCACTCCTGCCTGTATCCCTCGGGTAAATTCCTAGCAGTGCTATTGCTGGGTCATAGGGTAGATCTATTTTATAATTTTTTGAAGAACTTCCACACGGTTTTCCAGAGCAGCTGCACCAGTCTGCATTCCCACCACCAGTGCAAGAGGGTTCCCGTTTCTCCGCATCCTCGCCAGCATCTATAGTCTCCTGATTTGTTCATTTTAGCCACTCTGACTGGCGTGAGGTGGTATCTCAGTGTGGTTTTGGTTTGTATTTCCCTGATGAGGAGCAACGTTGAGCATCTTTTCATGTGCCTGTTGGCCATCCAGATGTCTTCTTTAGAGAAGTGTCTATTCATGTTTTCTGCCCATTTCTTCATTGGATTATTTGTTTTCAATGTTCAGTGTTCAGTGTTTTCAATGTTTCAGTGTTCTTCACTGGATTATTTGTGGAGTTTCGTGAGCTCTTTATAGATTTTGGATACTAGTCCTTTGTCCAATATGTCATTTGCAAATATCTTTTCCCATTCTGTTGGCTGCCTTTTAGTTTTGTTGATTGTTTCTTTTGCAGTGCAGAAGCTTTTTATCTTCATGAGGTCCCAATAGTTCATTTTTGCTTTTAATTCCCTTGCCTTTGGAGACATGTCAAGTAAGAAATTGCTGCGGCTGAGGTCAGAGAGGTTTTTTCCTGCTTTCTCCTCTAGGGTTTTGATGGTTTCCTGTCTCACATTCAGGTCCTTTATCCATTTTGAATTTATTTTTGTGAATGGTGTAAGAATGTGGTCTAGTTTCATCCTTCTTCATGTTGCTGTCCAGTTCACCCAGCACCATTTGTTAAAGAGACTGTCTTTTTTCCATTGGATATTCTTTCCTGCTTTGTCAAAGATGAGTTGGCCATACTTTTGTGGGTCTAATTCTGGGGTTTCTATTCTATTCCATTGGTCTATGTGTCTGTGTTTGTGCCAATACCATGCTGTCTTGATGATTACAGCTTTGTAGTAGAGGCTAAAGTCTGGGATTATGATCCCTCCTGCTTTGGTCTTCTTCTTCAAAATTACTTTGGCTCTTCGGGGCCTTTTGTGATTCCATACAAATTTCTAGCTTCGAGGAGAATGCTGGTACAGTTTTGATTGGGATTGCATTGAATGTGTAGATAGCTTTGGGTAGTATTGACATTTTAACAATATTCTTCCAATCCTTGAGCATGGAATGTTTTTCCTTTTCTTTATATCTTCTTCAGTTTCCTTCATAAGCTGTCTATAGTTTTCAGCATACAGATATTTTACATCTTTGGTTAGGTTTATTCCTAGGTATTTTATGCTTCTTGGTGCAATTGTGAATGGGATCTGTTTCTTTATTTGTCTTTCTGTTGCTTCATTATTAGTGTATAAGAATGCAACTGATTTCTGTACATTGATTTTGTATCCTGCGACTTTGCTGAATTCATGTATCAGTTCTAGCAGACTTTTGGTGGAGTCTGTCAGGTTTTCCATGTATAATATCATGTCATCTGCAAAATGAAAGCTTGACTTCATCTTTGCCGATTTTGATGCCTTTGATTTCCTTTTGTTGTCTGATTGCTGATGCTAGAACTTCCAACACTGTGTTAAACAACAGTGGTGAGAGTGGACATCCCTGTCGTGCTCCTGATCTCAGGGAGAAAGCTCTCAGTTTTTCCCCATTGAGGATGATATTAGCTGTGGGCTTTTCATAAATGGCTTTTATGATGTTAAAGTATGTTCCTTCTATCCTGACTTTCTCGAGGGTTTTTATTAAGAAAGGATGCTGAATTTTGTCAAATGCTTTTTCTGCATCAATTGACAGGATCATATGGTTCTTATCTTTTCTTTTATTAATGTAATGTATCACATTGATAGATTTGCGAATGGTGAACCAGCCCTGTAGCCCAGGAATGAATCCCTCTTGATCATGGTGAATAATTCTTTTTATATGCTGTTGAATTCGATTTGCTAGTATCTTATTGAGAATTTTTGCATCCATATTCACCAGGGATATTGGCCTATAGTTCTCTTTTTTTGCTGGGTCTCTGTCTGGTTTAGGAATCAAAGTAATGCTGGCTTCATAGAATGAGACTGGAAGTTTTCCTTCCCTTTCTATTTTTTGGAACAGCTTGAGGAGGATAGGTATTATCTCTGTTTTAAATGTCTGGTAGAATTCCCCTGGGAAGCCATCTGGTCCTGGACTCTTATTTGTTGGGAGATTTTTGATAACTGATTCAATTTCTTTGCTGGTTATGGGTCTGTTCAAGTTTTCTATTTCTTCCTGTTTGAGTTTTGGAAGTGTGTGGGTGCTTAGGAATTTGTCCATTTCTTCCAGGTTGTCCAGTTTGTGGACATATAATTTTTCATAGTATTCCCTGATAATTGCTTTTATTTCTGAGGGATTGGTTGTAATAATTCTATTTTCAGTCATGATTTTATCTATTTGGGTCATCTCCCTTTTCTTTTTGAGAAGCCTGGCTAGAGGTTTATCAATTTTGTTTATTTTTTCAAAAACCAACTCTTGGTTTCATTTATCTGCTCTACAGTTTTTTTAGATTCGATATTGTTTATTTCTGCTCTGATCTTTATTATTTCTCTTCTTCTGCTGGGTCTGGGGTGTCTTTGCTGTTCTGCTTCTGTTTCCTTTATGTGTGCTGTTAGATTTTGTATTTGGGATTTTTCTTGTTTCTTGAGATAGGCCTGGATTGCAATGTATTTTCCTCTCAGGACTGCCTTCTCTGCATCCCAAGGCGTTTGGATTGTTGTATTTTCATTTTCATTTGTTTCCATATATTTTTTAATATCTTCTCGATTGCCTGGGTGACCCATTCATCCTTTAGTAGGGTGTTCTTTAACCTCCATGGTTTTGGAGGTTTTCCAGACTTTTTCCTGCGGTTGATTTCAAGCTTCATAGCATTGTGGTCTGAAAGTGTGCATGGTATGATCTCAATTCTTGTATACTTCTGAAGGGCTGTTTTGTGACCCAGTATGTTATCTATTTTGGAAAATGTTCCATGTGCACTTGAGAAGAAAGTATATTCTGTTGCTTTGGGATGCAGAGTTCTAAATGTATCTGTCAAGTCCATATGATCCAATGTATCATTCAGGGCCCTTGTTTCTTTATTGATCCTGTGTCTAGATGATCTATTCTTGTTGTAAGTGGAGTATTAAAGTCCCCTGAAATTACCACATTCTTATCAATAACGTTGCTGATGTTTGTGATTAATTGTTTTATATGTTTGGGGGCTTCCGTATTCGGGGCATAGACATTTATAATTGTTAGCTCTTCCTGATGGATAGACCCTGTAATTATTATATAATGCCCTTCTTCACCTCTTGTTACAGCCTTTAATTTAAAGTCTAGTTTGTCTGGTATAAGTATGGCTACTCCAGCTTTCTTTTGGCTTCTAGTAGCATGATAGGTAGTTCTCCATCCCCTCACTTTCAATCTGAAGGTGTCCTGAGGTCTAAAATGAGTCTCTTGTAGACAGCAAATAGATGGGTCTTGTTTTTTTATCCATTCCGATACCCTATGTCTTTTGGTTGGAGCATTTAGTCTATTTACATTTGGTGTTATTATAGAAAGATATGGGTTTAGGGTCATTGTGATGTATGTAGGTTCCATGCTTGTAGTGATGTCTCTGGTACTTTGTGGTCCTTGTAACATTTCACTCACAGAATCCGCCTTAGGATCTCTTGTAGGGCTGGTTTACTGGTGATGAATTCCTTCAGTTTTTGTTTGTTTGGGAAGACCTTTATCTCTCCTTCTATTCTAAATGACAGACTTGCTGGATAAAGGATTCTCGGCTGCATATTTTTTCTGTTCATCACATTGAAGATTTCCTGCCATTCCTTTCTGGCCTGCCAAGTTTCAGTAGATAAATCTGTCACTAGTCTTATCGGTCTCCCTTTATATGTTAGAGTGTGTTTATCCCTAGCTGCTTTTAGAATTTTCTCTTTATCCTTGTATTTTGCCAGTTTCACTATGCTATGTCATGCAGAAGATCGAGTGAAGTTATGTCTCAAGGGAGTTCTCTGTGCCTCTTGGATTTCAATGCCTTTTTCCTTCCCCAGATCAGGGAAGTTCTCAGCTATGATTTGTTCAAGTACACCTTCAGCCCCTTTCTCTCTCTCTTCCTCTTCTGGAATTCCTATTATACGGATATTGTTCCATTTCATTGCATCACTTAGTTCTCTAATTCTCCCCTCATACTCTTGGATTTTTTTCTCTCTCTTTTTCTCAGCTTCCTCTTTGTCTCCATAATTTTATCTTCTAATTCACCCATTCTCTCCTCTGCCTCTTCAGTCCCAGCTGTGGTCGCATCCATTTTATTTTGCCCCTCATTTATAGCATTTTTTAGTTCCTCATGACTGTTTCTTAGTCCCTTGATCTCTGTAGCAATAGATTCTCTGCTGTCTATACTTTTTTCAAGCCAAGCAATTAATTTTATGACCATTATTCTAAATTCTTGTTCTGTTATATTGCTTAAATCGTTTTTGATCAATTCGTTAGTTGTCACTACTTCCTGGAGTTTCTTTTGAGGAGAGTTCTTCTGTTTCGTCATTTTGGATAGTCCCTGGGGTGGCGGAACCTCAGGGCACTTCCCCTGTGGTCCGGAGTAACTTGTGTTGGTGGGCGGGCCGCAGTCAGACCCGATGTCTGTCACCAGCCCACCGCTGGGGCCACAGTCAGACTGGTGTGAACCTTATCTTCCCCTCTCCCAGGGGCAGGACTCACTGTGGAGTGGTGTGGCCCCTGTCTGGGCTACTTGCACACTGTCAGGCTTGTGGTGCTGCTTTGATGGGATCTGGCGTATTAGCCGGGGTGGATCCGCAAGGTGCACAGGGGCAGGAGGGGCAGACTCAGCTTGCTTTGCCCTCGGTGGTCCCCTGCGGGGGGGGCCCTGCAGCCCTGGGAGGGAGGCAGACCCCTCGGAGGGATGGATCCACAGAAGCACAGTGTTGGGTGTTTGCGCCGTGCAAGCAAGGTCAGTGACGGGAACTGGTTCCCTTTGGGATTTCGTCTGGGGGATGGGAGGGGGAGATGGCGCTGGCCAGCGTCTTTGTTCCCCGCCTAGCTGAGCTCTGTCTTCCGGGGCTCAACACCTCTCCCTCCCAGTGTCCTCTTGCCCTCCCGCTCTCTGAGTAGAGCTGTTGACTTTTAACATTTCAGATGTTAAGTCCCGCTGGCTGTCGGAACTCACTTAGGCCGGCCCCTCCGCTTTTGCAGGCCAGACTGGGGGGCACTGCCTGGCCAGGCGGGCTGCCTCTCCACCGCCCCGGCTCCCTCCCGCCAGTCTGTAGCGCGCACCGCCTCTCCGCCCTTCCTACCCTCTTCCGTGGGCCTCTCGTCTGCGCCTGGCTCCGGAGAGTCCGTTCTGCTAGTCTTCTGCCGGTTTTCTGGGTTATTTAGGCCAATGTGGGTGGAATCTAGGCGATCAGCAGAACGCGGTGAGCCCAGCGTCCTCCTGTGCCACCATCTTCTCCGCTTATTTGCAGTTTAAAAGGCCTCTCAAATTAATGCTATCTGTATATTTCTTCACTGTTAGCTCCCTCCCTCCATAATCAGCAAAAGTACCGTACAATTCTGTTGGCTTGATTCATTATTACTCAGTTGTGTATGTGTGTCTCTGCCATTGTTGGAAATGGGGTGCAGAGTAATTTTATAAATCAGTGTACAAATGGAAAAATAGGCCATTTTCATTTGAATTGCAAATACCATGGGGGTGCCTGGTTGGCTCAGTCGGTTAAGTGTCCAACTCAGGTCATGATCTCATGGTTCTGGAATTCGAGCTCCGCTTCGGGCTCTGTGCTGACAGCTCAGAGCCTGGTGACTGCTTTAGATTCTGTGCCGCCCTCTCTCTCTGCCCCTCCTCTACTTGCTTTCTGTCTCTCTGTCTCTCTCTCTCTCTCTGTCAAAAATAAACAAACATTAAAAATATTTTTTAATAAAATTCTGTATATTTGTAATACTATAAATGATTCTGATTTTAATTTCAAAACACACATATATCTTAGAAAACACACACAAAATGTTATGTGTTAACAGAAAACAAAGATTAAACTAGCTTTGGCTGATTCCTGAATGTTGCTAATTATAATTAATCAACTTTATTCACCTTTACTTTCAAAACACTTGTTTGAAATGCAGATAAATTCAAACCTCTCAAGCTACCAGTTACTTTAACTATCTCAACAGCTTGGCTTCTCTAAGAAGAATGTTTCCGCTTCTATGCCTTGTACTTCCCAATATATCATGTTTTCAAAACAGGTTTGTCTTATTGCAAACATAATATATTTCCTTTTTGCCATAGAAAAAGTAGAAGATAAAAAGTTAAGAGGTTGGGAATAAAGGCCTTAGTAATCAATACGTTGATAACCAGTTTCCTGCATCTTCCAAAAACACTACCAGAGCTCCAAAACCATACCACCAGATGGAGTAAGAGCTATCAAGAATTACCTTGGCTGTTTGCAAAACACAGTGTCCTAACTGCAGTGGGAGGAGATATGAAGACTTAGAGAGGTCTGACTCGATACTAACCTGCTACCCTTCTACTAGCTTCCACCTCTGCTCGTTAATTTTATACCCCTAGCTAGATCCAGTGCCTGGAATTTTAAGCCTTTTGAGTTAATTTCTAAGATTAGAGCAGTATTTCTTTTATTTTTCACTCAAAGATTTTTATCAGAAGCAAACTCTAGGGGTATGGAGGCATAACCTGAAGAGGATATGGCCTAAGACCTCCGTGTGCTTTGAAGTTCTAGGCAATTTTGCATCGTGCTGCCTAATACTGTTACTATAACAGTGACGCGTGTTTGAGGGGAACGTCTACAGTGTTTATCCGGTGGCTTTGTATGCCCCTTGTCACAGGGCCAGGTATCACAGCTTGAGAAGCAGAGAGTTAGAGTTTTTTCTTTGGTTTATTCATTCGGAAAATATTCAGTGAGAAGCACCTGTCTGGCCTAGTCAGTGGAGTGTGTGACTCTTGATCTCGGGATTGTGAGTTCGAGCCCCACATTGGGTGTAGAGATTATAAATAAACTTAAGTATATATATATACACACACACACATATGTATACATATATACATATGTATATGTATATACATATATATGTGTGTATACATATGTATATATAGATATATATATATATTCAGTAAAGATCTGCCTTATGGGAGATGTGCTGATGCTGTAGACATCACGGACCCTGATTTGCAATGAAGTATGAAAACTTGCAGCAATACTGATGCAAAGGAAGAAGGACATAGTGATTTACTCTCTCTTGAGATCAGATACAGAATCCTGAAATAAATGTGTCTGAGCTGAATTTTGAAGAATTAAAAGTCTGAAAGTACAGCTCAACTTTGAAAAATGCAGGCACCAACCCCCATGTAGTTGAAAGTCCAGATATAACTTTTGACTCCCCAAACTCTGAACCAATAGCCTACTGTTGACCTGAAGTCATACCAATGATATGAACAGTTAACATATATTTTGTATGTTGCATGCATTATGTGCTGTATTTTTAACAATCAGTAGAGAAAAGACATTACTAAGTAAGTCACAAAGAAGAGAAAATAGATTTATAGTACATTATTTTAAAAATCTGCATGTAAGTGGAACTATGCATATCAAACCCATGTTGTTCAAGGGTCACCTGCAGTGTCAAAATACAGTGGTTTTTAAGTTTGAAACATGAGTCTCATACAAATTTAGTAAGCATGTGTCAGAAATGTATTTAACTCCATAGAGTGAGTCATGAGAATAGAAGGCACAGTCTAAGAACTACAGTTAATGATGTTGTAATAGCTGTGTAACAGGACAGGTGGTAGCCACACTCGGGGTGAACATGGCGTAATGTATGAACTTGTCAAGTCATTAAGTTACATACCTGAGACTAACATCGTGTGTCAACTATACTCAAATTTGTGTAATGTATTTCATTCATTCATGAAGGAACTGGCAAGGTGGTAAAGCTGATCCAAAGTAATATGGGAAAGAAGTGCCTGGTTGGCTTGGTTGCTGGACAGTACGACTCTTGACCTTGGGGGGTCATGAGTGTGAGCCCCCATGTTTGGTGTAGAGATTACTTTAAACCTTTAAAAAAAAAAATATATATATATATATATATATATATGTATATATATATATATATATATATATATACATATATATATGTATGGGATTGTCCAAAATCACTGAAAGAAAAACTGAGAAATAAGATCACAAAGTTAGCTCAAAACTGGCTACTGGGATATGCACTTGTAGTGAAGGCAGAGGGACAGGGCCCAGATTTCCCCTTCTATCTGAAACAGTGAGAAAGTGGGCAAAAATATATGGGAGAAAAAGGCTTTTAAGACTTAGGGCATCAGACAATGAAGAACACTGATCCCTGAGAGGCAAGATGCAAATGAGATGAGCCCAGGGGCGCCTGGGTGGCTCAGTCAGTTAAGTGGCCGACTTCAGCTCAGGGTCATGATCTCGCGGTCTGTGAGTTTGAGCCCCGCGTTGGGCTCTGTGCTGACAGCTCAGAGACTGGAACCTGCTTCAGATTCTGTGTCTCCTCTGCCCCTCCCCCGCTCATACTCTGTCTCTCTGTCTCAAAAATAAATAACTATTAAAAAAAAAAAAAAAGATGAGATGAGCCCATTGCCCCAGCTTATTGCCTCAAGAGAATTTTTAGCCATGGCACCAGGAGAAGAAGCCCATGTGGAGCCCAGTAGTCTCCCTTCCCTTAATTGAGGATATGGAGCTAGGAGTTCAGAAAGGCAAAGCCAGCTAGTGGGGAATACTAGAAAGTAGAGAACTTCACAGAAAGCAAGAAATACACAGAGGATCCTTCTCCAGCCTGCAGCTGAGTGTTGATTAACACGTAGGTGTGAGGAAACTACCCAAAAGAATTAGAGGACTTTTCAGAACTCAGACAGGACCAGGGATGTTCCTGTTCCTATCACCCTTAATGGAAAACCTCATAATCCCTAGGACATCAGAATGTTCAGAAAGGTTTTTGACTCTATAGTTGTGTCAAAATTAACCAGAAGTGAAGTGTAGCTTTGATACTGCCTTGAAAAGTCTAAAAGCAAGACCCAAAAGGACCAAGCTGTTTCCAGATAACTATACCCCAGAAGAATGCTCAATAATAATTATAGGAGTATTAAAATAGCCAAGACCATACAAGGTAAAATACACATTGTCTGGCATCCAATAAAAAATTACCAGGCATGCAAAGCAGGTTTACTCTAGGTTTACAACCTATAGTAAGAAAAATCTATAAGTTGAAATTAATCCAGAAATAGCAAATCAGTAGACAGGGACATTAAAACTCTATTTCATATGTTTAAAAAGCTAGAGAAAAGACTGAACAAATTAAGCAGAGACATGGAAACTAGGTATTTTTTTAAGACTCAAGTTGAAGAGGTTGGATACAGCAAAAGAAAAGATTCGTGAATTTGAAGACATAGCAATAAAAGCTCTTCAAAGTGAAACACAAAGAGAAAGAGGCTAAAAACATGAAAAAAGGAGTAGACATCTTCACTTAGACTCATGTTTATTAAATTGTGGCGTCCCTGAAGAGGGGAGGAACAGATCAATGTTTGAAGAAATAATGGCCAAGGGACACCAAGGTGGTTCATTCGGTTGAACATCCAACTCTTGGTTTTAGCTCAGGCCATGATCTCATGATTTGTGAGTTGAAGCCCTGTGCCTGTCTCTGCCCTGATAGTGCAGAGCCTGCTTGGGATTCACTCTGTCCCTCTCTTTGCCCCTCCCCCGCTCATGCATGCTCACACTCTCTCTCAAATAAATAAAAACTTAAAAAAAAGAATTGCCAAATTTTTCCAAATTTGTTGAAAACTATATAAACCCACAGATGCAAGAGACTCCGTGAACCCCAAGTAAAAGAAACAAGGAAAACTACACCAAGAGGAACAGAGATAACAGTGACATTAGATTTCTCATAGGAAATCACGTAAGCAAGAAAATAGAGAAACATCTTTAAAGTCTTGAAAGGCAGGGGAGGGGGGGGAACCCTGTTAACCTAGGATTCTATACCCGGCAAAACTATCTTTGAAAAATGAAGGTAAAAGGAAGACTTACTTAAATAAAAGCTGAAAGAATTTATTAACAGTGGGTCTGCACTACAGGAATGTTAAAGGAAATGTTCAGGCAGAGAAATATGATACAAATCATAGACACAAATGTAGACAAACAGGAAGGAATGCGGAACACCAGAGATGTAACTATCTGGTTAAATATAAAATGCTTGTTTTCTTATTATCTAAACTCTGAAAAATTATTGACTGTTTAAAACAAAAGTAGTATGTACTATCAAGTTTCTGACATGTAGAAGTAAAATAAGACAAAAATAGCACAAAGGCTACATAGTATATACTCTTGTAAAGTTCTTATACTGTACATGAAGTGGTATATCACTTCAAGGTTGAAGGTAGATGATGATAATTAAAGATGTATAAAGTAACCACTAAAAACACACAGAGAGTTCTAGTTAATAAGCCACCAAACGATATAAAGTAGAATCCTAAAAAGTGGTCAGTCCAAAAGTAGGCAGAAAAAGAAGGAAAAGGGAAGAGAGTATAAATCGCATAAAAAAAAAACAAGGTAAATAATAACCATATCAATAATTATAGTAATGTTAAATATAAGTGGTCTAAACACTACGATTAAAAGGTAAAGATTGTCAGATTGGATAAAAAGGCAGGACCAAACTATATGCTGCCTAAAAGAAACCCACTTTAAATATAAAGACGTTGTTATTACCATTCTCAAAGCTTAAAACTATTATATCAGAATCAAATTTTCCTGTCTGGGTATCAGCACCCATCAGATTGGGCCATCTGTATCTATTATTACTCTCCTAACATTGTCCTTGTATTAGACTAGTTAGACTAGTCTCCTCAGAATTCCTGCCACACCCCATGCAGATTTTTGCTTATGCTCTGTTCCCTATGAAGAGTTCTTCACAGCTCTAAGGTTCTTTCTGCTTTACCCATAATTTCATCTGTGCTCATTCAAGACCAGTTTTGACTGACCTGTTCCATGAGTCAAAGTCAAGCCGCATCATAAATGACAGTTGCATCATAGATCACAGAATGTCAGAGCTCTCAAGAGCAGTAAAGAATTTGTCTATTTCCCTTATTTTATAGGTGAGAAAACCATGAGTCCAGTGAGGTTACGTGACCAGCCCAAGTTCGTACAAGTTTAGTGGTAAGTTTGTAGAAAGACAAAAACATTGCTTTTTCTAATTATCTGCCACTCACGATTAAGTACATTTCTTAGGTTATAATTATGATGCATGTGCGTAGCGTTAATATTTATGTACGTATTTCATGTGCTTGTCTTATTTCCCAAACTAAGCTACCAGTAGAAACCTCTAATTAGTATTCTAATGCTTAGAAAAATGCTGGATATATAGATGCACAGTGGATTACGATATTCAGTTAATAAACGTAGAGTCTAAATTGACAAGATCACAAAACGTAAAAATAATTCATTACTTTTTACCATTTGAAACAAAATGGTTAATTACCCTCCATAGGGTAGCTAAGATTCAAAATGTTTTTTCTAACATGTATTTCTAAATCTTGCTACTCCTATATAAAATAAGTTTCCTTTAGTACTTTTCTATCTACCGATTTTTTTCAACCATAGTATAAACTCAGTTAATCATGTTAATCATCTTACTCATGAGTATTCACAAAGGTCTATACCTGTGCTGTCTGCTACAGGAACCACTATTTAAACTTAGATGAATGAAAATGAAATAAAATTTGAAATTCAGTTCCTCAGTCACTCTAACCAAGCTTGCTGGTAGCTATTGTATTCTGTGCTGATAAAGAATGTTTCTGTCATTGCACAAAGTTCTGTCGGGTCTAGAATTTGTTATATGATGATAAATTATTTTGCCTGCAGAAAGGGAAACCAAAGATTTTTACCAGATTCTCATACTGATGAGAGAACCATTCTGGTAACCAGACTGCAGCTCCAAGGTGTCAGTAGTAATTCCAGTAGTGTCCCTTCACCGAAACGGACATGCATCCCCTCATCCTGTGTGGTGCAGGCCTCCACAGCCAGGTACACGAGATAATCCATTGAGAAGTAAGAGAAAATAGTTTAAATTCATATTTGTGTGTTTGTAATATTTTAATTGTAGTAGAATATGTGTCTAAGTAGACATATACCAAGGTGTCTGCTCAAAGTATTTTTGTTCCTGGAATGCGTAATCAGAAATGTAGAAACCATTTCCTTAGTGTCCCAGTGATAAAGCCACCCTATTGCTCCCTGGTCTCTCTGCTGTAGCTCCTGCACTGTCCACACCAACCGACTTCCTGTTTTTTGGCTCTGTGTTCAATCTACTCATGAGAGGATCTGTTTGGATAGGCCACTCGCCATCCGGAGTCCAGTAGTTGGACAGAGCTCTTGACTCAGGATACTTTATAAACCCCTTGCCGGCCTTGAGATGGTACCTTTAATTGAAACACCATCCCCAGTATTTTGCTGTGATCATGGTCCTGGAGTGACAGAGTACAAAGCATGAGCCTGTAATTAAGGAACCTTTCCAAAGAAAGCACTGAGCTTGGCAGGTGCTCTGAGCCTTCTTTTAAGAGAACCACGTAAACTGCCTAGTACTTTACATTGCCCATCCAGTGTGTGTATTAAAAATAAATTATAACTTCCAAAAAAGAAAGTCAGAAAATGAAGTCTCTTTGACTGTCTTCATACTCCTTTCCTGCCAATAGGGTACAGACACTGTGGTGGACAGAATAACGGCCCCCAAAAATGTCTGTGTTTTAATCTCCAGAAACTGAGTATGTTACCTTACATGATAAAAGGAACTTTGCAGGTTTGATTAACTCTAGGGCCGTGGGTCTGGGACATACCCTTGATTGTCCGGGTAGGCCCAGTGTAAGTACAAGGCTCCTTGTAAGAGGGGTGCCCATGTCAAGAGTCAGGAAAGGAAGGTGTCACTGCAGAACCGGAGGGTGGAGTGATGTGTTCTGAAGGTACAGGAAGGGACCATGAGCCAAGGAATACCGCCAACTTCTAGAAGCTAGAAGAGACAAGAAAACAAAACCCTGCTGATACCTGGATTTTAGATTTCTCTCCTTCAGAATTATAGGAAAAGAAACGTGTTGTTTTAAGCCACTAGATTTGCGGTAATTTGTTACATTAGCAATAGGAAGCTATTTTTTTTTTTTAAGAATGTATTTTTTTTTCAACGTTTATTTATTTTGGGGACAGAGAGAGACAGAGCATGAACGGGGGAGGGGCAGAGAGAGAGGGAGACACAGAATCGGAAGCAGGCTCCAGGCTCCGAGCCATCAGCCCAGAGCCTGACGCGGGGCTCGAACTCACGGACCGCGAGATCGTGACCTGGCTGAAGTCGGACGCTTAACCGACTGCGCCACCCAGGCGCCCCCAGATGCATACTTCTATTCACGTTTTACAGAGCTTTTATTAGGCACTTTCTGCGTGACAGGCACAAAAATATCAGAGTTTAATTTTTTATTTTTTTAAAGTTTATTTTGAGAAAGAGCACATGCATGCGCAAGGTGGGGGCGAAAAGAGGGAGAGAGAGAATCCCAAACAGTCTCCGTGCTGTCAGTGCAGAGCCCGATGCAAGGCTCGCAAGACTCGATCCGAAGGCCCCATTTTTAAAATCTCTTTACTTTTAGAAAACCAGTGAAGAGCTAGGGGCACCTGGGTGGTTCAGTCAGTTTAGCATCCAACTCTTGATTTCAGCTCAGGTCATGATCTCACGGTTCGTGGGATTGAGCCCCACATGCTTAGCATGGAGCCTGCTTGGGATTCTCTTTCTCTGTCTCTCCCTCTGGGCCCCTTCCCCCCACCCCCAAATAAATAACAAATAAATATAAAAAACCATTGACAAGCTAGATCAGTCACTGCTTTTCATTTTGAGTAGACTTGTATATCAGTTAGGATGCTTTCAGTTGCCTGTAAAGAATGGGAAATTGTTGGATTCAGTAACTGAAAATGTGAAGGTCGGACAGCTGTCAGGACTTTGGCCCCATTTCCCTCTGTATCTCTTATCTCTGTTCTTCCCCACTGTCAGCATCATGCTTGGGCTAGTTTCCTGTCTCAGGATGGCCACCGGGAACAACTGGGGCTGTGCACTCAAACTGTTCTGGGTTGAAGTGACTGGAAAGAATTCATGCATTGATTAGGACAGTCTTTAGCCAGGACTGGAGTCAGTCTCACTCATGTTGCTTGGTTACCTGACTCAGTAGGAGAAGGAAGTGTTGTTAGGAAAAGGAAAGTGTACTGATAAGCAAGAACCTGTTAAAAACAACAAAAGATAAAATTGTAATATCTTGAATACTGCTTCAATATCGTTTCATATATATATATCATCACCAGCAGTTCTGAACATGTCTATTTTATGCATCATGTAAAGACATTCTAGGAAAAACTCTTCTAAAAGATTGTAGTTAGGAAAGTTGTGTCTTTTTTGTCCACTGGTGATAATTATTACAGAACAGTTGGATGACTAACTTTATTGACCTGTGAGGATGTCTTCATTCTGCTGTTGGATTCTTCATCTTTCTCCATTATTAAAGCCCTAATTACAATGAATTAGACTCTTGCTTTAAAAGCTCGTCAAGATTTCTCATATAAACATCTTTTTTATGTGATGATTATCATTTCTGACATCCACAATTGAGGTACCTGTAGAAAAAGAGCTGGAATTTTTAAGATAGTAGAAAATTATATAAATATCCATAACAAGTTGGGAGAATCAATCATACTATAGTCAGGACAATGGATGCTTATTCTAGCTCAGAGAAATGAAATCTTAACTGACTTTTAAAGCCTGTGGGTAAAAAGAAACCATATTTCCTTCTAAAGAAGCCTCCCTACTTTCCAACGCAATCTGACATTCATTAACTTTTCTCATTTGTGTATTTCAAATTTTAACAATGCTCACTGCTACCCCAGTCACAGAAAAGAAGCTAGAACTGCCTAGCAGCCGGCAGTAATGTTGGATTGAGTTCGCCTGAGAAATAATATTTTTCAAATTATAATCTTTGGATCAGTTCAAAGAAATGGTGAAAACATGAGTCATTCAATAAATGTTGTTGGGACAGTAAGCCATCCGTTTCAAAAATAAAGCCACACAAAATAAATTCCAGCTGGATCAGAGAATTAACTACACATACAGAGAATGAGAGCTCAGAAGAGTACTTAAGAGGTTTTTAAAATGTGATCATCGGATGGGGAAGGCCTTCTTAAAACCCCAAATCCAAAAGTCATAAAAGGAGCTATTGAGAATAGTGTAGTGTAGTAGGTCAGAATTTGTATTCTGATTTCAGAGACGAGCTGAGTTCATTTCCATTTCTGTTTTTTACAGCTGTATGATCTCGGAACTAAGAATACCCTGTAAATATTCAGAAAGATGTTTAATCGAAAAAATATATACTCACTGAGGCCTCATTCTGCCTCTCAAATGGGTAAATATTAGAAAAGATTGTCAAGAGGGTAGTGAAAAAGAGTATAGTCCCTCATATTCTATTCACAGGGTATAAATGAGTACAGCCTGTTTTTTGAAGGTGAATCAGCAGTCTGTTGAAAGTTAAAATGAGCACACACTTTGACTCAGCAATTCCAATTTTAAATACCTACACTAGAAAAATAATTACACATTAGAAAGAAGAATGTACTAGGATTTTTATTGAGACATTGTTTGAAATAGCTAAAAGCTAATATTCTGAATTAGTGTCACTGTGGGGGAGGAGTGGAAAACCTAGGTCTTTTTTTTTTTTTTTTTTGAAAATCTGTACATGTCTGTGAAAACAATCAAAAATGGTTTTAAATTTTTTTAACATTTATTCATTTTTGAGAGACAGAGAGCGAGAGGGGGAGGGGCAGAGAGAGGGGAAGACACAGAATCCAAAGCAGGCTCCAGGCTCTGAGCTGTCAGCACACAGCCCCGCGCGGGGCTTGAACCCACGAACCGTGAGATCATGACCTGAGCCGAAGTCGGACGCTTAACCGACTGAGCCATCCCGGCGCCCCCCAAAAATGGTTTTAGACAGTATTTTCCCTAAAAGTTGTTACTAATTCATTACTATTTTCTATTGGGCCGTAGCTACTTTTCATCAAACAATAATATTTGGCATGTCCGTCTGTAAACACGTTTTATATCTGCTTCTTCGCAGAATGGAAACAGACTGTAATCCCATGGAGCTAAGTAGCATGTCAGGATTTGAAGAAGATGCGCAGCTTAATGGTTTTGAAGAAGCTGATATGAAAGATATGAAGCTAGAAGCTGAAGCAGTTGTCAACGATGTTCTCTTTGCTGTTAACAACATGTTTGTCTCAAAAAACTTGCGCTGTGCAGATGATGTGGCCTATATCAATGTGGAAACAAGAGAGAGGAACAGATACTGCCTGGAGCTGACTGAAGCAGGGCTCAGGGTAAGTCACCTTTCTTTTTAGGGAAAAAAAAAAATTTATTGCCTTCTTTACCGTTTTAGGGGTTGGGGAGCGGGTGGGGTGTTAACTGAGGACACTCAGCAGCTCCAAGATTTTTGTAAGGAAACTTTTTTCCCTATGAATTCTTACTGATTCTAAAGTCTTTGGGTCAACATGGGGAAACTGGATTTTTTAAAAAAGAAAAACCATTTGATTTGCAGAGTGTTAGTTTGCTTTGATCATCACCCCCCCAAAGTAACTTATTTCTTGTCTGTAGCTAAATATGCCCGCCAAAATCAGGCATTCTCTACGCTGGATGAGTTTTGCGATCATTGTGTTAAGAGGACCTTTTCCCACCTCTCATAAAATGTCTCTTCTGGGGCACCTGGGTGGCTCAGTCTGTTGAGCATCTGACTCTTGATTTCGGCTCAGGTCATGATCCCAGGGTCATGGGATTGAGGTCTGCATTAGGCTCTGTGCTGGGCGTGGAGCCTGCTTGGGACTCTCTCTCTCCCTCTCACTCTCTCTGCCCCTCCCCTGCTCTCTGCTCACATGCTCGCTCACTCGCTCCCTCAATAAAAAAAAAAAACTTAAAAAAAAAAACAGAAATAGGCAAATGAAGAGTAGAGATACATGACCCTGCATAAATTAATGTGATCTTACATGGATTAATTCCAAGGTGACGGTGTGAAGGTAGGAAGGATTCTGATCAGAGTGAGAACCCAGTGTGAATTTGAGTCATCTTGGGTGAGTCATTCTGCCTCTCTGAGTCCTTGCTTCTTTATAACCTAGAGACTAGAAAAGGAAGGAAGGAAGGAAGGAAGGAAGGAAGGAAGGAAGGAAGGGAGGGAGGGAGGGAGGGAGGAAGGGGTAAGAAAACTAAAGAGGATGGGGGGATGGTTATATGAACAGCTTGCAGAAAGGTCTAGATCACTTACAAACCTGGCACATAGGTATCCAAATATTTGTTTTTGCACTTTTACTCAGTTAAGTTACTGAGCAGCTGTCCTGTGTCAGGAATTGAAAATCAAACCGTGAGTAAGACATGATCCCCATCCACTAGGAAAACTACCGTCTAGCAAGGAAGAGAGGGGCAAACGCAACTGTAAATCCAAGCAGACGGTGCTGCGGCCCGGCGGTTCTGAAGAGGGGTGACACGTCGTCTGTAGATGTCTGCCTCTACCTTTCATTTAAAGCAAAAACAGTGCCACTTCCAACATAAACTTGCATCTTCTATGACTTGAGTAGATGCCATAAAAAATTAGAGTTCATATACGGAATTCACACGCTTTGGTCAAGTCAACAAAAACTAAATTGATTTCCCCCTACCCTGTGCTGGTGAACCCGGATTCATCTTGTTGGGGAAAAAAGCTCTCGTTGTGTTTAAAGACAACGCACACACAGAATAGCATTCCCTTTTGTCTCACAGGGCTGAGCACGTGTTTCCCTGACAGATAAGTAACGTGCTTATAACGTTAAACTAGTAATGTAACTAATTGTAAAGCGTGATCAATAGAGATTCTTTAAAGATAAGATCTTTTAAAACATTTTGAGAAAGGAATAAGTGAAAAATAATTTTTGTAAGTCTTTAAAATATGGACTGATATATATATATTATCTATGATGTGCCTTTAATTAATGATCCTTAATATACGTGGGATTAAGTGGAAGGACGTTCCAGTCTATGAAAATGAAATACTGGTTCTGTGTAGCTTTCTACATTCCTTTTCAGGATCAGGAGTAGGTAAATTAAACTTTTACGTTTTGAGACAAGAGTGATAAAGAGGGCATTTTAAAGCTGGTGGTGTTCCCATGTTTCAGCCTGATTAGAAATATGCATATTCTAGGGGCACCCGGGTGGCTCAGTCAGTTAAGCGTCCAGCTCTTGGTTTCGGCTCGGATCATGATCTCACAGTTCCGTGAAATCGAGCCCTGCATCACACTCTGTGCTGGCAGCGCGGAGCCTGCTTGAGATACTCTCCCTCCCTCTCTCTGCCCCTCCCCCATCACACTGTCTCTGTCTCGCAAATAAGAGGAAGTAAAACTTAAAAAAGAAATCTGCATATTCTGAGTATTGATTGAGAAATCGTGTCCTTGGGGAATGGCCTGTGTAAACAGTTGGTTTTTGCTTTCTGTACCAAGATGAAGTCTGGTTCTTTAATTCACTGTTGCGTTTCTCTTGTAGGTGGTAGGTTATGCTTTTGACCAAGTGGACGATCACTTACACACCCCCTATCATGAAACAGTCTACTCTTTGCTGGATACCCTCAGCCCTGCCTACCGGGAAGCATTTGGAAACGCACTCCTTCAAAGACTGGAAGCTTTGAAAAGGGATGGACAGTCATGACTAAGCTTTTTCCTTGTAGAGGGGGCTGCTGCTGGTACAAAATGGTGACATAAAGCTTGAAATTCTTACATACTGTCATAGTGGAAAATGTATCTTTGGTTTTAGGTCTATCATTTCTTGCTTCAAATTTAGGCTTTTGACTCATATTATTATTGACTAATGGATTCTCTTTCTTAGTTTTGGATTCATTAAGGGAATCCTGAGGCCATTGCTGTGACACCATCATTAAGACCTTCAGATTTCTTCATATAGTATCTCTGCGTTTCAAAACCTAATCAGTATTTCATTCTGTTGTTTCAGGATTTCAATGCTGCCAGCACTGTCTTTTACATAGGAAATTCTAGGTTTGCACAGTAATAGACAGGAATTAAAATGACCTAACTTCAGGCTTTGATTCAGCTTGCTGAATCAGGGGTCTGCTACTAGCTTGGACTGACTTTGTAGTAATCATTTTGCTACTAGCCTTATCGGAAACAAATTATCAACTAGTTTCCCCCGCACAAATTTTGGAATTCACTGCTTCACCTAATCTATTTATATTACTAATATGGACTGATAAAGATGAATTAATTATATATATTACTTCGCTAGTATTAAATGGAAAACAGGTACTGAAATGATAGTTCTGTATTCCTTGTTTGCAACAGCCAGCCAACTAAGAGGACAAACCGTTAGCAAATGAATGTAGTAATCACTTGTTTCCAAGATATTGAAGCACATAAGCAAATATAGGAACAGGCTCCATTTTTCTTAACAAAAAAACATCTTCAGTGTGTGTGTGATTGAAAAGGATGAAGATTCTGATGTCCTAGAAGACAATATTTTGGCCTGTGTTGATTCTTATTATGAATGTTTGTTTACATAATGTACAGTGTATATTCAGAAAGTATTTTTGCTTCTACGTTTGCTTTCTCTAATGCAGTGCTCTGGTATTCCCGCAGCTCCCCCCACCCCCCGCCCTTTCCCAACAGATGCACAGTGTGCCGTCTCCATGCTAAATCTGAATGTAATGTGAGTGCATCGTGTGGGTTTGAAACCAAAGGATGAGTGGAACATTCAGAAGCTTAATATTTAAAAGAGGGAGACTCGGTTTTTATATTTAATTACAGGTACTAATATTTATAAAAAATAAACTGTGCCATGCTGCTACGTGGTTTCAAGTACACGTGGGATACGAAGGATCGGGGAGTCGACTTTTTAGTAGCAATCGAAAGCAGCAGCTGTGGGAATGTTGAACTACATCCTGCATCTGGACGCACCTTCGTAATTTGTCATCTGCGGACCTTTTTGAATCACGATTAGGCAATAGGTACTCTTAGGCTCTGAAGGTCATGTAGACCAGATTGAAGTTTGGTTTGTATCAGTATTCATTGTCAAAGGTCACCGCAAGGCTCTAACTATGTTTGCTAAATGCGTGTTCATTCACAACTTTATTTTCAGATGCTAACTGTTTGGGCAGTGAAGTCCAACTGCAGGTCGGATTTTCTCACGCTTACTCTCAGGCTAAATAAATGTAAAGGAGATTTGTAAAGTTTGAATAAAATTCTGTTGACTCATTCTGAGCTAAGTATGAACAAAAGTGATTGTATGTTCGAAAATTGACATTGTCCGTGTTGTGATAAGTGGCTGGTTCCAGGAGCTTTTGTGTCCATTTTTGAATTCCATATTGTTACATTTTGTTGTCAAGTGATTTGCTCTTTTTATTATTATGAAAGAGGAACACAGAGAGAAGACATGAATAAAGCTATACAGACACTAAAACTATTTCATCTAGGTTGTTTAAAGAATTTAGTAAGACAAAGTAACAAGTAAAAGATAAAGGAAGCCTTGATTTTACTCCCCCAAAAAGGGGGAGGAAAAAAAGAAAAACCTCTAAATAAGTAACTCTTACAAGTCAACAAGAAAAAAAGGGAACAGTGGGCATATAATATGATCAGACAACTCCGGAAAATATATAGATGTTCAGGAACCACTTGAGAGATATTCAACCTGACCAGTAATTCAAGAAAGGAAAATAGGGTTAGCTGTGTATTTCACCTAATAATTTAATAACTTCTCTTATTTAAATATAATCATCTCAATAAGGATTTAGTGAGGGGCACTCTTACATTCTATCAGAGGGTATATTGAAACCTTTCTGGAAAACACTGGTAATAGAGCCTTTATAAAAAGCTTTTAACTTATGGACTGGTAGTATCTTAGCTATCTAGCATAGGGAAATGATTCAGCAGAAGATACACTACAAGGATATTCATTTTCTCTGGCGAAACATTGGAAAGGCTCTAAAACGTGGTTGTTCTGCTACGTCCTCCTGATGGAAAAATGTGCGGCCGTTAAAAATCATGAAGAAAGGGGCGCCTGGGTGGCTAGTCAGTGGAGCATCCCACTTCGGCTCAGGTCATGATCTCACCGTCTGTGAGTTCGAGCCACACATCAGGCTCTCTGCTGTCAGCACAGAGCCCCCTTCAGTTCCTCTGTCCACCCCTCCCCACCTCAACCCCCTCCCCCTGCTCATGCGCTCTCAAAAATGAACTTCAAAAAATAATGAAAAAAAATGGCAACGGGAAAAAATTATACCACGTGCAAAAAAGATATCTAAAACTGTGATCTGTTTTCGAACAACGGGAAGAATAAAATGTTCTGCAGTGTTAACACGAGCTATCAGTAGGTGATAAGATCGGTGATTTTCGTCGTCTTCATACTTTTTCACAGTTTCTTCATTAGCTTCTAGGCGATAATTCGGCGAGACCTGGATGGTGGTTCAGCGGCCGAAGAACCTTTTCCTCGCGAAAGCACCAAGCTGCATTGCATCGTGCTCACTCCCAGGACCCTTGAAGAGGCAGCTTGACTGCGAAGCCAGGACTGCCCGCCCACCCCCTTGCCCAGGACGACAGCCTTCCTCCCACCTTTCCTCCAGGTCAGCAGCGAATCGGCCGCTAGTGGTGTCCTTAGCCGCCTCCATCACACCGCGCTCTTCCCTGTCTGGTGTTCAAACACCCAGGATGTGCTGTTTGTCACGGGGAACAGGGTGAAACACAGATCCTGACGTGTGCCACGCGGACCTCCGAACTCTGCCCTCGGCCCCTTTGTTTTGGGGATGGCTTGGCCGAGACGTGGACAGAGGGAAGGCCTTGCTCAGCAGTCCACCCGTGGGCACGCGTGGGGTCAGAACCCCGTCTTCCGTCTCCACCAACTGTCCCCATCCAGTGACACAAGCGTCACCTGAACTCCATGGCTGCAGGCTTACTTCATTTTATTGCGCTTCACAGATAATACAGGGGAGGAGGGAGGCGGGGCGGACAGTTCCCACAAATTAAAGGTATATTTGTGTGGTCACTTGTGATCAGTGATCTTTGATGTTACTATTATCATTGTTGCGGGTGCCACAAAGCACACCCATACAGGACGGTGAACCTTATTGATAAACTGTGTTCTGACGGCTCCAGCGACCGGCCGTTCCCCCCCCCCCCCCCCCGGTCTCTCTCCCTCTCCTTGCACCTCCCGATTCCCCGAGCCACAATATTGAAATTAGGCCAGTTAATAACCCTACAGTGGCCTCTTAAGTGTGCAAGTAAAAGGAAGAGTTGCACATCTCTCATTTAAAATTTTTTTTTTAACGTTTATTCATTTTTGAGACAGAGACAGCATGAACGGGAAGGTCAGAGAGAGAGGGAGACACAGAATCTGAAACAGGCTCCAGGCTCTGAGCTGTCAGCATGGAGCCCGACGCGGGGCTCGAACTCACGGACCGCGAGATCATGACCCGAGCC